>NC_056569.1:15644437-15983009 GCF_013358625.1 Macadamia integrifolia
GAGAGAAATTTTAGCTTGGAAAAATGTGATTTTCGAAAAAGCGAGAGGAGAGAGGAAGTTTTACCAAAAAAGGTAGTTTTTGGAAAATCAAGAAGAGAGAGAATGTTTAGCCAAAAAAAGTAGTTTTCGAAAAAGTGGGAGGAGAGAGAAAGTTTGGAAAAGGTAATTTTTAGAAAAGCGGGGAGGAGTGAGAAAGTTTTGCTAGAAAAGAAAGCTTTTAAAAATGTGAGAGAGAGAAAGTTTAGCCAAAAAAGTAGTTTTCGAAAAAGCGGGAGGAGGGAGAAAATTTGGAAAAGGTAGTTTTTAAAAAAGCAGGAGGACAAAGAAAATTTTATCGAAAAAGGTAGTTTTCTGAAAAGCGGGAGGAGAGAGAAAGTTTTGCCAGAAAAGGCAATTTTCAAAAAAGCTAGAGGAGAGAGAAAGTTTTGTCGAAAAAGGTAGTTTTTGGAAAAGCGAGAGGAGAGAGAAGATTTTGCCAAAAAAGGCAATTTTCAAAAAAGCGCGAGGAGAGAGAAGGTTTTGTCGGAAAAGGTAGTTTTCAAAAAAACGGGAGCAGAGAAAAGGTTTTTCCAAAAAAGGCAATTTTTGGAAAAGCATGAGGAGAGAGAAAGTCTTGCCCGGGGTGCGGGTGATGTCACGGGTGCGCGAATGCATGGGTGTGCGGGTAATGTGCACGGCGTGCGGACCATGTGTAAGGGGTGCTGGCACAGTGTGCACGGTGTGCGGGCACAGTTTGCATGGTGTGCGAGCACAGTGTGCACAGCGTGCGGGCATGGCTGCACACATTGTGCGGCGGGGCAGCACATAACGTGCGGCGTGGCCTCGCACAGTGTGCGGTGGGGCTGCACATAACTTGCAGCAAGCCCGAGCATAGCATGCGGCAGGCCAGTGCATAGCCTACGATAGGCCCGCGCACAGGTGTGCGGCCAGGCTGGACTTGGCTAGGCTGGTGGCTTGGCTAGGATGGCTAGCTGGGTGGCTGGTGTGCACGACATGCGTGCGAAAAAAAAGTGATTTTTTGGGATGATTACAGGAGATCCGTCGGTCCAATTTTGGCATACGTTATATCGTCAGAATCATTTCTCCGAGCACTATCCATCTGTACAGTCATCTTAACCGGATTCATTCATATTTATAAAGCCAAAATTGGACCCCTTCCCTCTCGCGTGGGGTTTTCTAGGTAGGTAAGGGATGAATTTTAGGGTGTTTGGGTCAGGAGAGGGATTTTTCCAAGTTTCCAGTGGGACTGTCCATGTGCGCAACATATGTGTGGGAAGGCGTGATTTTTCGGGGATGATTACCGGAGATCTGTCGGTCCGATGTTGGCATCTCATATATCATCAGAATTGTATTTCCAAGCATTATTCATCTGTATGGTCATCTTGACCAGATTCCTTCATATATGAAAAGCCAAGATTAGACCTTCCTCTCTCCCGCGCGGGGATTTCTAGGGTTCTAGGTAGTGGAATGTTTCCATCAGCATCTCTATAGATCGGAAGCCAAAAGTCTCACCCAAGATCCATATTTCATCATAGCCAGAGGAGGGTGATAAAATTGGGTGTCTACATCTAGTGACTATTAGTGGACATGACCTGAATGCACACTTGATTGGGCTAGAGATGACCGACTTTGATGTGATCTTAGGGATGGACTGGTTGTCCTCATATGGAGCCAGTGTGTTATGTGCAGAGAAGATGATAATCTTCAGACCTTGTGATGAGGGAGAATTCTCCTTTGTGGGAAACAAACCTAGAAAATCGAAGAGGATTATTGTACCGGCTCTCCAGATAAAGAAATTACTAGATAAAGGGTGTCGGGGCTACTTAGCATCTATGATGGATACTAAGATAGAGGTCAAGCCATTGACTGAATTAGACATGGTAAGGGAATTTCCTGATGTGTTCCCAAATGATTTGATGAGATTGCCCTCAGACCGAGAGACAGAGTTTGTTATAGACTTACTCTCAACGTTGGCACCTGGGCCAAAAGCCCCTTACCGCATGGCTCCCACAAAATTAAAGGAATTAAAAGTACAACTTCAGGATTATTTAAAGAAGGGATTCACTAGACCAAGTGTGTCTCTATGAGGAGCACCAGTACTGTTCGTCAAAAAGAAGTATGAGATGTGCATCAATTACCAAGAGCTTAACAAGCTAACAATCAAGAATCAGTATCCTTTGCCAAGGATTGGTGATCTATTTGATCAGTTGCAGGGTGATAAATTGTTTTTCAAGATTGACCTTAGATTGGGCTACCACCAGCTCAGGATCAAGGATACTGATGTTAGTAAGATAGCCTTCAGATCTCAGTATGAACAGTACATGTTCTTAGTGAAGTTAGTAAGATAATCTTTAGATCTCGGTACGACACTACAAGTTCTTACTGATGTCAGTAAGACTGCCTTCGAATCTCAGTACAAACACTACAAGTTCTTAGTGATGTCATTTGGATTGACTAATGCACCAGCTGCATTAATGGATTCGATGGTATTCTAGAATGTTTTGGACAAGTTTGTTATTGTGTTCATTAATGACATCTTGGTATATTCTAAGAATGCAGTGGAACATATTGTTCACCTAAGACTGGTATTGCAATATCTGAGAGAGAAGCAATTGTACGCCAAGTTCAACAAGTGTGAGTTCTGACTTTCACAAGTGGCATTCCTAGGCCACATTATCTCAAATAAGTGTATAGAGGTTGACTTGGGAAAAGTGAAAGCAGTGCTAGAGTACTCCCAAGAATATGGCAAATATTCATAGTTTTTTGGGATTGGCCGGATACTACAGGAGGTTTATTGAGAACTTCTCTTGCATTTCTGCACCAATGCCCCGAATCACATAAAAGGGTGTGAAATTTGAATGGTTTGATGCTTGTGAGAAGAGCTTTAAAGAGCTAAGGCAAAAGTTGGTATCAGCCCCGATCTTGACTATTCCAACCGGCATAGGTGGTGTGATTGTGTACAGTGATGCTTCCAAACTGGGATTGGGTTGTGCGCTAATATAGCATGGGAAAGTCATTGCCTTTGCATCCTACCAAATAAAGGAGTATGAAAATAACTATCCTACCCAAGAAGAGGAATAGGTTCGAACATCAACATTCGAATGATCTAGTCTATGTTCAATACAATCGTCACCTAGAAGAAAGTTTCAACAAAGGAGTCATGAGAACAAAAATTCTGATCCACTATTGCTTGATGGACTAGACAGGAGTAGTGAGTGGATGGTTAGCCAGCTAGTGAATTTAGTCTATCCCCATGATGATCTTACAAGGGACGTCACTAGTAGAGCAATGGGAGCAGCAATAGAGGGCCCCAACTGACCCAGGAGCTCAAGCATCAATCATTAGAGCCAACATATGTTATACACACCATGGTAGAGGGAGGGTTGTTGAGTAGTCATCATGATCAAATGAAGAAGATTTGGAAGAAGAAGATGTGAATGATAACGAGGATGTCATAGATAACTTTGGTGAAAATGTAATTGATTCTAGTGAAGAGAAATTGCCAACTGTTGATTTCTTGGATGATTATGATTAAGTGATTTGTGGTTTGGATTTTATGGATTGTTTAAGCTTTAAACTTAAATTTTGAACTTCGAAGATTAGTAACATTTTTATTTATTTATTTATTTATTTATTATTATTATTAATTTTATGTTTTATATAATCATTTGCTATCAAGCTTCATTGCTTCAGTAAGTCAGTAATAGCTCAGCAGGTTAGCCACAGCTTATCATTTGATTTATTCTTATGTTTTCGAATATACATCTCACATATCATTTTCTATGAAGCTTCAGTACGTCACATTCTCATTCATATATATACCTTTTACTTTCTTCAGGTGCTCACTTTATCCCAATCAGGCTTACATGGTCTTCTTCTAGATTCTAAATTACTACCTTCAAGCTTCAGTCACAAGTTTGCCTATCATTTAATTTTTCAACTTCATTGGCATATATTTATATTATCATATATGTTTCTGAATACACATCTCAGGTGATGTTGATAAGCTGTTTTTTTATGACTTGATGTATATGTTGATTTTTCATGAATTGATGTATAATAGTATAAGTCAATAATTTATGTTGATTTTTGGTGATTTGATGTTGCTTGATGTTTACTTCATATGTTATAGAGCATATATTATAGGTTGTAGCATACTAAATAACTTTAGAAAATAGCGGAAAAACAAAATAACAAATAGGCGACTTGACTGCCCTGGCAACGCCATAATGGAAGATTCATCGCCGAATCGATTAGCCACCCCTCCATCGCCTTAGATTCCCATGACGCCATAACAACTATGGTTATCACAATATAGACGCATACATAGTTGTCAAGGCATCGCCAAGGCGGGCAGTTTGCTTGGTGCCTAAGCGACTGTCGCCTTATTACACTGTATGTTGCCTTATATTTTTTGCCCTTATGTATACCAAATACCATTTAAGTAAATGTTTTTATATTTTTTATTTCATTTACTTATGATATTGTTCATAAATAAGAAAATACCCCCTATTTGAATCTAATAATAATAGTTTAAAAATCAAATTCCAAAAGGATAAAAAATCAACCCCCCGGTCCAAGAATGCTAATGTTTTTTCAAATTCTGAAAATTTTTGGTATTTCATTACTGGATTTTTGGTTGTAGGGCAATTTTCAAATTTCGAATGCTAAGGTTTTTTCAATTCTGAAAATTTTATAAATCTTATCATGGTAGAACAATTGCTAAAAATTAGAAGTCCGATAAAATAACCTTTTGCTTTGATGTCAATAAAATTATTTCCAATCAGTTGATTTATTAGTATTCGCACACTTTAAAATAGGTTTGACTAAAACATAACTTTGTCATAACAACTCAGATTTAAGTAATCTTGGACTTGTTGGAAAGCTAGTTTTGTGTTATACCTAATAAAAAATGTCTTATATGAAAAAAAAAATCATTTGACTAATAAAACTTATTATAGAAGAAGAGCATTTCTCTAAATGTCAATAAGTCATGTTGATTTTTCATGACTTGATGTGAGTGTGACTATGTTGATTTTTATGACTTGATGTTGCTAAATGTTGATTGGGTTTTTATGTCATAGGGTATAGAATATAACATACAAAATAACTTTAGAAAATAGGAGAAATAAAAAAAAACATAACATAAGGGCAATGCCATAGCAGGTGATTCACTGCCAAATCGATTAACCTCCCTCTACTACCATGGGTCTCCATGACACCATGACAACTATGGCTGCATAGGTCCTTTAGTGTCATATCTCAACTTTATAACCAGTTGTTGCAACCAAGTGACTTCTCAAACTCCATGAGCCATTGCCTTGTAATCTACCTTCGCACTAAATCTAGCTACAATCTGCTGTTTGCCTGTTTCTTGCTCCTCCATGTAACTAAGTGAATAACTGGAATAACGCAAAAATCCAAATATCACCTCACTTCATTACCAAGTGAATTACATTGGAATGGGGAATAACTTTCCTACCAAAGACAAGATAGGTGGGCTACAATTTGGGGAGACAATTCTTGGGGTGGATGGAAATTCATTGATTCTTCAGGGTCCTTTGCTTTCAGTCCATACTATCGGCTGATGTAAGTGGGCGAGTAAAAGGATGTACGAGTCAATCCCATCAACCTGACATAGTTGCATCCAGGAGTCTTTAGTAGGAAATCGTCTTGTGGCCACCATGGGCACCTCTATATAATATCCTGTGTAGTTCTTCTTTGCAGGTACTCTTCTCAATCAACGATGAGCTTGAATTCTGGGACTTTCCTTTTGTCTTGGTAGCAAGAGACTACAAGTTGGCATCCATTTAGCTGCTTGGCCGGTTTAAGTCTCTCAAGTAACCAAAGTTGGAAAATAGCAAGACTTCCTTGGTAATGATCAGTTCCAAATTTGTGGCTATTGCTCATGTCATCAAACCCCTTAAGTGTCGCTATGAGGACTATGGGGATGATATCACCTCCTTCCTTCAATTGCTTTACCACCTCTATCAAAACAAGTGGTGCACCACGTCCGGGAGTTTGGGGAACATAGCGAGCTATCATGCAGGGTAGATAAGCATCCTGTGATCTCTGCCAATGGATTCCTCCCAATGATAGATACTAGGTGAAAATCCTAGCCACCATCAAAATGTCAATCTTCCCATATCTAATGAACTGCTTCATTTCCTCCTTTCCCCATCCGAAGAAACTTTGAATCTCCTCAGAGTAACCTTTCTTCAAAGATGGTTGAATCAATCTGCCCTTAAGTGGAGACAACATATAAGCTCAGAATTCTTCGAGAGTCGGGCAGATCTCCACTATCCCAAACCGAAATACATGAAGATTAGTATCCCAGTGTTGAGGCACCTGTCAAAGTAAACTGTGATGCAGTTCTACACACCCGATTCGACTGAGAATTGACATACTCACAGATTCTAGCAGTCTTGCTACCGTAATGTTTATGTCCAAGGTCCATTTTCTCAATGTCTCATCCAAATAGTCCATGTCCTTTCCCAAAATTATTACAAACAAAGAGAAGATGTGATTTTTCAAAGTATCACTCATTAGCTATTGACATAGCCAAACCTTTACCACTGTTGCATCAAGTTTGGTTTTTATCCTTTTTTTTAACTAATCAAGGGTAGGGAGCGAACTGGCCTTGATTTACTAGTGCCAAGTGGTGACTTTTGGGAGATGAAACTTTGGATAAGAATTTGGAGGACCATAGGTGGATGACAGATACCTAATGGCCTTGTATGTCAAATGGCGATTCTTGGGGGACATAAGATATGATGATCTTTTTAGATACCTTGATTATTAATCTAGGAACTATCTTATTGCCTTGAGATTGTTGAAGCCGCATTTGCACATGTCAAGTTGCCTACATATCCCTTGAGAGGAATCAGGTCTTGCATAGTTTGAGTGTTATCCACCCCTTCATACATAATATCTCTTGAGTTGATCCATGTTGACCAATCTGGGAATTTCTCCGCCGCTGAGGTCCATGAGTTTCATAGCTTTGCCTAGTAGAATTTCTTCGACAGTGAATGGGCCACTCTAGTTGGACTTGAATTTCACTCTTAAGTCATGAATTGGGGCTCTTTGTTCTTGAAGAACGAGTTCACCCTCTTCTATGTGATGGAGCTTCAAATTCTTGTTGAAGGCCCTTTCCATTCTTAGTTGATACTTCCTCAAACTATCCATGGCCTTCATGCATCTTTCAGTAAGAAAATTGAGCTCGTCATGTCTAATCTTCACCCATTCTCCTTCAGATAATTGACTATCTAGGAGCAACCTTAGGGTTGGTACTATGATTTCAACCAGTAGAACCACATCAATCCCATATACCAAGGAAAAAGGAGTTGCCCCTATATAGGATCGTACAGAAGTCCGATATGCCCATAAAGCAAGTGGTAACTTATCCACCCAATCCTTATGTGTTTCATCCATTTTCTGAAGGATGTCCTTAATGTTCTTATTAGCTGCTTCCACTGCCCCATTGGTTTATGGCATGTAAGTGGTAGAGTAATGCCTCTTGATACCAAACTTTGTGTAGATCTTATCAATTTTGCCCTAGAAATGGGATCCTTGATCCAATATCAACTCTTGGAGCACTCCATATCGGCAAATGATATTTTCTTGGATGAATTTCATCACCTTAGCATATATGAGGACTGCATATGGCTGAGGTTCTACCCACTTGGTGAAATAATCAATGGCCACCAAGATGAACTCGTGACCGTTAGATGCTTTGGGGTTGATCTTCCCTATAATGTTAATTCCCCAAGTAGAGAATGGCCAAGGAGAACTGAGTGAGTGTAATTCTGTTAGTGGGATATGTGTAATATTGACAAATATCTGACATTTGTGGCATCTCTTGACAAAGTCAACACAGTCTTCTTCCATTGTGTTCTAGTAGTATCCTAGTCTAAGAATCTTCTTAGATAGCATCTTGGCATCTATATGGGGTCCGTAAAGGCCTTGATGAATTTTCACCATGATTGTTCTAGCTTGATCTTCATCAACACACAACAACTGTATCCCATCATAGGACCTTTTGTACAATAAATTACCTTGGAGAATGAACTAGGTAGCATATCTCCTGAGGAACTTCTTTTCCCCATTTGTAGCTTCAACTGGATACTTTCTTTCTCTGATGAAGTCCACTATGTGAGCAAACCAGGACCGACCATCTACAATGTAAGAGTTCACTATATTTTGGTAAATGAGCTTGCTTCTTTGTTCCACTAAGAATGGTCAAATCCAGGCCATAGGTTTGCATTCTACCATGGATGCCAAGGTTACAAGGGCATCGGAACCGATTGTTATACCTTTGGAAATATTCAAATGAGATCTTCTCGAAGTGTCTAATCACCTCTTCCAGATGTTCTTGATACGGCTTTAGTTTCTCATCTTTGGTCTTCCACTTTCCTTGCGTCTAACAGATGACCATGGTTGAATCTCCATATACCTTGATCCTTTTCACCCCAATGGATAGAGTTGTTTCCAGTCCCAAAGCACAAGGTTCATATTCAGCAATATTGTTGGTACAGGGGAAATCAAGACGGAATGATGAAGGAAAATAAAGGTCATCCAGAGTGACAAGCAATATTCTTACACCACACACCTTTTGGTTAGTCACCCCATCAAAGAATAGCTGCCATTCATTAGCTGTATCTTATTCTTCAATTACTGTGATTTCTTCATTCGAAAAGGCATCATCTAAGGATCTTCCATCTTCTGTGGGGTGGGTAGTCAAATGATTGGCTATGACTTGACCTTTGATAGACTTCTGAGCAATATAGGTGATGTCAAATTCTGATAGCAATAGTAGCCATTGAGCCATCATTCCTGTTAAAGCAAGTTTCTCGAAGAGGTACTTGATTGGATCCATCCTTGAGATCAATCGTACTGGATAAGCTACCATGTAGTGTCGCAGCCTTTTTGTTGCCCAAATTAGTGCAGCACAAGTTCTTTTCAAATATGTGTACCATGTCTCATACTCCAAGAACTTCTTGCTGAGGTAGTATACGGCCTGCTCTACCCCCTTCTTTATCTTCTTTTGTGCTAGCAATGAGCCCATGGAAAACTCCTCGACTAATAAATACAATAGAAGTGGTTCCCCTTCCACCGGTGTTGTCAATACTGGTGGGTTCATAAGATATCATTTTATCTTATCAAAAGCTTGTTGGCATTGGTCGTTCCATTCTGTGGATTGATCCTTCTTTAGCAGCTTGAAGATTGGCTCGCAGACTGTAGTCAGTTGAGCTATGAATCTGCTGATATACTGAATATGACCTAAGAATCCCCGTATCTCCTTCTCAGTGTGAGTTGTAGACATTTCTTGGATTGCCTTGATCTTGATAGGGTCGACTTTGATGACTCTTTGACTCACTAAGAATCCCAATAATTTCCCTATTGTTGCCCAGAATACACACTTTTGAGGCTTCAACTTCAGTTGATACTTCTTGATCCTTTCAAAGAAATGCCTTAGTGCAGGAATATGCCCCTGCCGATCCCTTGACTTCACTATCATGGCGTCTACATAGACTTCCACATCCTTATGCATCATATCATGTAGTATGGCTGTAGCTACTCTCTGATAAGTTGCCCCAACATTCTTCAATCCAATGGGTATCACCTTGTAGCAATAAGTTCCCCATGGAGTGGTGAAGGTCATCTTTTCACAGTCCTTTGGGTGCATGCTCACTTGATTGTATCCTAAGAATCCATCCATAAATGATTGCAAGGCATGGCCTGCTGTGTTGTCGACCAAAACATCAATGTAAGGTAGTGGGAAATCATCTTTTGGGATTATTTTGTTAAGATTTTGGAAATCTACGCTCATGCATACCCTACCATCTTTCTTTGGAACCGGTACTATATTGGCTAACCATTGGGGGTACCTCACCACTAGTAGAAACTCTACATTCCACTATTTCATAGCTTCTTCTCTGATCTTTTCACTCCATTCTGGACGCATTCTTCTGAGCTTCTGTTTGACTAGCTTTGCTCTGGGGTAGGCCAGCAAACCATGTTACACGATGTTGGGGTCTATCCTACGCAAATCCTTATAAGACCTGGCAAAGACTTCAGCGAACTCCTCAAAAGACTGATCATCTACTCTACTTCTTCATCATCCAGGGTGGTACCAATTTTTACCTATCAAAGGCATTGATCAGTTCCCAAATTGATAACCCAGGTATTGTAGAAACCCAATTTTGTCATCATCCTCCGGCTATGATGAATTTCAGATCTTGGACGTGACTTCTTGCTTCCGATCGACAAGGATGATTGATTAAGGAAACCTGGAAACATTCCCCACCCATCTGAAAACCCCAAAATCCTATGTGAGAGAAAAGAGGGTCAAATTTTTGAAATTTTATATACGGAGGAATCTAGTCAGGATGACCATTCAAATGGATACTACTCAGAAATACAATTCCAATGATATATGGTACGTCAAAATCAGACCGTCGGATCTCCAGTAATCGTCCCTAAAAAATTTTATTTTCTGTGCATGTGCTGCGTGCGCTATCTAGCCTGCTAGAAACTTGGAGAAATTCCCCCCCAACCCAAATACCCCGGAAAGATCCCTTAACTAAAAAACTCTGAAAACCCCACGTGAAAGAAAAGAGGGTCCAACTTTGACATTTTATATATAGAGGAATCTGGTCAAGATGACCATATGGATGGATAGTGCTCGAAAATATGATTCCGATGATATAAGGTACGTCAAAATCAGACCATCGGATCTCCTGCAATCGTCCCTGAAAAATCATGTATTCTATGCGCATGCTGCACGCGCTGGCCTAGTAGCTAGTAGGCCAACCCACACGTATGTTGCGCACACTGGCCAACCAGCCAATAGGCTAGTAGGAAAGCCTTGTGCGCACCTGCACAAGCCTCACGCACCCCCACAGTAAGCCTTGCGTGCCCCCACAATACTCCCCGATGCCATAGTAGCATGCACCCGTGCCCCTGCAGCACACCCATGTGTGCCTGCAGGCTAGTCTGCTCACAGCCATAGGCCAGACTATGCGTAATAGCAGGCCAACCTATGTGCATGCCCCGTGCACCTTGCCATCTACTGTGCCCCCTCTGCCAGTTGCCAATATACGCTCATGCATGACCCATGCACCTCGACCCAGCCTCTTGTGCTGCCGTCAATGGTCGGGATTTGTATTCCACTAACCCAATGGGTGAACCTCTTCTCCCACCTGTGCATATACACTACCCTACTAGTGTACCCTACATCGCAACCTTTGATTGGCCCAAAAAAGAATCTTTTTACCTTATTCGCCCAAAAAAGTTATCTTTTCCCCCATTGGCCCAAGAAAATCCCCCTCCCTCCCATTGGTCCAAATTTTCATACTTTCTTCCCATTGGTCCAAAAAAACCACTTTTTGCCCCCTTGGCTAGGAAATTCCCCTTTCCCTCCCCATTGGTTTAAGGATCCTATAAATACCCCACTCCCTTTGGTTTTTCACACCATCATCACAACCCCACAATGACCCTTAGAGAGAGAAGCTCTAACCTCTCTCCTCCTCCCCTCCCCCTTTGAGTTTCTTGGGGTCTTCAGAGCGATCTTCGTCAAGATCCGAAATCCTTTTGGAATCTTCAAAGTGTTCTTCGGGACTTTGAAGATTTTCAATCCAAGTATTTAGTTCAATCCATTTTTTGGTGAAAATAGTATTTTTTTTTTTAGCTTCCCTTATTTAAGTGTTCTTGGTTTTTACCAAAAGTAGAAATCCCTCCTCCCTTGAGGTTCTTCAAGTCTACGAAGAGATCTTGACAAAGATCTGGAGTTCTGTTCGGATCTTCAAAGTGTTCTTTAGGCTTTGGGGATCTTCAATTCATTTTTAGGTTAACCTATTTCTTTCCAAAAATACCCGTTCCTAATGGAAACTCTACTCGAGTGCCCTTGAAATCTTTCCAAAAAATAGCCATTCCCAGTGGAAGATCTGCCATAAGTTCCACCTCAGCCTAGCCCTCCCATAGCCTATTCCTAGCAGAGGCTCTACCCGAGTGCCCCTAAAATCTTTCTAAAAATAGCCATTCCCAACGGAAGCACTATCGGAGTGCCACCTCAACCTAGCCCTCCCATAGCCTATCCTCAGTGGAAGCTCTATCGGAGTACCACCTCATCCTAAGCCCAGAAATAGCCTTCCCTAGCCAAACCCCTATCCAATCCAAATCCAGAAATAGCATTCCCTAGCCGAAGCTCTGTCCAAATTCAAATCCGAAAGTAATCGTTCCTAACCGGAACTTTGTTCGAATATCATCACAGTCAACATCTCTCAAGAAAGGAAGTTGGAGGTCAAGACCATCTTCCCCAAAGCCAAGGGAATCCGAAAGATAGTCCGAGCTGGTACAAATCAAGGGCCCACCCCTCTTGACCCGAAACAGGGGTCAAACTCAATTATAATTTCTTACCCAAATTAGCATAATGTAGACTTTATATTAACCTTATTTTAGTGTATATAATTATTTAAATTCAGTCAATGTACATATGTGTGATAACTTAGCCATGCATGCAGAATAGGAATAATCGTGGAAAATGTTCATTCTTAAGCATCTAGTAGGAAGACCGGTTGAACCGGGCAGATTGGGTGCCTAACACCTTCCCAATTATGTAAACTAACACTTACCCTAAATTTCTGGACCAGACCAACTTTCAAGCCCTCTTCTTAGGAATTGGGCCCACCCTTGGGTCTTAGGCCCATAATCCTAGGTGGTGACTCCAAACCCCTTTTGCATGATCTCGATCCCCATATTGGACCATCATCAAATCCTCGTCTCGAATGACAAACTTTACACTCTTGCAAAATAGGCCTCCACATATCTCTGAGTGACGATACGATAGTGAGGGGCCTGTAGGGTAAGCACACATGACACACCCCTCCCCCATGAAAGAGAAAGAGAAAGAGAGGAAAGAGGACGAGATGCAAGTCCCTTTCCCCCCCCCCCAAAGGTGAAGAGAGATATCATCTTTCGACTACTACCCTCACAGTGGCAACTCTACTGGGTATAAATGTCAAGCTTTCAACAATATATGCTACCATTAAATGCAAGAACATTTTCCACCACCATATTTGTTTGAAAACATGTTTGGCTAACCCCATGTTTGTAATTGTATTTGCTAACCACATCATGCATCATGCTTGAAGTGAAATCATTTGGAGAGGGACTCCCTGTCATGCCTACACCCTCGGGGAGGTCAGTGCATGTCATGGAGAGTACTCTAAGAGAAAATGGTAGCAGCTTCATATACAATGGTGTGGGGTATTGTTAAACTGCGAGGATATTTGTATTTGTGCCAGCACCCTCGGGGAGGTCTGTGCACTTTATGGCGTTCTGAGATCGAATAATGATATTCCTGCATTACACTTTTGCACACAATCACTTACGGTTCCACCACCCCATGGCCAGTTGTTTAACCTCGTGTGTAGTCACGAGTAATGGGCAAGAAGTCACCCCCTTGATCTCGTATCCACGGGTATATCAAAAGGATCACATCCTTGCTTATATAGATCCTGTAAAGGAAGCCTTATCGGTCCTATTGCATCCATTGCATACTCACATCATGTAGGAAATAGATGGAGAACGTTAGGAACACCACAAACTGATCTGTAGAATTTGTTTACGGTTTGAAAAGGAATTTTCCTATGGTATATTCTAGTCATAAAGAAATGCTCTCCTAAGTGGGTTTTAGATAAAAGGTGTCATTCCTCTTAGAAATTAAATTTGGATGATTTGGCACATGTGATCCGGGCTGATTTCTATCCAACCCCTACAAAATGCTGAATTATCTAAAAGACACGAGGAAACTAGGAGGAAGGTAACCTAGTGGGATAAGAGAAAGGAAAGCATTACTTTATTAGCAAAGAATGTATTAATAGGGATATTCTGGTCAAGCCATTTGTATGAATCTCCCGCTTATGGCACTGAGTGGACTAGAGGCATCAACCCCTATCCACTTCCTACCATTAAGCAGACTAACTTTGGATGGATCGTTAGTTGTTAATCTAGAGAATGTGTGAATAAGAGGTTGGAAATTCAAGAATCCTAAAATAAACCATTTTTGGTTCAGGTATAATTCCACACCTCAAATATTCTCTACGGTCTATTTGGACACGTCAGGGTAACCCGTTGACTCGCTTAAGTCTAGTATCACCTCCATTGTCTCTCTGAGATTGTCTACCACCAAGTGATTACAACCCAGTTCACATGAATCCACCCAATGTGGAAATACTGGAACAAGTGTGGGTCCACCCAGTAGAGACATTGCAAGCTGAAGTTTTTGAAGTCAAGGATTAGCTCAAGTGTTGCACTTGTTACGGAACCTGCCTAGGGCTGATGTCGAGGCTAACACAACTCCTCCTTTAGCAGATCCAGAACCAACTAGGCCTGCAGGTCATCAAGGGACTTCCTCCAGGGATCCCCCTTTGGCTGTAATTAATGACGAAGAAGAGGAATTTGTGGCACATGTTCCAAAGGAACCTCTAGAGATAAAGACAGAAAGGAAAATGAGAGAACAATTGGAGAAGCTTGAGGATATGATCCGAGCAGGAAAAAGTCAACACAGTCAAACAGTAGATTCTGTTGAGATTAGCTTCTTTTCTGGGGTAAGAATCCCTTAAAAGTTCAAGTGTCAAACAGACAGATTTGATGGGTCAGGGGATCCTAAGGCTCGTTTGGAGGTATTTCTCAGTATCATGAAGATATAGCAAATTGGTAACAATCAGATGAGGCAGGTATTCATGTCAACATTATCAGGACCGAAACTAAGGTGGCTCACACAGTTGGAATCGACATAGATATAGAATTGGGTGACAGCAATGAAAGACTTCACCAAATAGTATCCCCATAACCCTAAAGTAGATGTGGAACGTCGAGAGCTCAAAACCTTGAGATAGCTACCTAGGGAGGGGTTTTCCACTTTTGTAATGATGTTTAGGAACAAGGCCGCCAATATGGCAGATCGACCTTTTGAACCAGAGCAAGTAGAAATATTGATTGAGAACTTATCAAAGCCTTATTATGATGTTCTCTACTATCAACATCTGCAGACTTTTGATGCCCTAATAGCCACCAGGACACGTGTTGAGAACAAGATCCTAAGGGATGCATAATATCAAGACATGGGGAAGAATGCCAAGGGTGGGCTAGATAAGAATCTTGAAACCAATGTGATGGGTGCAGTCCAATAGTCAATATCATCTGCGACCACTTCACCTTCACAGCCATTTGTAATAGGATTAAATGCTCCTTCCCATAAAGTTCCTCACCCAAGAAGACAGTTTTCTGATTTGGAAATGCCAGTGATAGCGGTGTATGAAAAGCTAAAGAAACAAGGATTGCTAGGGACAGTGGCCCCAAGAGTAATCAACAACCCTCCCCCGCCTTGGTACAAAGATTGTGAGTATTGTGCTTACCATGCTCAAAAGGGACAAACTACTAAAAGATGCCTAGCTTTATAGTATGCAGTTCAATATTTGATAAACAAAGGGACCATTGAAGTCGAGGCCAAATATCCTCCCAATGGTATTACCAACCCACTCCCTGATCATGCAACAGTCAGTGTATTAGAGGAAGAATCAACAAAAAGTGACCCCACTCAACTCATCAAGCCACAGGCTCGAAGAGATCACTTAAATGTCATGGGAGATAGGACCAAGGTCAAGAAAACTCCTGGGAAAGAAGAGCCATCAGGTGAAGAGTCAGAAGATGAGGATAGATGCCCACCTTCCCTCCTTCACCACCAACCCCAAAAGAGGAATCCACCACCTCATACCATCCACCTTTGCCATTGTTGTCCCTCTCACCATACCATCAAAGAGCAGGAACCCCTTCATCACCCTATCATCCACCATCTTCATTAGAACACCCTATCTCCTACATCACATCCCCTTCATATCACCCCACCTCATATCTTTCATCACCCTTATATCATTCCCATTCCCAGGGGTCGGTAGACAATCCATCAAATCCAAAAGAAGGACGGATTGGTGGGTACAACTGGAAGGATATACTTATGTTGCCAGAATCTCTAGAAATAACTTTATCAGCAGAGTTAGTAAATGTTCTGGGGGAAAGTCAGGAGAATAACCCTACATCTTTGATTCAGTCAAACACACCTCAAGAGGAGGTTCCATCAGAAATTGAGCTGGAATAGTTACACATCAAGGAAAGAGAACAAGACAGTTATATCACTAGAATAGTGGATGTAGCACTGATTGAAGATGGGTTCTCCTCTAACAACCCCACAACAATGATCTGGTCAAAGGAGGCCCCAAGCCCTTGGGTACTCCTAAAGAGAGAATGGGAAAAGGAGATAAGACTCATCTGAAGTTTACAATTTCCCATCGATCTAAAGAACCACATCTGTTCGTTTCTACAAAAATCAAGATCTCAAGAGCTACATGAGCTCAAGCCTAGGCCTTTCAGAGGAAGGAGCATATATGCAAAGCAAAAAAGAGCACAAAGAATGATGGTCTGCATGCCCTGTGCCCGAATCAACTGCAATGGGAAGACCCATAATGGTGGTCAAAGATGTGACCGAGGCACCAAGATGGCCTCAATCAATAGGCTTGAAAAGTTGGACTTTATAGAAAGAAGATTAAGAATGCCTTCACCAATCCTCACCCCTCAAAAAGTTCGGTTTCCGAGAGCACAAGGTATATCAACTAGTATTTGTAAAGAAGCAGGCACCTATCCAGAAGAACCATTGCACCATTGAAGAAATAGTAGCAACTTTCTCAGAAGGAGAAGAAGGCCCTTTGCCACGTCTCCTGATCCATCGAACCAACGAACCACTCATGAATTGGACTAACATTGGAGAAGACTTCAAGTTTACTCATACTATTGATTCAACCAACCTATATACCACTGATAAAAGCCTCAAGTCGTGTCAAGTCCACCATCGAGTCAGTCATCAAGTCAGTAGTTGAGTCTGTTGTTATAATTTCGTGTTGGCGTCCCCTCTCAAGGTGAGTCCAGAGTCCGTGTATTTCGAGTCTGTTACTCCTTCTTTCATGAATGAAATTTTTGATTCTGATTATAACTTGCTTCCTTTTTCTAATGATGATCTTAATAAATATCAAGAGTTAATAAAACAATGTAAACCAAAGAAAGCCCAACCTATCCGTGAGGATACTCGGGTTATTAATCGAGGAACCGACCAATGCCTTCAAGAGGTAAAAATTGGCACTAACCTTGACGATGAAGAAGCAGAATAGATAATTAGTCTTCTGAAAGAATTCACCGAGGTCTTTGCTTGGTCTTATGAGGATATGCCTAGTATCAATCCTGACATCGTGCAACATCGATTGCCAACCTATCCTGGGGAAAAATTAGTAAATAGTTGCGTGACTATCCAGGCGAACCCTCGTTTAGTCCCATATTGCTCGTGGATCCCCGTCTGCGGTCCTATATCAGTCCTTGGGCGCCTTCTCTAGATAAGTCAGTTTTGAAGGAGAGCAAAGGGCTAAACCCAAATCCAAAGAATGTGGCCAGAATGGAGTGAGAAGATCAGAGAAGAAGTTGTGAAGCAGTGGAATGCCAGATTTATACAAGTGGTAAAATACCCCCAATGGTTGGCCAACATTGTACCAGTGCCGAAGAAAGATGGCAAGGTACGAATGTGTGTGGACTTCCAGGATCTTAACAAGGTAAGCCCTAAAGATGACTTCCCATTACCCCACATTGATGTATTGGTAGACAACACAGTAGGACATGCCTTTTTATCATTTATGGATGGATTCTTGGGGTACTACCAAATAAGCATGCACCCAGAAGATGGTGAGAAGACAGCCTTCACCACCCCATGGGGAACCAACTATTACAAGGTGATGCCTTTTGGGCTAAAGAATGCTAGGGTAACTTATTAAAGAGCATCCACGGCCATATTGGATGACATGATGAACAAAGACGTGGAAGTCTATGTGGACGACATGATAGTGAAGGCAAAAGATTGGTAGGGGCATATTCCCACATTAAGGTGATTCTTTGAAAGGATCAAGAAGAGCTAGCATAAAAAGATAGAGAAAAGGGGGCAGAGCATGCCATATATTACCTTAGCAAGAAATTCCCCGGTACACATCTTTAGAAAGAAATTGTGCTGCATTGATTTGGGCAACAAAAAGGTTGTGACACTATATGGTAGCTTATCCAGTACGTTTAATCTCCAGCATGGATCCAATCAAGTACCTCTTTGAGAAAACAGCCCTAACTGGAAGAATGGCCCACTGGTTACTTTTGCTATCAGAGTTTGACATCACTTATGTTACTTAGAAGTCTATCAAGGGGCAAGCTATAGCCGATCATTTGGCTGCACACCCCATGGAAGATGGAATGGCCCTGGATGATGCCTTTCCCGATGAAGAGATCACAATAATAGAAGAAGAAGACACAGCTAATGAATGGCAATTATTCTTTAATGGAGTGGCTAATCAAAAGGGGTGTGGTGCGAGAATATTGCTTGTCACTCCTGACAGCCTTTATTTTCCTTCATCATTCCCCCTTGATTTCTCCTGTACCAACAACATTGTTGAATATGAAGCTTGTGCTTTGGGACTAGAAACGGCCCTGACTATTGGAGTGAAAAGGATCAAGGTGTATGGAGATTCATCTATTGTCATTTGTCAGACACAAGGAAAGTGAAAGACCAGAGATGAAAAACTGAAGCCATATCAAGAACATCTGGAAGAGATGATTGAACACTTTGAGAAGATCTCATTCAAGTACTTCTAGAGAGATAACAAAATGTTTGTTGATGCCCTTACAACCTTGGCTTCCATAGTAGAATGCAACCCTATAGCTAGGGTCCAACCATTCTTGGTGGAACAAAGAAGCAAGCCCATTTATCAGAATTCGATGAACCTTCTCACTGTGAATGGTCGGTCTTGGTTTGCTCACATAGTGGATTTCATCAGAGAAAGAAAATACCCAAGTGAAGCAACTAACAGAGAAAAGAAATTTCTAAGGGGATATGCTACCCAATTTATTCTTCAAGAGGATTTGTTATACAAGAAATTCTATGACGGAATATAGTTTTTGTGTGCGGATAAGGAGCAACCCACAACAATCATGGAGGAAAATCATCAAGGCCTTTGTGGACCTCATATGAATGCCAAGATGCTAGCTAAGAAGATTCTCAGGCTAGGGTACTATTGGAACACATTGGAAGCAGATTGCATGGGCTTTGTCAAGAAATGCCTTAAATGGTAGATATTTGCCAACATCATACATATCCCGCCAATAGAGTTGCATTCGCTCACTTCACCTTGGCCATTCTCCACTTGGGGAATCAATATTATTAGAAAGATCAACCCCAAAGCATCCAATGGTCACGAGTTCATCTTAGTAGCCATTGATTATTTCACCAAGTGGATAGAAGCTCAGTCATATGCGGTCCTCATGTTTGCTAAGGTAGCCAAATTCATCCAAGAAAATACCATTTCCTGATATGGAGTACCTCAAGAATTGATATCGGATCAGGGTTCCCACTTCTGGGGCAAAACTGACAAGATCTGCTCAAAGTTCAGTATCAGAAGACATCGCTCTACCACTTAGAGGGCACAGACCAATGGGCAGTAGAAGCAACCAACAAAAACATCAAAGTTATCCAGTAAAAAAATGGTAGAAATGGATAAGGATTGGGCAGATAAGTTACCCCTTGCCTTGTGGGCATATCGGACCTCTTTATGATCCTTGACAGGGGCAACTCCATTCTCTTTGGTGTATGGGTTGAAGTAGTGCTACCCGTAGAAATCTTAGTGTTATCATTAAAAGTACTCTTGGATAATCAGCTACCTGAATGAGAATGGGTAAAGGTCAGACATAAGGAGCTCAACTTCCTCGTTGAAAGGCATATGAAGGCCATGGATAATATGAAGAAATATCAACTAAGAATGGCAAGGACCTTCAACAAGAATGTAAAGCCATGTCACATAGAAAAAGGTGAACTTGTTCTTCAAGAACAGAAAGCCCCAATTTATGATCCAAGGGGAAAATTCAGGCCCAACTGGAGCGGCCCATTCACTGTCAAAGAAATTCTACCAGGTAAAGCTGTAAGACTCCTAGACCACAACGGTGAAGAAGTACCTAGACTGGTCAATATGGATCAACTCAAGAGATACTATGTCTAAAAGGGTGAATTGCCCGAACTACATCAGATCTGATTCCTCTGAAGGGATACGTAGGCAACTTGACATATGCAAGTGCAGTCTTAACAACCTCAAGGTAATAAATAGGTTCCTAAATTAATAATTAAGGTATCTTTAAAGATCATCAAAGTTTGTGTCCCCCAAGAATTGCCATGTGGCATGCAAGGCCATTAGGTATCTGTCATTTGCCTATTGGTCCATCAATTCTTATCCAGAATTCTATCCCCCAAGATTTGCCATTTGGCATGTGAGGCCATTAGGTATCTGGCATTCACCTATGGTCTGTCAAATTCTTATCCAGGTTCTATCCCTCTAGAAAATCACCACCCTACACCAGTTTATCAAGGTCAGATTATTCCCCATCCTTAATCGGTAAAAAAGAAAAAAGTGAACTTGATGCAATAGTGGTAAAGGTTTGGTTGTGTCAGTAGTTAATGACTAATGCCTTGGAAGATCACCACATCTTCTCTTTGCTTGTGATAACTACAGGATAAGTCATAAGCTCCTTGGATGAGACATTGAGGAAATGGACCTTGGACATAAGCATAGTGGCACCAGGATGCTAGAATCCATGAATATGTCAATGCTCAGCTAAATTGGGTGTATTGACCTACATCACTATCTACTCTGACAGATGCCTTTGCATTGGGATTCCAATCTTCATATATTTCGATTTGGGCTGGTGGAGATCTGTCCAACTCTCAAGGAATTCTGAGTTTATATGCTATCTCCACTGAAGGGAAAGTTGATTCAACCATATTTGAAGAAAGATCATTCAGAAGAGATTCAAGACTTTTTCGGGTGGGAAATAGAGAAAATAAAGCAATTTGTTAGATATGGAAAGATTGACATTCTTAAGGTGGCCAGGGGCTTCATTCAATACCTACCACTGGGAGGAATCCATCAGCAAAGGTCACAAGATGCTTATCTACTATGCATGATAGCTCGCTATGTTCTTTGAACTCTGGGACGTGGTGCACCAACTATCTTGATAGAAGTGATAAAGCAGTTGAAGAAAGGAAGAGATATCGTTCCCATGGTCCTTGCAAAGACATTCAAAGGATTTGTTGACATGATCCATAGCCACAAGTTTGGACTTGATCATTATCGAGGACGTCCCACCATTTTCCAAATTTGGCTACTTGAGAAGCTGAAGCTGAACAGGCCATCAAATGGAGGTCAACTCGGGGCTCTTGGTTACCAAGAAATGAGGTAAGCCCCAGAATTCAAACTCATTGATAATTGGAAAGAGTACCTACAAGGAAAAACTACAAAGTACAGTGCATTGAAATCCCCAGAAAAGCCACAAGAAGATTTTCTAATGAAAACCCCTAGCTACTAATATGTCAGGTTGATGGGATTGACTCACACGTCCTTTTATTTGTCTATGTACACCAGTCGACAATATGGGCTCGAGGCAATGAACCTAGAGAAGTTAGTGAACTTACACCCACCCCAAAAGTTGTCTCCCCGCCTTATTACTTACCTATCTTATCTATAGTAGGAAAGTCGTTTCCCTCCCGAATGAGGTGATGTTTGGATTTTAGCGTCATTCTAGTTATTCTAATGAAGACTTGAGTTGTGGAATTAATCGTGCCTTAAAATTCAAACTCCTAAACTCAAAAAAAAAAAATAGAAATAAGTTTTCATTCTAAAATAAAGAGCCGAGTTTGGCCATAAAAAAGGTAAAAACAAAAAAATGAACATGGGGAGGGAAAAAGAAAAAGAAAAAAGCAACATTTGTGTTTTGTAGGAACAATAGGAACAGATCTCTCACCATCCTCATCTGTGCCATACTCAGACCTATTTACGGAAGTCATCAAGTTATTAGACGTAACAGTATCATGTGCTAACCGTAAACTCACCAACTGTGCTGTGAGGTCCTCAATCTGGGCAGTCTGGTCAGCATTCTATTCCCTCAAAGAAGCAATCCACCCATCCTGGGAAGCACAAAAAATGGTCAAAGCAAAGAGTAATAATAAAAGAAAATCAAAGATTAAAAAAAAAATTGTGAAAATCCCCACCCTCAATACAAAATTCAAAAAAAAAAATCAAAATCAAAAATCAAACTTCAAAGTTCAAAACCCAAAAAAGAATCAAGTCAAGAATCAAAGGTCAAAATTCCAATTCCAAGGTATAGCTCAAAAATTCTTACCACAAAATACAAAACCCAAATCAAATTTCATGTGGTAGGTAAAATTTACATCTTATTCATGTGAAATATGAAAATCAAATTCAAATGGAAAGTAAAATTCATGTGAAAAGCAAATTTGAAGTCAAATCCAAATCAATAACAAATCAAGATTCCAATTCAAAAGTCCAAATTCAAGATTCTATTTCAAAGGTCAAAATTCAAGATTTCAATTTTAAAGTCCAAAAGATTAAAAATCCAAAGAAGAATCAAAGAATCACAGATCAAAAATCCAAAAATCAAGGGTCAAAATTCAAGATTCCAAATCAAAAGTCCAAATTCAAGATTCCATTTCAAAGGTCAAAATTCAAGATTCCAATTCAAAAGTCCAAAAGATTAAAAATCCAAAGAAGAATCAAAGAATCAAAGGTCAAAAATCAAGAATCATTTATTAATGTCTTTATAGGGTTGAAAAAGCAACGAACTTCTATCCTATAATTGACAGTACTAGATAGCCTAGACCAATTCGAAAGAACCCGCCTGGAAGACCAGATAGCCTAGCCCGATTCGAAAGAACCCACCTAGAAGACCAGATAGCCCAGCCTGGTTCGAAAGACCTAGCTTGGAGAATAGACATCCCTAGATCGGCACATAGAGCCAGGCCTAGGAAAAATTAAAGATCAAAGTACTAACATCTTTTGTAGGATTGGGAGAGCAGCGAATTTCTTTCTTACAATCGACAGCCTAGGTAAGTCCTAAACTTTAAAGTAGTTAAGAGATATTACCTGTTGCATTTTCAACTCCATCATTTATGCACAAGATGACGATAGTAGATGCTCTAGGTGACAAAATGTGGTAGTTCTTTTCTTTGCCCTTCAACTATTGGCACAGGCCTCGGCCAAAGATGGGCATATTGTAGACACCCAATTTTGTCATCCTCCTTCGACTATGATAAATTACAGATCTTGGACTTGACTTCTTGCTACCAATCGACAGAGATGATTGATTAAGGAAACCTGGAAACATTCCCCACCAATCTAAAAACCCCAAAATCCCATATGAAGAAAATAAGGTCTAATTTTTTACATTTTATATATGGAGGAATCTGGTTAGGATGACCATATAGATGGATAGTACTCAGAAATATGATTCTGACGATATATGGTACGTCAAAATCGGACCATCGGATCTCTTGCAATCGTCCCCAAAAAATCACATTTTCTGCGCAAATTACACGTTGGCCAGCCTACTGGAAACTTGGAGAAATTCCCCACCTACCCAAATACCCCAGAAACATCCCCTACCTAAAAAACCTTGGAAACCCTGCACGAAAGAAAAGAGGGTCCAATTTTGACATTTTATATACGGATGAATCTAGTCAAGATGACCATACAGATGGATAGTGCTCGGAAATACGATTCTAATGATATATGGTATGTCAAAATTAGACCGTCGGATCTCCCGTAATCATCCCTAGAAAATCATGTTTTTTGCGTGCAGGCCAGTCAGCCAGTAAGCCAACCCGCACACATGTTGCACATGCTGGTTAGCCATCCAACAGGCAAGCCTCACGTGCCCCCGGACATGCCTCACGTGACCCCACAATAAGCCCTATGCACCCCCACAGCACACCCTGCAGCCCTCGCAGTACACCCCATATGCGCCTACAGGCTAGCTTACACACACGCAGGCCAACCTGCATGCAGCTACAGGCTAGCTTGTGTGCATAGGCTAGCCCTCGCATGCGCAGGCCAACTTGTGTGCAGCAACAAGCTAGCCCACGTGCATGCCCCGTGCACCTTGACCCAGCCTCGTGTGCCACCATCAATGGCCGGGATTTGTATTCCACTAACCCGGTAGGTCACTTGTGTATGTACACAGCCTTGCTAGCGTACCCTACACTGCAACCTCCCAGTGGCCCAAAAAATAATCTTTTTACCTTATTGCCCCAAAAAAGTTATCTTTTCCTCCATTGGCCCAAGAAAATCCCCCTCCCTACCATTGGTCCAAATTTTCATACTTTCTTCCCATTGGTCCAAAAAAACTACTTTTTTCCCCCATTGGCTAGGAAATTCCCCTTTCCCTCCCCATTGGTTTAAGGATCCTATAAATAGCCCCCTCCCTTTGGTTTTTCACACCATCATCACAACCCCACAACCATCCTTAGAGAGAGAAGCTCTTCCCTCTCTCCTCCTCCCCTCCCCCTTTGAGTTTCTTCGGGTCTTTGGAGTGATCTTCGTTAAGATCCAAAATCCTTTTGGAATCTTCGAAGTGTTCTTCGGAACTTTAAAGATTTTCAATCTAAGTTTTTAGTTCAATCCATTTTTTTGCCAAAATAGCAATTTTTAAGCTTCCCTCCTTTGAGTGTTCATGGCTTTTACCAAAAGTAGAAATCCCTCCCCCCTTGAGGTGCTTCAGGTCTACGAAGAGATCTTTGTCAAGATCCAGAGTTCTGTTCGGATCTTCATAGTGTTCTTTGGGATTTCGGGGATCTTCAATCCATTTTTAGGTCATTCTATTTATTTCCAAAAATAGCCGCTCCTAACAAAAACTCTACCCAAGTGCCCCTAGAATCTTTCCAAAAATAGCCATTCCCAGTAGAAGCTCTGCCAGAGTGCATCTTAGCCTAGACCTCCCATAGCCTATTCCTAGTGGAGGCTCTGCTTGAGTGCCGCTGGAAATTTTTCAAAAATAGCCATTCCCAACGGAAGCTTTGCCAAAGTGCCACCTTAGCCTAGCCCTCCCATAGCCTATCCCCAGCTGAAGCTCTATCGAAGTACCACCTCATCCTAAGCCCAGAAATAGCCTTCCCTAGCCAAAGCCCTATCCAAAACCAAATCTAAAAATAGCCTTCCCTATCCAAAGCTCTGTCCGAATTCAAATCTGAAAGTAACCGTTCCTAGCTGGAACTCTGTCCAAATATATATCATCATAGTCAGCATCTCTCAAGAAATGAAGTTGAAAGTCAAGATCATCTTCCCCTAAGCCAGGAGAATCCGAAAGACAGTCTGAGCCGGTACTAATCAAGGGTGCACCCCTCTTGACCCAAAACAGGGGTCAAGCTCAGGTATAATTTCTTACCCAAATTAGCATAATGTAGACTTTATATTAACCCTTGTTTTAGTGTATATAATCATTTAAATTCAATCAATGTACATATGTGTGATAACTTAGCCATGCATGCGAGATAGGAATAATCGTCAAAAAATTTCGTTCTTAAGCATCTAGTAGGAAGACCGGTTGAACCGGACAGATTGAGTGCCTAACACCTACCCAAATCTGTAACCTGACACTACTCTAAATCTCTAGACCAGACCAACTTTCGGGCCCTCTTCTTAGAAATTGGGCCCACCCTTGGGTCCTAGGCCCATATTCCTAGGTGGTGACTCCAAACCCCTTTTTCATGATCCCGATCCTAGTATTGGACCATCATTAAATCCTTGTCTCAAATGACAAACTTTACACTTTTGCAAAATAGGCCCCCATGTATCTCCGAGTGGTGATACGGTGGTACGAGGCCAGTAGGGTAAGCACACATGACACACCCCTCCCCAATGAAAGAGAAAGAGTGGAGAGAGGATGGGATACAAGTCCCTTCCCCCCCCCCAAAGGGGAAGAGAGATATCATCTTCTGGCCGCTACCCTCATAGGTATCCTCACAGATGGGTCGGGCTTTCTTTGGTTTGCAGTATTTTATTAAGTTATGATATTCATTAAGATCATCATCAGAAAAAGGATGCAAGTTGTACAAAGAATCAAAAATTTCATTCATAAAAGCAGTAATAAACTCAACATGCACGGACTCTAAACTTTCCTCAAGAGGGAAAACAGACACGTAATCATAAATAAAGGACTCAATAATATACTCGATGACCAACTTGATTCTTTTATCAGTGGTGTTTGGGTTGGTTGACTCAGCAGCATGAGTAAACTTGAAGTTCTCTCCAACTCTTATCCAGTTCAGGAGTGGTTCAACAGATTGATGGATGAGCAAATGTGGCAAAGGGCCTTTTTCTTCTTCTAGGAAGGTCACTGCTATCTCTTTAGTGGTGCTGACATTGTCCTTTTTGGTAGGTTCTTGCTTGTCTACAAACATAAACGGTTCAATATCATAGTCTTTGAAGCCGAACTTTCTAAGAGACGAAAGGTGGTGGAGACTGCTCAACCCTCTCTCTATGAAATCTAACTTTTTAAGCCCGTTGATCGAGGCCATCCCTACTCCCTAGTCACACCTCTGACCACCATCGCGAACCTTTCCATTGCAATTGATTCTGGCACAGTACATGCAGACCATCATTCTTTGTGCTCTTCTTTTCTTTGCATACATGCTCCTTCCTCTGAAGGGCCTAGGCTTGAGTTCATGGAGCTATTGAGCTTGTGATTCTTACAGGAAGGAACAAATGTGGCTTTTCATATCAGTGGGAAGACACAAACTCTAGACAAGTCTTATCTTCTTTTCCCATTCTCTCTTCAGAAGAACCCGGGGGCTTGGTGTTTCCTTGGACCGGATCAACATCATAGGATTGCCAAAGAACTCATCTTCAATTAATGCAATTTCTGCTATTCCTGTAATGTAGCTTTCCTAATCACCTTCCTTGATTTTTAGTTGTTCAAACTCATGAGTTACTCAGTCAAACTCTTCTTGAAAGAACACTTCAAACCCTGGTTACATCTTTGCAACGGTTTCATCGAACCATGGCTCAATATTCCCATAGAAGGGAAAGTTTTCTCCTTCCTTTACAAACTACCCATTAAGAGTGGGTCAGTAAGAGGCTGATATCTTCTTAGTCATTCTCAATACTTTTTACCCCTTATCGACATTATTGCTTCTTGATTTGGGGGATTGAGGATTGTACCCTAGACCGCTTCTTCCTCTGCTCACAACCAAAGTGGGTAGATTTGGAACACCCTAATGACACTTCCCTAATCCCATTCAAAGGAAGTATTACATGTTTTTCATCATTCGGCTAACTAGGGGACTCCAGATTGCTTCATAGTCAGCCGAGATGCGCTCTTCTGATCTACCTTTAGTGAGGACTGTGCAAGTTCATTCTATTTCAAATCCACTGAGTTGGCCAGAGTATTCACTATCTCCGGGTCTCCTGTGATAGTGATCACCTTCCCCTCATGATTGAACTTCAACTTCTGATGGAGGCTAGATGATACTGCCTTTGCTTAGTGCAGCCAAGGCTTCCCAAAAGCATGTTGAAAGATATTGCTATGTCAATGATCTGGAAGTCAACATCGAATCTCACTGAGCCAATCAAAAAAGCTATGGTAAGGATTCCATAAACTTCCCTTTTGTTATTATTATAAGCCTACACTGTCTGGCCTGATGACCTCATCTTCTCCATATTGGCACCAATACTCTTGGCTGATCTTAAGGGTAAGACATTCAGAGCAGACCCATTGTCAATGAGAACTTGGGGAATAGTCTTGTCAAGGCACTCCACTATTATGTGTAGAGCTCTGTTGTGCTGGGTTCCTTTGACGGGGAGCTCAGAATCTGAAAACATTTGTGAGTGCACTACATATGTTGCCCCTACTATTTGTGACAGATGCATTGGATCTATCTCGATAGGAACTTGCACATTGGTGAGGGACTTTAGGACTGCTTCATGGGGTGAAGGGGAGGCCATCAATAATCCCCAAATTGAGATATTAGCCTGGGCCTTCTTGAGTTGGGCCAAAATCGGGTTCTCAGGTTCTTTCTTTGAGTCACTTGTTCCAACCCCATTGGTCCTTGATTGTTCTAACACTAGGGCCTTGCCTTGGTTATCTCTTCTGCTTCTAGTCTCCATTACACTGACAAGCTTCTTCACAATAATCTCTGTGGGATAATGATCCTCGTCATCACTGTTTGTTATAGTAATTATCCCCACCATAGAATCATTTTCTTCTTCAGACTCCCCCTCTCGGCTTAGGGTGGGAAGTTGAGGTCCTCCACAGATATCGAGAGCCCTAGCTTGCAATCTCTTCACCGCATTGGAAAGACATTTGAATCTTGCATCCACTGCCTCCTCCAATGTATCTTCTCCCCCTATTTCTTCAAGGTTTTCCAATTGTTCAGCATAGTAGCCTTCACTGATGACTACTTTTCCTAACATCTTGCTTGTTTAATCCAAATGTTGCACCATTGTATATAATTGCCAATAGATGTCAATCATGCATTTATTGAGTATTACCGCGGGATCATCCAAATTAAATTTAAAGAGTTTTCTGAGCTCTTCAAGATCCTCACTACTTTTGGATACTGACGTGGATTCATACACCACCATACGGATTGTGAGTGCTGATTGGATGGCATCTATTGGATTGATTCTAGGGTCATCCCCTCTAATAGCATACACTAAGTATCCTCTCGGATTCTTGGTGAGTAATACCCAGATTCATCATCTTCATCATTATTCCAATGTCCCTAGTAGTCACTGTCATCTCAGTCCTTGTATTCATCTTTACTTCGGGCTTCAAAGTCATCACTATCATCCCAATCCTCATTCTCGTCTTCATCGTCATTTGTCATCATCCTCCTCTTCACTGATTTCCCCCTCACTTGGTTCTTCATCAGATTCCTCATGGCCCTCGAATTCTCCTACATCCAAACGTTCATAGTTTTTGGATCGTATGGATCAGAAAATCTCCATAGGGCCAGACTTGATCTTATTGGCTCGGAGCCTGATCAAACCAAACTCATCATCTTCTGTTTCACTCCCTATATAGATTACGGAGGTGTGCTCCTTGATCTATTCACCTACTGCTAATGCCATTACTACTCTCAGAAGGTCATCTATGACTTCTTCAATTGTCTCTGGACTGTCCCCCTAGGGTACAGTTGCTTGAATCAAAGAAGTGGGGTTAATATCTTGACTTTCCCCTAGAACATTCACTAAATCTGTTGATGAAGTCACTTTTGCAGATTTTGGCAATGTAAGCATATCCTTCCAATTGTATCCACCAATCCATCCTTCTTTTGGATTTAATGGGTCATCAACCGAACCCTGGGAATGGGAATAACATGAGGGTGATGAGGGATACGAGGTGGGGTGGTATGAAGGGGATGTGATGTAGGAGGTAGGGTATTTTGATGAAGGCAGTGAGTAGTATAATGATGAGGAGGCTCCTTCTCTTTGATGGTATGGTGAAGGTTTGTGGTATGGTGAAGGTTGATGGTATGGTGCGGTGGATTTTCCTATTAACGATGAAGGAGGGATGGCAGATACCTGATCTTCATTTTCTAGTTCTTTTGATGACTCTTCTTTTTTAGGAGTTTTCATGACTTTGGCCCTATGCCTCATAATTTTGTGGTAGGCGTGGCATCCAAGTGATTTTTTCGATTCCTAGGTTTGATAAGTTGAGTGGGATCACTCTCCGTTGTTTCCTCTTCTAGATTGTACACATGACTCGAGCATGAACCATAGAACATGGGACAATAGAAGTGCCTGTCTGCATAGTACATATAAATGGCCCTTTGGAAAGAGTCACATTCCTTTTGATAAGCTGCCTTGATGAAGCTGATTATACGCCTTACTATTTTTTGGGGGAGAGACAACCTTTTCACATGCAATAATTTCTCTACCCATTCATGTCACTTCTAGATATGGTACCTCTTAGAGTTCCCGATGAGGTGAGTTGTATCGTAGAATCGGGTATTTTTACCATAGCCAACATGTTGACTGTTCCATGATCTGGGAATGAATTGGTAGTGACATTAGGAGACTGTTTGACTTAAACTTCAATAGTCCCGTTGTCTACCGAGCCTTGAATTGTATGTTGAAGGCCTAGGCACCTTTCAGTGGTGTGCCCCTTCTAAGTATGATAGGCACAATACTCATAGTCCCTATACCAAGCTGGGGGAGGATTGTTGATTGCCCTTCGAGCTATAATGCCTAACAGTCAACTTCTCATATACTGCTGCCATAGGCATACCCAACTCGGTGAATTGTCTTCTTGGGCGAGGAGCCTTCTAAGCGGGTGCATCTACTTGTATCACAAATAGTTGTGAAGAGGTGACAGGCGACACTAACTATTAGACCGCACCTACTACATTAGTTTCAGGACTCTTTCCTCACCCAACTCTGGCATTCTTTCCCACATCTTGAGAAGCTCCTTGATACTATGCATCCCTTAGGATTCTATTCTCAACACGTGTCTCGGTGGCTATCAAAGCATCAAAAGTTTGTAGATGCTGATAGTTGAGAACATCATAGTATGGTTTGGATAAGTTCTCAATCGACATTTCCACCTACTCAACTTCAGAAGTTCGATCTGCCATCTTGGCGGCCTTGTCTCTAAATCTTATCAGAAAGGTGGTGAATTCTTATCTAGGCTGATGTCTCAAGGTCTCAAGCTCCTGATGCTTCACATCCAATTCTGTGTTTGTGTAGACTCCAATTGTGTGAGCCATCGCAGTGCTGGCCCTGATAATGTCAACATGAATACCTGACCCATCTAATTATCAGCAAGCTGCCATGATTTGTAGATGTTGGGGAAGACCTTCAGGTGATCCTTAGGGTCCCTTGACCCATCAAATCTGTCAGTTTGCCAATTTAATTTCTTGGGAATCCTTGCCCCAGAAAAGAAACACATCTCATCAGAATCCACTACTTGACTTTTTGAACCCTTTCCTGCTCAGATCATATTCTCTAATTTTTCTAACTGCTCTCTGGTTTTTCTCTCTCTCCATCTCTGGAGGTTCCATTCAGACATGTGCCATAAACTCTTCTTCCTCATCATCGATCACTACCCTAGGTGGATGAACTCGGGAATAAGCTCCTCATTGACCATTTGGACGGGTGGGTGAAACTCCTCATTGACCGATTGGCCTAATTGGTTTTGGTTCTCCTGAGTCAACTCGGGGGGAAGTCCCATAATGACCCATAGGTCTATTCTATTCTTGTTCTCCCATGATCGGAGTGGTGTCAGCCTTGGGATTAGTCATGGGAGGGTTTTGTAACAGGTACAATACTTGAGCTAATCCATTCTTGACTTCAGCCATTTCTCTTTGCAATGTCACTACTGGGTGGACCCATGCTTGCTCAGGTGATTTAGCGTTGGGTGGATCCATGTGAACTGGATTGTAATCACTTGGAAGGAGACAGTCTCTGAGAGACGATGGAGGTGACACTGGACTTAAGTGAGTCAACCGGTTACCCTGATGCTTTCAGACAGACCGTGGAGAATACTTAAGGTGTGGAATTGTGCCTGATTTGTTTTAGGATTCTTGCATTCCCATCCCTTTATTCATTCATTTATTCAATTATCAACCAATGATTCATCCAAAATTTTTCCACTTAATGATAGGGAGTGGATAGTGGCTGATGCCCCTAGTCCACTCAATGTCATAGGTGGGGGATACACACAAATGGCTTGAAGAGAATATTCCTATAAGACATTCTCTATCAATAAATTCATGCTTTCCTTATCTTACCCCACTAGCTGACCTTCCTCCTAGTTTCCTCGGATCTTTAGATAATTTGGCATTTTTCGAGACTTTGAAGAGAACGACCTTGGAGTCATGTATACCAAATCATCCACATATCATTTCTAAGGAGGAAGGACATCTTTCATCTGAAACCCACTTAGGAGAGCATTTCATTATGACTAGAATGCATTATAGGAAGATTCTTTTTCAAGGCCTCAAACAAGTTCTATAGATCAACTAGTGGCATTCTTAGCACTCTCCTTCTATTTCCTACATAATGTGAGTATGCAATGGATGCAAATAGGATTGAGAAGGCTTCCTTCATAGGATCTATATATGCAAGGTACATGATCCTTTTGATATATCTGAAGGTATGAGATCAAGGGGGTGGCATCCTTGCTCATTATTCATAACTACACACGACGTTAAGCAACTGGCCACGGGGATGGTGGAACCGTGAGTGATTGTGTGCATAAGTGTAATATGGGAATATGATTATTTGATCTTAGAATGTCATAAACTGCATAGACCTCCCCGAGGGTGCTAGCACAATTACGAACATCCTTGTTGTTTAACAATACCCCACACCCTTGTATAGAAAGTGGCTATCATTTACTCTCAGAGTGCTCTCCATGACATGTGCTGACCTCCCCGAGGGTGTGGGCATGACAGGGATTCCCTCGTCAAATGATTTCACTTTGAGCATGTTGCATGATGTGGTTAGCGAATACAATTACAAACATGGGGTTAGCCAAATATGTTTTCAAATAGATGTGGTGGAAAATATTCTTGCATTTAATAGTAGCATCTAGTGTCAAAAGCTTGACAAGTCCCCAGCGGAGTCGCCACTGTGATGGTAGTGGCCGGAGAAATCCCTTTCCCTTTGTGGGGGGAAAAAAGACGTATGTTCAGTCCTCTCTCCTCTCTTTCTCTTTCTTAGGTAGTGCCTCTGTGGGCCCCACCCTGCTGTACCACCGCTTAGAGATACGTGGAGGCCTATTTTGCAAAAGTGTAAGGGTCATCATTGAGACAGGTATTTGATGATAGTCCAATACGGGGGATTGGGATCATACAAAGGGTGTTGGAGTCGCCACCTAGGGTTATGGGCCTAGGGCCTAGGACCTAGGGGTGGGCCCAATTCCTTAGAAAATAGCCCAAATTTTGGTCTGATCTAGAGAAAAGGGTATGTGTCAGGTTATAGAGTTGGGAAGGTGTCAGGCACCCAATCTACCCGGTTCAACTGATCTTCCTACTATATGCTTGAAGAACGAACATTTTCCAAAATTATTCTATACCACATACATAGCTAAATTATGACACATATATACATTGATAAAAGAAATAATTAAATATGTACACTAAATTGAGAAAAATAAAGAGTCTACATTGTATTTATTTGGGTGAGAGATTATACCTGAGCTTGACCCTTGTTTTGGGTCAAGAGTGGTGGACCCCCGATTGGTGCAAGTATGAACTTTCATGTGGATTCTCTCGGATCAGGGGAAAATGGTCTTGACGTTCAACTTCATTTTTTGAGAGATTCTGACTATGGTAATACTCGGGCAGAGTTCCAACTAGGAAAGGCTACTTTCAGATTTGAGTTTTGGTAGAGCTTCGACTAGGGAAGGCTACTTCTAGGCTTAGGCTGAGGTGGCACTTCGGCAGAGCTTTCACTAAGGGAGGGGGTACTTTTGAATTTAGATTTTGGCAGAGTTTTGGCTATGGAAGGCTACTTCCGGGCTTAGGCTGAGGTGGCACTCCGACAGAGCTTCCGCCAGGGAGGGGCCACTTCTAGATTTAGATTTCGAAAGAACTTCAGCTAGGGAAGGCTACTTTCGGGCTTAGGCTGAGGTGACACTCCAACAAAACTTTTTCTAGAGAAGGGCTAGGGAAGGCTACCTCCGAGCTTAGGCTGAGGTGGCATTCTGCAAAGCTTCCGCTAGGGATAGGCTATAGGAGGGCTTAGGCTAAGGTGGCACTCCAGCAAACCTTCCACTTGGGATAGGTTATAGGAGGGCTTACGTTGAGGTGGCACTCCGACAGAGCTTCCACTGGGGATGGGCTATAGGAGGGCTTAGGAGACTTCGGTAGGCTTGGAAAGAACTTCGAAGAACTTCGAAGGAATTGGGAAGAACTTTGAAGGGGAGGGAGAGAAGGGGCAGGGTAGTGTGAAATTTCAAAGAGGGGGTTAGTTCTAGGTTTCTTGGACTAATGGGGTGAAAGGGGGGATTTTTCAGCCAATGGAGTGAAAAAGGTGATTTTTTTTGCCAATGGAGTATAGTGGTGTAGGGTATACTAGCAGGGGGCGTGGGGTATGCAAATAGAGGGTGAAGGTTTTTTAGCCAAAAATCTGCACTTGGCAAGGGGTCGCAGGCATTAGGCGTGGGGTGTGGGGAGATGGGTGTGCGATGTGGGGCCTAGCAAGGCAGGGTCGAGGCTCGTGCACAGGGCCACGTGGGCATGGGGTGAGGTCGTGGGTTTATAGGCATGGGGCTATGGCTATGCGGGACCACGTGGGTAAGGGGTGGGGTCACGAGCAGGGGTACGAGGCCTTGGGGCATGGGTGTGCGGGTGTGTGCACCAGTGTGTGTGGATGTATGCACGGGTGTGTACCTAAGTGTGCATAAGTATGCATGGGTGTGTGTGGGTGGGATCACAGGTGTGTGTATGGGTGTGCATGGGTATGTGCATGGGTGTGTGCGGGTTAGTGCACGGGTGTGTGTATGGGTGTGCATGGGTATGTGCACGGGTGTGTGCATGGGTGTGTGCATTGGTGTGCACAGGTGTGTGCATGGGTGTGTGCAGGTGTGTGCATGAGTTCTATCTTCCAGTGATGATTGCGGGAGATACGTCGGTTTGATTTTAACATACCATATATCATTGAATCATGATTCCGAGCATTTTCCACCCATATGATCACTTTGAACTGGATTCCTTTGTATATGCGAGGTTATAATTGGACCTTTCTTTTCTCTGACACCGGGACTTCTAGGGTTTCTAGGATTTCTGGGGGTGAAGGGAGTGTTTTGGGCCTGGGTTACCTCAATCAATTGTCATCTCTGTTGATCGAAAGTGAAAGGTCATGTCTACAATCCATGAGTCATTATAGCGGGGGGAGGGTGATAAAATTGGGTGTCTACAGTCATACCTTGGTGTTTTTAATGTGCGAGAGGAAGACACTATTTATAGGTGTTAACCCCTCCCTCTTACGGGTCTCTAAAACAAATCCATGGGTCTGCCTTTAAGCTCCACAGGTCCGTAATTTTTAATGTTAAAAAATGAATTTTTCATGTTTTAAATGCACTAAAACCTTCCATTTTCATTTGAAATTGGTGGTTCCGTCAATGCTTTGACGGACCCATCCCAAATCTTTCCTAAAACAGGAAATTTAATTTGTAAAAGAACTTTTATTATTTTTATTATTTTTTTCTTCTCTTTTTTTTTTCTTTTTCTTTCCTTTCTGGGAAAAAACCCTGTGGGTCCATAAGGAGTCTATGCGGGCCCATGTGGACCCTGGACGGGCCCGTGTGGGTCCCCTAAGATTCTGGTAAAAAACCCGGTCCTGGGAAAAATGGGGCAAATCGGGTATGTCGATCCCTGTTCTAACTTCCAGGACCAATTTCTGGAGATTCAATTGTCTTATTTTCACATACGATATATCATCAGAATCGTCTTTATGAGCACTATCTAATAGTGTGGGTTTCGAGCTCCTTATTTGCTCAAAAAAATCGAAAATAGCAAAGAGGGGACTTTACCCTTTTACCAGTTGGGGGTTTTTTTGACAATCCTTATTGATACCGTTCCCGCACTATCAGAGAGTACTTAGAATCAATTCATCAATATATAACATGCTAGAATTGAGTGCCATAAGATCGGGTCCGAAGTTGACCCAAGGTCGGATTAGGGTTTCAGGCTGTATTAAGGTTTTAAGCTGATTCGGGCCATTTCTAGGTTTCAGACTAGATTAGGATTTAGAGTTGATTCTCGAGTCACTGCCGTTACTTGGATCATTTTCAAAGGCCTAAATTCCCTTTTGGAGTGAAGCACAAACCTCGATCATTCCCTATATGTCATCAATGCCTAGGTGGGTGACAAAATTGGGTGTCTATAGAATGCCCCTCTTTGGCTGAGGCCTGTGCCAAGGCCGAAGGGCAAAGAAAAGATCTCCCCAAATTTTGTCACCATGAGGATGTATTGTCGCCATTGTGCTCAATGATGGTGGAGGTGCAAATGCGCAAACAAATGGATAATCCATTGGTTAAATCATTGATAAAGCAAAAAATTAATATGACCTTATATAGGAATTTAAAATTGAGGGGTTGAAAACTTACCGGTGCCACTGCATGGCAATCCCTGCTTAGTTCCTGCCAAGGTGTTAGTACACAACAATTCAACTTGCAAATGGTCCTTAGGGTCATCTTGCTGTACTAAGCTGGAGACGAAGATCAAATAATTGGCTGTCTATTGGTGTCCTGCTGTAAATAAGCTAGAGACAAAGGGTCAAATAAAGGGTTTCCCATTAGTGTCCTATTGTAAATAAGCTAAAGACCAAGGGTTAGACAATATTATGGTTGCCAATAGCTAAACAAATTTTTTGATTTCCGTTGGTGTCCCATTGTATATAAGCTGGAGATCAAGGATCAAACAAAGGGCTACTCGTTGGTGTCTTACTGTAAATAAGTCGAAGACCAAGGGTCAGACAATATTATGGTTGCCAACAGCTAAGTAAATTTTGTGATTTCCGTTGATGTCCCATTGTAAATAAGCTAGAGACCAACGATCAAACGAAGGGTTGCCCGTTGGTGTCCTACTGTAAATAAGCCGAAGACCAAGGGTCAAACAAAATTTTGGGTTATACCGTGCATTCTAGTTGTCAACAATTTTTTTTGTGATTTTTCCACAAGGTCCTAAATATCCGGTACCTAAATGAGGGCACCATGTTTGGCTTCTCTTTTTTATTTCATTTCATTTTTACTTTTCCTTTGTCATGGCTGACTCACTAGGGTTTTTTCTTTTATTAACCTTATGGCCCTGTGAGGATATCTCACAGGTCCATGAAGGGAAAATGGTCCCCTCTAAATAGGGGGCCCTTCTCTGGTCTCTTTAACTCCAATCTTCTTGCTACGCGTTGTCAGGGTAGCAGCCCTCTCCTCTCTCCTTTCTCCTCTCCCCTCTCCCATGCCTCTGCAAGTCTAGCACCAGTGCATCCTCATTCAAAGACACGTGGGGGGCCTATTTCGCAGGGCTGTAGGGGGTCAGATGTGGAGGTATACCCTCTCCGAGGTGGGTGTTGATGATGGTCCATTAGTGGGGATTGAGATCATGTAAAAAAGGATTTGGAGTTGCCACCTAGGATTATGAGCGAAGGACCCAGGGGTGGGCCCAATCCTTACGGAAAGGGCCCGAAGATTGGTCTAGTCAAGAGAATAGGGTACATGTCAGGTTGTACAATTGGGAAGGTGTTAGGCACCCAATCTACCTGGTTCAACTAGTCTTCCTACTAGATGCTTAAGAATAACATTTTCCACTTTTATTCCCACCACATGTGTGACTAAATTATTACATATATACACTACCACAATGTAAATGAAAGAATTATATTATGTTAATTCAGTGAGTGATCATACCTGAGCTTGACCCTTGTTTCAGGTCAAGGGTGGGCCCCTCACTGTAATAGATGTGAATCGTCTCATGAGTTCTCCCAACATAGGGGAAGGTGGCTTTGGCCTCTAACTTCCTTTCTTTAGAGATGTTGACTGTGATGGTCCTTCAGATATTTGGACAAAGGTTCGACTAAGGGAATGTGATTCTTGAGCTAATACTCCAGCGGAACTTCTGTAGAGCTTTGACTAGGGAAGGTGTTAGGCACCCATTCCACTCGGTTGAACTGGTCCTCCTACTAGATGCTTAGGAATGAACATTCCCTCCTAATTAATCTTATACTGAATGCATAACTAAGTTATTTCTACGCTACTATGTACACAACCACATAGGGATTAAAATGTCTACATTTTTCCTACTTAATTGAGGGGTTATACTTGTGCTCGACCCCTGTTCCAAGTCAAGAGGGGTGGGCCCCTATTGTTGTGGACATGAAATTCGATGTGTATCCTGACTCAATTAAAGGTGGATTTAACTGTCTACTTTCTTTCTTTGGAGAATTTGGCCTTCTTTTGATCTTTTATACCTTCAAGGAATTTTTAGAAATTTTGGATATTTTTCAAAATTTTGGCAAATTTTGACATGCAAATCGAAGTGATGAAATTCGGCTGATCCAGGGCTCTAGAAGGGCATTTGGAGGTTTTGTAAGGCTTCTTAAGGGCTTAAAGGATTTTAAAGGGGTTTTTATTTTTTTGGATATTGCTAGATTTTTGGTTATGGCATGTAAATCAAGGTGTTGGGACTGACGACTATTTCGGCAGAATTTGGGTTGGAGAAGATTAGGCTGAAAAAAGATCAAAATTAAGGGCTAAGGACATTTTTACAGCATTTGATACACTTTGAAAGATTAGGTTGGGGGAGGAAAGGCATAGGTGAAAAGGTAGGTTGTTCCCCTAAAAAAAGGTGAAATCTCATAGCTCCGTCGAAAAGGGCATATTTTTGTATTGGCTCGTAGGTGCAAAATATACAAATTTAGCAATCTTGCATAAAAACTAGGGGTATTTTGGTCTGTTGACCTCTCGCAGGTCCGCAAGATTCCCGTGGGAAGGGAATATTCCCTCTTAGGGCTTCTGGATTCCTAGTGCGATTATGGGAGATCTGGTAGTGCAATTTTTATGCACTATATATTGTTGGAATCGTTGTTTTGAGCACTTTCCAATGGTACTTGTGTTCTCCTTTTTGGATCAAATTTTTTTGTTATTTGCAAGGAAGGACTCTTGTCCTATTGCACCATGGGGATTTCCGACAATCCTTTTTCATGCTGATCTCGCACCGTTAGAGAGTACTTAGAGTCAATTCATCAATATATAATATGTTAATATCTGGTGCATAAGATCATGCATGATTTGACTATGTAAGGGTCTCTTGCTAGATTAGGGTTTTGGGTTCATTAGGTTTTGGTTTGGATTAGGGTTTTGGGTTGGACTAAGATTTCAAGATGGATCCAGGTCATTTTGAAACAATGATTCCTCTTCTGATTGAAAGCATAGATCCCATCCACATCCTATGAATCATCATTGCCGGGGGTGGGTGATAAAATCGGGTGTCTACAGTTAGGCACCGCAGTCCACCCGGTGGAAATCAGAATTCAAGCCTACGTAAAACATTTATTACTATTGAATGGTCCAGCTAAGTTTGATCATGCATTCATCAATATCACATACCATAGAAATGAGAACATGACCTAACACGTAAAAGAAAGGGGATACAATTCACATACTTGTATCAGCTGCTCTACATGGTTATTATATAGAATGTAAGCAAACATGCTTGATATAACATGGAATATGCATGGTAATTCCTATAATCTAGCATTTAACATGTTGGACAAGATGTTCAAACAGAAATGAAAAGAGAGTGAAATTGACATACTCGTATTCAACTGCTTAGTAGGGTTAATATATCGAATGTAAAGTAGATATGATGAATAGTTGAGAAATCGAGAAAATAACTAGCCCTAGCATTTATCTTATAAGGCATGCCTAGGATATCCCTAATATGGCATCATGGATATGGGGATTGGGATTATTAAATGCGAATATCATGTGTATTATGCACATACAAGTAGGGAAATAATGTAATTATAATATTAAAATAGAAATAAAAAATGCAAAATGTGTAGGGAAAGTAAATTGACTACAGGGAACCATCAGTAAAGATGTAATGAATATTGACAAAGATTCAAGAAAATTAGGTTAGAAAGAGGATATTTGTACAAGTTTGAAGAAGAAATGTTTTTCAAAATCATTAAGGAAAACTCCTTTAGATGGCCTACAATGCGAGAAGCCATGGCTTAGAAATCTCAGGACTTTAATATACCAACAAAAAAATAAACCCAAGAAAATTAGTAAAATAAATTTAAAAAATGTAAACATTTTAAAGTAGATAGAGGAGGACCTAATCTACAACTTTGAAGAAAGAAGTTTTGCAAAATTATGCACAAAAACTCATATAATTGATTGCATTTCACTACTACACATCACTATTTCCCTTCACTACTGCCCTATTGGGGACATTAGTGAGTTGTGCTCAATAAAAGTATGATAACTGAATGCTCAAAACTTAAAATGTGAAACCGTAAAATGGAAACAAAAGACTTACCCCCTTTACAGCTTTCTTAAGGGGGTGCTTGATGGTTGGAAGGGTATGAGCTCAGGTATTGTAAGTGCAAATCAGGTTGATGTGAAGTATAAAAAAAAATAGCTCTTATGCTTGATTGAGGGCAGCAGTGATGGGCAAATAAAAGTACGATAATTGAATGCCCAAAACTTGAAATGTGAAACTGTAAAATGGAAAAAAAGAACTTACCCCTCTACAACTTTCTTGAGGGGGTGCTTGATGGTTGGAAGGGTATGAGCTCTGGCATTGTAAGTGCAAATCAAGTTGATGTGAAGTACAACAAAACAGCTCTTATACTTGATTCTAGTGCACGGATGTCATTGATAATGATGGATTGAACTATTGCGAAGTCTCCAAAATGTTGGAGGGCTCTGGTATTTATAGCCTTAGGACCTCTTTTTTTATTAGCTAATGATGGGTTGGGCCTTTGGCCTAACTAGTCTAGTGGGTCCATGAAGACCCTCACACTGCATTGATTGGGTCATACCGGGGTTGAATGAGAACCATTCAAATTTCATTGAAAGCACTGAAGAGAACTAAACACCCCCAATTGAGTGGCCCCAAGTAAGAGGACTTGAACTCAAAACCACAAGCTTCTTGAGGCGCAAGTCCCTTGCTAACTCGAATACCCCCACTTTGGGGTTTCCTTAGGACCTCATGGTCAACCATGGAAGGTGTGAAATGCTTCCATATGTGGGTTGATCCCTTCCTCCTTGGAGAGAGATTTGGTGGTCTATATATGGGAAGTATATATTTTCCAAGGGGCCAAATAGTCACATTAGTCATATGGGTTTTTTAGAATCTTCTGGGTGTTCTAGAGATCTTAGAATGTGTCCAAGTGCATGCTTTGGGCGGAAAGTAGGAGATTGGGCCAAGATACGATCGAAAATATGCAAAATCCGTACACATTCGTAGAGCCAGTACAATTTTTCTCCTAACTATTGAAATTTTAAATTTGGCTAATGTCGACCTGGATGCAAAAGACGTCGGCCAGAGTGCATCTAGCACTTTCCTGAGTCAAACTCGAGTTGAATCTTTTGGCTTAATGTCAGACTGGCCTATGGTTTCTTGGGTGGTCTCGGTCAGTTGTAAGTGTGCCAAAGCCATTTTCTTGTTTTGAAGATGTTTTTTGCTTAATTAATTATCCATACTATGCTAGTATTTGCCTAGTATTTTCTGGTCTCTTACAACTGTATCATTAACTCCAACTCATTCAATATTTAGTTATTAAATTTCACTTTACTTCACATTTAAAATCCTTAAGCTCCGTTTGGTTGCAATGGGAATTTAAAGGGAAGGAAAGTGAAATTTTCATACTTTAAAAAGAAATGTTTATAATCATTACCCCATATGATTGTATAAACTACTTAATTTTTGATAACCATATTTAGTAATGATATATTTTACCTGTAATTTTTATTTTACATATTATAGCAAAGGGTTTTAGATGAAAAGTGAATCAAATATTTGGTTACATATTATAACCAAATATGGAATGGTTTGAAGTTAATGTTAAAGTCACATGGATAATGATTACATATATTTCATTTTTAAGTATGAAAATTTCACTTCCCTTCCCTTTAATTCCCCTTACAAACAAACATAGCCTTAGGTATAAAATATAAAATAAAAATTACTGTCAAATGTATTACTAAATATGATAAAATATTTAATTAATGTATACATTCACATAGAATAATAATTACAAAATTTTCCTCTTTAAGTTTGAAAATGACTGTAGGAAAAATGACTTTAGTTCAATCAGCATTTTGAAAATGAAAGCAAATGGAACAAAACATAACACTTTTTATTTTATTGCTTTAGAGCCCTAATTTCATTCCAAAAATAAAAAATAAAATGGAAAGATTTGGGGTGTGGGGGGGGAGGTTTCGACATAAGAAAAACTGACTTCAATATGAGCTTATGGATTGCGATGCTTATGGAAGACAAACCTACGATCTTCTCCACTAAGGGCAAGATATTTCACAAGTAGACACTAGTAATTTGAAGCTTGAGTTATTCCACTTGGCTTATGCAAGGTAAACGATTATTCCAAGTTAGAGAACAATTGGAAAATGCTGTAAGCTTGATTATTGTCTTCTATTTTAATGGAATTCCCTAACCCCAAACACAAACCAACCACTGGGAGCACGAGAGCTAGCACCGCACAGATGGTTCTACAGACAAGATTTTAATCTTTGGTAAGGTTCTACATACAAGATAACTACCATCATTTCTTGTTTAAAAGTATGGGAGATATGAGTATATAAGAAAAATATAAAAATATAGATCCTCAGGTATAGTAACAAAATGAGACCAATAAGGAAAAAGAATGAAATAACAAAAATTTCGTGTTCCAAGTTTCCATCCAAAACACTTAGCATATCTCCTTCGAATCATTTTTCCTCATTTTTCCCTTTTTGATATGTAGCTTAGAACATTGTAACTACCACAAAATTATTTACAACTTCCCATGACGGTTCTGTTTCAACTCCATGGCTGGAAATAGAAGATCTATACAACTCTGCCCTAAGCAGAACCAAAATAATGACATCCTGCAAAAGAAATTCAAGAAAACCACTTCATCTCCAGAGAAAGAAATCCAATACAGAAGAAAAATTTGTAAATAAAAAGTGTAATGAATATTACTAAATATTTAATTTAAATAGAACCACTCACATTCTGATCAAGCATTCATAGCTCTCCTTGATGCATAGTGTAGCCTTATAGATTCCAATATAGAGCACATATAATTGCCCTCTATCAAGAAATAACCACCAAGTACAGCAGTACTATGAAGGTTCTCTATGGCTAACCAAGGCATGCATCGTCGCCTCAAAAAGAGCAGGTTACCTTAAAACTGCATGATCTACATCTTTTTTCTTTTCTAGACAACATTAATGTGCTATTTACAGCAAGAAAATAAACGCATCATTTCACATTGATTGGTGCAGACATTTTCCGCAGCCTCTGAGAAATTTCTGAGAAGGATGGTCTCTCTGCTGGATCAGAATCCCAACAACTTTCCATCAAAGATTTCCATTCAGGATCACACCATGTTGGAACTTGTGGCCGTAATGTGTTGTTCACAATTCCCCCTACGAAGGAAACAGAAGCAACAAGGATGATCAAGGTGGTGAGAGCAATGGACTAATAATAAATATAATATAGCAAAGTACTAGCTCATACATATTCCGACAGCATGAAGAAAAGAAACAGAAAAATATTTATTTCTCATCTCATCATATCCTTTACTTATATCACCAGGACTTTCTTGTGGTACAATATAGCGTGTTACCCACAAAACCATTTCCATTAGAATTACAGAAGCCAGCCAGCCAAAATATTGCCAGTACTTATCCAAATTGGATCACTTCAAATGTCAACGCAGTTCAGAAAGGATTTATTTTATTTTATTTTATTTTTTTAATTTAAGTTGGAATCAGGATTAATTGAGTTGTATAGAAACACCTGCGAGCAACTAAGCATACTATATGATGAAGTACCATAAAAAGTCACTAGCAATACGTTTTCAGATTCAAGCACCACAGTTCACTCTACAACTTAGTAAGAAATGAAGGAAACAGCAAAAAAAAGTAAACTTGGACACAGGAATAAATAGCAATCTTATATCGAAGATCTGATCTCCCAATCAGCATTTAAGGCTCGAAGAAGACCTATGTGACAAAGACATGGTGGGTTTTCTCAATCAAGTAGGAATGTAGGATCCAACAGGAACCCAAGTCTCAGGGCATAAGGACTTGACTAATATATCTCTCCCAACTGGATACAATTCCATGGGCCTATAATGAATACCAATTAACAATGTCCTGTTTTTTTCAAATGGGTGCTTATCATACTTGCATGTGCGCAAAACAACCTAGATCGAACTGTGCATGTGTGTTTCCATGCGTTGTATCATGCATATGTCTAATAAGTTTAAATTTGTTACAAATATATACATTTTGTAAAAGACTTCGCTTACATGGTCTGTTCACTTGTTTGTTAAATAGGACATGTTAAATCAAAACCATATTCAAAATCAAAAAAAAAAAAAAAAATTCTATCAATTAGTAGCATATCTGGTAAGAGTTATATTATTTATCTGTCAGTAAAATGGACAAATAATAACTATTATAGAGGACTAGCTAATATATTCCTACAGCACCAATAAATAGAAATTCATTATATTCTTTGTTTTGGTGTGATATCCTTTACTCATATTAAGCAAAAATTCTGCTGGGTGACCCAGGAAATTGCATTCCAGGAAAAGCCATCCAACAAAAACCCCAAAACATTCTGAACAGCCCAAAATATTGCCAGTATTTAACCATGGACCACTTAATATCAAATGCCAAAAACTTCGAAAAGTGTTCTCTTTCTTCCATAGGCTCCAAGAGGATTAGTTAGGTTGAGTTGAGTTGAGTTGTATCGCACATCTATGGATAACTACGCATAAACTTAATAAATTACCTGAAAGGTAACAAGGCAGACATGTTCATATTCAAGCACCACAAACTCCCTATATTTTTCTGTGGATTGTGCTCTTTTGCTCAACCTATGACAAATGAAGGAAACGGCTAAAAGTACACTTTGGCATATGAATATTGGGCTAACTTATTGACTGAATATAGGGAATAATGGCAATATGACAGCAGCCCCATTTTATTTATAATGGACAAGAAAATGTTCTAGAATTGGTACAACTGTATAAGAATACCCTTAATGACTAATTAACCCTTGTACCATATTACAACACTCCCCCCCCCCCCCCCCCCAAAAAAAAAAAAAGTGAGTGCATAGATGTCACACATGCCCAACTTGCAAACAATTGGATGAAAAAGTTTACTACTAAGACCTCTTAGTGAATACATCTACTAACTACTCCTCAAATTTAACTAATTGAAGACAGATAATCCCTTGTTCCAACTTCTCCTTGATAAAGTGATGATCGATCTCCACATGCTTCGTCCGATCATGGTGAACTGAATTGTGAGCAATGTTAATGGCTGATTTGCTGTCACAATATAGTTGTGTTATGTGTGGAGCATAAGGACTCCTTGTAGGGCTCCTTGCAGGGCTTTGCATGGACTCCTACGTGGACGATTGACTATGCACATGGAGGAGAGTGGATAAAACCCCTATTATTTCTCTAGTTATCTATTTTCTTTATTTATTTATCATATCTTGCATGTACGTGGGAGTCAGTGGAAGTAGTGTTAGTAGTGCCGAATATTGGAGGAGTTATCTAGTCATGATTAAGTGGTTCAGTTAGATGTAACTACTTGGAGCATTATTTATTAAATGAGAAATGGATGATTAACTTTGAGATAATTATACTCTCTTATGAGAACGAGGTCAGCATCCTCTATTACGCCAACTCTATCCCTATTATCTCTCCTTGTAGCCATTCTTTCCTACCTCCATTGTCCAACTCATCTACCAAAAAAATAGGTAAACATAACACGTCTGTGTATGTACCAAGCCTGGTACTAGAGCCAGAACAAGGATGAGTGAGTTGAAAGGCTTGAAGGTGAGGTCAATACCCTCAATGAAGGACAACAATGTATTCTTCATAAGCAGCAACAAATTCTCTCCAAACTTAATGATCTCTTTGAGAAGCTTAGCTCATCCCGTCCTCAACACGAGGTGGGTGAGAATTCAAGAGCTCGAGCCCATGGAGAAAAAATCCCACTCCACAATTCATATCCTCAGACCGCGACGTCGCAACAAGGCTTCACTCCCAAGGTGCTCAAGTTGGACTTCCCACATTATAATGGGGACATAGACACCACTAGTTAGGTGTCAGGCCGAGCAATTTTTTGAATTCAACTATACTGCAGAAGAAGAGAGGGTGGCCTTAGCCTCCTTCCACTTAGAAGGGGATGCTCAACTATGGTACCAAATTCCCAAGTAGGATGAGGAGGTGGTGACGTGACATGCCCTATATGACGCATACATACATGCTTTGGACCTACACTCTACTAGGACTTATTCGGTTAGTTAACAAAGTTGAAACAACAAGGATCTGTCTAAGAATACCAATCCTAATTCGAAAAGTTGTTGACTAAGGTTAGGCACCTATCGCCACCTTAGGAAGTTAGTATTTTCATCAACGGGTTGGAGCATATCAAGGAAGATGTCCTCGTGGCCACCCCACCACCTTATCTGCAGCAATAGGGTTGGGTTGGCTTTACAAAGCCAAGAATGCATCTCAATGGCGGGTGGGTTCCATCTATAGTTGTCAATACGGTTTTCCTGGGGCCTATGTGACAGTCGCCTTATTGCACTGCATGTCGCCTTGTGTTTTGGCACTTATTTATGCCAAATATAATTTAAGTAAATACCCCCGATTTGAATCCAATAAAAATAGTTTAAAAATCAAATTCCAAAAGGATAAAAAGTCAACCCCCCAGTCCAAGAACAAAAACTGGATTTTGGTTATAGGGGCGATTTTCAACTTTTAAATGTTGGGGTTTTTCTCAATTATGAACTTTTATAAATCCTATCAAGTTAAAACATTACTAAAAATCAGAAGTCCGATAAAATAATCTTTCGTTTTGATATCCATAAAATTATTTTTCATTCAAGCAATTTTAACAGTATTCGCACACTTTAAAATAAGTTTGACCGGAGCATAACTTTGTCATTACAACTCAGATTTAAGTAATTTTAGACCTGTTGGAAAGCTAGTTTTATGTTATACCTAATACAAAAAGTCTCATGTAAAAATAAAATCATTTGACCAGTAAAACTTATTATAGAACAAGAGCATTTCTCTAAAATTGATTTTTTATGACTTAGTGTTGATTTTTTATGATTTGATGTAGCTGAATGTCAATTTTTAATGACTTGATGTGGCTTAATGTTGATTTTTTATGATACAAGGTATATGTAGCTTACTAAATAATGATAGAAAATAGGGAAATAAAAAATAACACTTGGCCGCGTTGTTCACCTTAAGGCGGGAGGCTTCTCGCCTAAGCGCTTAGACAACCCTCTAGCGCCTTGGTTCACCTTGGTGCCATGACAACTATTTCATCAATGAATGATATCAAGAAAACAATCCCTAATAGCAAGGAGACAGTTGGAGGGAGTTCATCTCTTCCAATTAAGAGGTTGACGTCCTATGAAATGCAAGAAAGGAGATCTGAGGGCCTTTGCTGCAACTGCAATGAACGCTTTACTCCCGACCATCGGTGTAAGAATTTGTACTTGATCGAGGACTACGATGAAGGCGAACAAGTGGATACAACAAAAGAAGCTGAAGATAACATGGCCAAGGCAGGTGCAGAGGTTCCTGAAATTTCTCTTCATGCCATTAATGGAGTTAAGGCCTCAAAAACCATGAAAGTGACTGGAAGTTTGAATTGGGTGGCACTTACAATTTTAATAGACTCGGGAAGCACCCACAATTTTATGAGAAAGAAGATTGCCAGGCTAGCGGGATTACAACCTACAGATCTATATCTTTTTTATGCCCTGGTGGCCACGGGAGAAAAAATAGCCAGTCTCGGTATGTTCTAATGTTAAATTAATTGTAAAGGGAGTTTTATTTATAGCCAATTTCTTCCTCTTACCTCATGGAAGACATGAAATCATCTTGGGAGCTCATTGGTTGCGGACACTCGGACCAATCCTTTGGGATTTCTCCAACTTAACGTTGTTGTTTGTGTTGGATGACAAGAAGTTCGAGTTGAAAGGAACAACTATCAAGCCTGAGAAGGTTGTGAACAAACCAAATCGTTAAACAAGGAGAGAAATTGTATTCTCTCTCCACCTCATCACAAGAGCCCCCATTAATGCAATTTCAAGCAATATTGGAGAAACTCAAGGAAGTGTTCACCAAACCAAGGAGTAATAGACTGTATTTTTCGCCCGTAATTCTGGTCAATAAGCAAGATGGGTTATGGCGTATGTGCGTAGATTACTAGGCCCTCAACAAGATGACCACCAAGGATTGGTTTCCCATTCCCTTGATCGAAGGACTTCTGGATGAGCTTAGCGGTGCACGTTTTTCTCAAAGGTTGGGATATCATCATATAATAGTGCCGGAAGATATAGAGAACACGATGTTCCGAACCCACCGCGGCCATTACCATTATGAATTCCTCGTAATGCCATTGGGCCTCACCAATGCACCTTCATTTCAATCCTTGATTAATCAGTTGTTTCATAAACATGGGACGTGCAATTTTGGTCAAAGAAGTGTCCATTACTTGGGCCATATAATCTCAAACATAGGTGTGGTAGTAGATCTCGGCAAAATTGCGACAATAACAAGCTGGCCAAAACCCAAAACCTTGAAGGCTATGATGGAAGATTGCGGGCCCGCTCACAAATATGTTAAAGAAGAATATGTTCGAGTGGACCCCATCCACTGAGGATGCATTCTGTAGATTGAAGGAAAAGCAATAATCACGCCTTAGTATTAGCTCTACCCGATTTCTCTAAAGGCTTTACGATGGAGTTTGATGCTTGTAGATCCAGTGTGGGAGCAGTATTGTTATAAGAGTGACCCATCGCCTTCTTTAGTCGAGAATTAAATGGTAAGAATTTAATGTTTTTGTCCACTTATAAGAAAATATTAGCTCTTGTCATGGCCGTGCAACAGTGGCATTCCTATCTTATTAGGTGAAAATTCGAAGTCAAGACCGATTAGAGGAGTTGAAATATCTGTGGAACCAAGAGATCACGACACCATCACAACAGAAGTGGTTTTACAAGCCTATGAATTATGACTTCATGGAATATAAAAAGGGCAAGGAGAACATCATGGTCGATGCACTTTTAAGGAGAGCAGAAAATGGGCAAGATAAGGAGGGAGCCAGCTACAAAATAGATGCACTCTCTCAGCCACTAACTAATTGGGTGGAGGTTGTTTAGGAAGAGCGAGTCCTCTAAAGAAGCTCAACAAACTCATTAAATGTATCCAAGAAGGTGAGGCCATTGGGCCATAGACCATTAAGGATTAATTTACTTCAAATGGAGAATTTATCTACCAATGGACTCTAATCTCATTGGAGCAATTCTTGATTAATTCCATAATAGCACACCTGAAGGTTTTCAGAAGACCTGTCAAAGGTTGCGTACCACCTTCTTTTGGGCAGGAATGCGGGAGAAAATCCTCACAAAATAGCCGCTTGTGACACTTGTTGCATCATAAACCCGAACAAATCTCTCCAAGGGGGTTGTTGCAACCGTTACCCATTCCCGAGCAAATATGGGAAGACATCTCAATAGATCTTGTGGAAGGGTTGTAGAACTCCAAGGGAAAAATGGTTATCTTCGTGGTGGTCAATAGACTTTCAAAGTACGCATATTTCATCCCTCCATCACACCCTTACACGGAAGTGGGCATTGTACAAGTATTCTTTGATAATTTATTCAAATTATACGACATGCCAAAATCAATTGTTTGTTATCGAGATCCAATGTTCATGAGCAATGTTTTACATGAATTATTCCGGCTAAATGGAACTGGTAGTTCAGCCTATAATCCTCAAATGGATGGTCAGAGTGAAGTTGTGAACCGCACATTGGTGATGTATCTAGAGTGCTTCACCAGTACAAATCCCAAAGAATGGAGCATGTGGTTAGCATGGATAAAATTTTTGTTACAATCATAGTTTTTAGGGTAATTTACAATGCCACCCCTTGGAGAATGCCAATATTAGAGGGACACCCCCTCTCTTTCACCAAATTAGACTCGGACCCCCTACCGTCAGTCAACGTTATATGATGCTTTGAAATGACGTTTTTGCCCTTATGAGTAAAAACTAATAAATTAGACATTTTTCTGCCGTAGTCGCTGGAGGGGGTTCGCTGCCGTAGTCGCCGTCGTCGCCGTCGTCGAAAGAGTGTTCGCAGTCGCCGATCTGCAAGCCTACCCGTTCTTCTTCTCAACTCATTGAGGCTGACTTGGGAATAGAACCATTAAGGGCAATTTTGGTACTCCATTATTTTGAAGGGCAAAATGGACTTTAGAAAAAATATTAACTGCTGATGTCAGCATTCTTGGTATATTAGGTAACGTTGACTGAGCTAAGTCCAATTTGGTGAAAGAGAGGGGGTGTCCCTCTAATATTGGTATTCTCCAGGGGGTGGCGTTGTAAATTACCCTAGTTTTTAAGGCACTGGTAAGTGCCTTGGCGCTGATGCGGTCTAGAGATGGTAAGGCAGTGCTCCGCCTTATGTGAAGTGGCGCCTTACGGGTTTTTTTTTTTACACATTTTAAAATTACTTGATGAAGATTCCAAATATAGATTTTTTATTGGTAGGTATATAGTTTTGTTAACACTTGAGATGTATGGGATCAGCTTTACTCCACCAAAAATAACCAAAACAAACAAAATAAAAACTAAATTCACAAACAGGGTTTGGATTTTGTCAAGGGTTTTAAGAAAGGGTTTTGAGAAGGAATCACGGAACAAGGAAGAACCACTGATCCAGGCAACCATTTTGCTCTGGCAATGGTGAGCTTCATTCTTCTTTGACAGGAGTAGAAATATAGTGGATGACCTTAGGGCTTAGGCACTCATTTTGGCATCGTAGAGGTAAGTATAATAAATACTTATATTTATTATGTCTTCTTTTCTTTATATTTATAATTTTGTTTCATAATTATGTATTTATATTATATGTTAATATGATTGATGATTGATGAGATGAACTTAATTTATTCACTTTATTGATTTGTTTTCTTGATGAATATCTTACATTGGTATGAATATGAACCTTTAATATTTATTTAACATATGAGTAATAGGATTCAACTAGGATTTGAGCCAAATAGATTGGTCTATAAAAAAATTACAGAGGAACGCTTTAGTCGATAAGGCGACGCTTTATGCCCGCCTTATCACTAAGGCGCTCCGAAAGACCCTCAAACGCCTCCGTTGCCTTACCGCCTTAAAAAGTATGGTTACAATATCAGTTGAAGTTGGCATAATGCCATTAAGATAACTCCATTTGAGGTTGTATACGGATGCTCACCACCTACCTTGCTCACGTATGTATCGGGAACAGCAAGGGTTGAAGCCATAGATCAGAAATTGGTGGACCATGATAAGTAGTTACACGAGCTATGGGCAACCTTTCTTGAGGCACAAAATTGGATGAAGAGGATTTAGGATTCATGGCACCAGGAGAGGGAGTTCGATGTAGGCAATCGGGTCTATATAAAATTACAGCCCTATCGGAAGGCATCCTTATCCTTAAGGAAGTCTCAGAAATTATCGCCCTGTTATTATGGACAATATCATATCACAAATCAAATTGGGAAAGTCGCATATTGACTATCACTGCAGATGGAGTCATGAAATTATCCCATTTTCACGTCACTCGTCAAGACGACACTAGGAAAAAAGCATCAAGTGGTAACAACTCTTCCTACTGTTCATGAGGACAACAACTACCTATGTCCAAGACCTCAAGCGGTGTTAGATGCTTGAGTGCGCAAGCGCAAACAGCAGGTCTTGATTCACTGGAAGGGCCTTTCTGCAGTAGAGACCACTTGAGGGATGCAACGATCATCAAATACCCAGTTTCCACTGAGTCTTGATGACAAGACCCATTTCAAAAAGGGAGGAAATGTCACATGTGGAGCATAAGGACTCCTTGCATGGCTTTGGCTTTGTATGGACTCCTATGTGGAAGACTATGCATGTGGAGGAGAGTGGATAAAACCCCTATTATTTCTCTCGTTATTTATTTCTTTCTGTATTTACCATATCTTGCATGTATGTGGTAGTAGTTTAGTAAGTTGCAGTAGTTGTTAAATGTTAGTGGAAGTAATGTTAGTAGTGATGAATATGGGAGGAGTATCTAGTCATGGGTAAGTGGTTTAGTTGGATTTATTGAATGAGAAATGGAAGAAGCTTAACTTTGATGTAATTATACTCTCTTACAAGGAGGTCAGCGTCCTCTATTAAGCCAACTCTATCCCTATTCTCTCTCCTAGTAGCCGATCTTTCCTACCTCCATTGTCCAACTCATCTACCAACAAATGGGTAATACACGTCTGTGTATGTACCAAGTTGCATTAGAAGTTAAACCGAAACACCAAGATCGTAAAGGAGACCCTGGAGCCAAAGGAGTTCACAAATACCATGGGCCACAGCCCAAAATTCAGCCTCTCAACTGAATCAAGCAACCACAGCCTTTCTTACTTCGCCAAGTGACAAGATTGCCACCAGCAAGACTACAATACCTAGAGGTAGACCTCCTATCATTAGGAGAACCAGCTCAATCCGCAACGGTAAAGGCCTTAATGCACATATGATCATGTAGAGAAAAGAGAACACCTTTGCTAGGAGCAAACTTTAAATACCTCAAAATCTGAAACACTGCTTCCAAGTGCATAGAGTGGGATCATGCATGTACTGGCTTACCAGACTTGGAGCAAATGCTATATCCAACAGAGTGAGAGAGAGAGAGATTGTTTACACGCATGCCCTAATATGGTCAAATTTGTACTTTTGTCAATAGGTAATGCACCTGAGAGTGTCAGCATTGCCACTACTGGCTTGCAGCAATCTACTGCATGGAGAGGAGGAACAACCCTACATGTTAGTGCAGGTGTTGCCGGTCAAACTAGAAGGGATACAAACATCCCAAGTCTAAGTGGTAAGTGACCAAACACTTCCTCATTTAACTCCCTTGTTTGATAGGAATGACATGAAAAGACCTTGCACAAGTCCCTAGGAAAATCCCTAGGTATTGCCAAAAGAGGCTGAAAACCAACAAAGTAGAACAACTATACTGACCATTGGTAGCAACCCACAGGCAGTGACCTATCGATGGCCATCAACCGATGGGTCTTTCTACGCCGAATTTCCTTCATTGCCCATGGGACTCGCTACATGAGTCGTGGCCATCCGATGGAACAGCTGAAAATAGCAAAGACTTCACTATTTTAACGTGACAAGTATTTCCAAGAGAGTCGGGGCATAGAAGTCAATAAAAGTAACAAACCACCGATAACTAGAAACCAAAACACAATAGGAGGGCCCCATACATCAGAATGGATCAAAGAAAATGGCGTTGAACTTCTATTATCAGTTTGGGAATAAATAGACCAAGTTTGTGGTAGACATTTGGCGTTGGTGTCACGGTGTCGTGGTGTTGGTAGTATTGGCGGAATGGTTCGGTGTGTGGCATTGTTGTCATTGTTGGCAACATAGCTTGTGCAATGCTTTCCAATGGTTTCAGATGGATTTGGAGGCATAGTGTACATGTACGCTCTGTTCGGGATATAGCTGGACATGTGTTCAATAAGCTCAGGTGCATTTGGTTGAGTAGTGTATTTGTACGCTCCGTTTGGGTCATGCCATGGTGGTCGATTATGTGGGTGATGATGTGGCCTATTGGTATGAGATGGCATTGGTGTAATGGTCAATGCGTTGTTGATGCTATGTATGGTGATGCAAAAACAATGATGCATGGTGTTGATGCAAAATGGTGGCATGTGATGGTGATGCAAGCATGTGATACAAGACAATGTTAATAATGTGATGATGTTAATGATAACATCATAATGTTGATGATAATGATGACATCATAAAGATGATGATGGGTTGAATGAGAGCATAGTGTGAAATAATATGGTCAAGAGCCAAGCCATGGTGGCCACAGCTTGTTTATGTTTCAATTTCAGAATTTCTTCCAAGTATGGTCACATGCACCAATGGATAGCTCGATGGGTAGAAGTCGACGAACTGCTCGAAGGGCTTGGTGAGCTCTACAAGGAGTACGCAGTCCCTTTGTTCGAGAGATATATTCCATCTTATCTAAAGGAACCTATGGAGATAGGTTTCCTCTGCAGGCCAACTTGGTCCTCAGTCCCTATAAAAAGGTTCAGGTAGCTGAGGGAAGAACACTTGGAGAGCGTTTTCTATTGGTGCAGAGTATTGAGTCTCATTCTGTGGCGCTTCACAATGGCCTCCCTTGATTGCATGTAGCGGCAGCATGGAATCCATGTCGCCAAAGATGCTTTTTCCTCTAATCTGGTGCACCAAAATCTCTTGAACAGATCCAACGGTCAGGACATAACCTGCCCTTTTGAGGGTGATCTGATGGTCCAAATCTTATCCTCCCATTTCATGACAGACCACTTTCTACGGGTTTTAGTAGTGCTCTGCTAATCGTCACGATTCCGTTGTAAATGACCATTAAGTCCCTAAAACAAATCAGAAAATGACGGTTGTGTCTCTATTTGAATTTTGGGCATAACTTCTTCATTTTAGGGCAGAATTAGGCGATTCAAATTGGGAAATTCTCACAAGAGCAAAAGGAATGTGTTGGAGCACATTTTGAGAGGATTATCCATCATTAATGGGAGGTTTATGCTGAAGAATCTCGCACTACAGCATTAGTTTATTCAGAACACTTTTTATGTATTGTCACAAGAGCAAAAGGAAGGTGTTGTCCCAAACCCTTTTGTTTTAGGTCATGGTCTTTGTGTTGATTGACCTAACCAATCATTGTAAGGGTGGGGGTTTGTATCTTTACATTCCATTTTGAAATTGTAAGGGCTTGTGAGTAGTGCTCCCAAGGTGTTTGTTAAATTGTCTAGTACATCTAGGAAGACAGTTGCAATTGTGGGTGGCGGGTTTTGTACTATCAAATACCAAACCAAGAGTAGCGTATTGAGCAATATACGAAATCCCGTGCAGGTATTTTCTTCGTGGAGTAGGCTCATTGCCAAACCACCCCCTTGTTTTGTTGATATTGAACCTTAGTTGTGGATAAAAGTGTTGTGGCTTGTTTCTGCAGAGTGGTTGTACACTCTTGGTAGGCCTGACCATCTCTAGTAGAAGATGGGAGTGGACAGGAACTGTAGTTGGCAAAATTGGGACTACCCCAGCCAACAGTGTATACAGGTGAAATATTAGTGCCTACTTATTCACCCCTCCTCTCAGTAATGAGGCCAGTTCATCAGTTTGCTTGGAAAAAATGCAAACAGCACAAAAGAAATCATTCGGATTACATTTTTTTGGGTGAATTAAGAATTAATACCAAAGAGAGGAAAAGAAAAGGGGGGGGTGGGAATATATAATCCCTAAGGGTAAGAAAAAATAGAAAAATCTATCAAAAGATGCTACAACCTGGGAGGGCCAGGGGAGAGAGAAGAAAAAATAGCAGGAGGTAAGCTTCAAGAGGAGACAATGAGATTGTTCCCAGGGGAACTTACAACATGGAGGGCATGGATGAGAGAGCTTGGAGGAAACCTCAAAATAGATGGCATTCCAAATATTGTCAAAAGACCGAGAGTTGGAGGTCTATTGTGATTGATCGCCGCTCTAAAAGCGAGCTTCCCAGCAGTGTCATATATGGACTTTCCAGTGAAAGTCATGTCAAGCCAAATCTATTCTCTAGAAAATGGGAGGGGAATCTCCTCGAAGGCCAACAATAGACTAAGACTCTTTTCCAGACTTTGGAGAAGGGGCACTCAAAGAAGAGATAGTTGATATCTTCATAGCCATTCCAACAGAGACAACAAGTAGGAGAGATTGGAATGTGGCAGTGGATAAGGAAGAATTAGGTGGGAAGACAGTTGGAGAGGGCTCTCCAGACAATGGAACTATGGCAAGAGATGTGGAATCTGAACCAGATAGTATTTTCTAGGGAGAAGGGGGTCCATGGGTTCTGACAATGTTCCACGCCGAGGAGGCGGAGAAATTGCTAGTGGAGAAAGAAGTCCATATAACTTTATCCTCCCCGTATGATGAGGGAAGGGTGGGGAGGGTGAACCACATGGTAGACAAGGAGGTGGGGGCAGTTGGGGGGACCAGTTTCCATTGGAGATAATGGACGAAAAGATAATGTCTTTGGATAGATCGGAGGAGTAGATGTTTCTAGGTCCCACTTTCAAAAGAAGCACATCATTGGGATGCCAGTTGTCAAGCCAAAGGAGGTGGAAAGCCCATTACCGATCCTACAGTGAATGTTCTCCATGGAAAGGGGCTTGGCCTCAAGAATATTGCGCTAGACCCAAGATGCATCAAAATGAATGTGGGCTGTCCACAGGGAGTCTTTGCGGAGGAGGGAGGAATAGACCCAAGAGACCCTAATATTGTTATGTTTGGAGGCAATCCTCCAGGCAAGCTTAAGGATGCCAGCTAAGTTGACATCCTTGATCCTGCTATAAGGCCAAGGATCCTTAGATTTGGGGAGGAAAACAGAGGACCATTTGGTGGGATGGAGGAATGTTGTTGTTTCCACCCCTTTCTAGAGGAAGGAGCAAAAGAGGGATTCAATAGCCTTGATGGTGGCTTTGGGAGTGGCAAAGATGTCAGACCAGTAAATGTAGGAGGATTGGAGAACAAATCTAATAAGCTCCAACCTATTAGCATAGGAGAGGAGCTACCAAAGAGGTAGTCCACAAGTAGTCTTTGCGGAGGAGGGAAGAGTAGACCCAAGAGACTCCAATATTGTTATGTTTGGAGGCAATCTTCCAGGCAAGCTTAAGGGTGCCAGCTGAGTTGACATCCTTGATCCTGCTAAGGCCAAGGCCTCCCTAAGATTTGGGGAGGAAAACATAGGACCATCTGGTGGGACGGAGGAATCTTGTCGTTTCTGCCCCTTTCCAGAGGAAGGAGCAAAAGAGGGATTCAATAGACTTGATGGTGGCTTTGGGAAGGGTAAAGATGCCAGATCAGTAAATATAGGAGGATCGGAGAACAGATTTGATAAGCTCCAACCTACCAGGATAGGAGAAGAGCTTCCCTTTCTATAGCTGGAGCCGCTTCCGAATGTTGTCAAGCATGCGGGTACAATAGTGGGCCATGAGCCAAACAGAGATAAGAGGATAACCCAAATATTTGGCAGGAAGAGAACTAAGGGAGAAGCCAGTAGGCTCAAGGAGGCGGGCTTTGGTGGTAATGGAGACCCCAGAAAGGAAGATATTGGACTTAAGAAGATTGATGCGGAGACCGAAGAGGGTTTTGATTGAATGGAGGGATGAGAGAATGGTTTCGATGGAGAAGGGATCAGCTTTGGAGAAGTCATGAGATCATCAGCAAAGGTCAGATGAGTGAGCTTGAGAGATTTGCGTTTGAGAATAGGGGAGATGAGGAGATCATCGGTTTGGGATTGGATGGATCTAGAAAGAACTTCTAGAGCCAGGGAGAAGAGGAAGGGGGAAAGGAGGCAACCTTGCCTAATGCCAATAGAAGCCCCGAAGTAGCCAGCCGGAGAGTCGTTGACCAAGACAAAAAATTTGGGGTCAGAGATATAAGAATCTACTTGACAAAGACAAGGGGAAGGACATAGAGAGCAAGACCTTAGAGATGAAATCCCACTGGATCGAATCAAAGGTTTTGTGAATGTCAATCTTGAGAAGGGCAGGGGGGAATAAGATTTTTTTTCCAAAATCATGAACAATTTCACGTCAAAGAAATGATATTATCTTTGATGCTTTGACCCCCTATGAAAGTAGATTGATTGGGACTAACGAGAGTGTCAATGACCAATTGGATTCTAGAGGTAAGGATCTTGGCAATAAACTTGTAGAGGAGGTTGCATAGGTAAATGGGCCGAAAATCAGACATGGAGGAGGCTTCCTATTTCTTAGGGTTGAGATAGAGGAAGGCGTGGTTGGCAACAGGAATTTGAGAGGGGTCGAGAAAGAAGTTGCAGATGGTAGAGATGAGATCGGTCCTAACAATCCCCCAACAGGAGGAGAAGAATCCTATATTGAAGCCATTAGGCCCAAGGGCCTTGCTAGCTTATGGGAGTTGACAGCAGCTAGAATCTCAGAATTGGACGGAATGGGTTGGAGGAGAGGGAGGAGGTTGCTAGGGATGAATTTCTTGAGCAAGAGAGGAGGGGAGGGGATCGTGGAAGAGGTAATGGGGGGCTGGAAGATGTTCAAGAAGTAGGACACAGCCTCAACTTTTATGTCCTCAAGGCTTCAGAGGGAAGACCCATTGGAAAACGTAAGGAGCAGAATAGAGTTAGAGTTGGTTCTAGCTCTAAGGGATTTATTAAAATAAGCAAAATTGGAATCACCAAGTTCCAACCACTTGATAGGGGATTTCCGCTTGAGGAAACTCTCTTCTTGAGCGAGAAGGGAGGAAAGCATAAGGGAGAGACTTTTCATCGAGGGCAAGAGAGGAGTGTCCGATTGGAGGCGGCATTGGATGGAGGCGAGCTAGTCTCAGCAGGAAGAGACCCAAGAAGAAATGATGCCAAAAGAGGAAGTGTTCCACTCTCTAAGATCAAACTTAACATTTTTTAGCTTGCAGGCAAAGGCAATGGGGGGAGGATAAGTAATGAAACAGCTTGTTCCGAGCCATTTGGGCAATAAAGAGGAAGCTAACATGGGAGGTCCACATGCTGAAAAATTTGACGGGTTTGGGACTGAAGGAGATGTAGGGCTGGATGAAGAGAGAGATGGGGCTGTGATCAAAGATGGAAGGGGGGTCAAAGGTGGCATGGGAGGAAGGAAAGCAGGTGAGCCAAACTTCATTGACAAGGATTCTCTTGGCACAATAAAAGATTTGGCCCTGAAAGAATTGCTTGCAATCTTGACAGGGTCCTCTAAGCAAGAATTGAAGGCCTCTACAAAGGATGGGTTAGTGGGGATAACTCTAATTTTTCATGGCCAAAGCGGATCACATTTAAGTCTCCACCACATTCTCATAGGGAAGAGCTAATTTGTGGGGTGAGGAGGTGGAGATCATCCCACAGTTGGACCCTATCCAGGGCACGGTTGAGGCCATAGATGACAGAGAAGAAAAAAGGGTTGCCCCCACAAGGGTCAGAGATAGAGAGGTGAATGAGCTGGAGAGAGGAGGAGATAACAGAGATCTGAATCTTAGAGGGGTTCCACAGAATCCAGATATAACCGTTAGGATAGGAGGAATAATTAGAGAGGAAGGACTAGGAGGGGCAATTGAAGAGGCAATATGGGGGGCGTTCTCCTCAGAAACTTTGGTTTTAAGGAGGCAGCAAAGGATGGAGCGAGTCTCCTTGAGACAGGAACAGATCTCAGAATGCATGGCAAGGGAGTTGAGGCCCTGAACATTCAAGTTAGACCAGCAATTCATAGAGGGGAGGAAGGGTGGCAAGGACCCATAGAGGGGATGGGAAGGGGAAGGGAGAGAGGAAGACTTGCTTCGCAGGCGCCTACGGTACTCCTTAATGAATAATAAGGGGTGATCCAAGGGAGGAGGAAACAAGAGGGAGGGAGAGGTGATGCCACGGGGTGGGGATTTAGACATAGATAACTTCTTGGTGGAGGGCTTAGAAGAAGGTTTGGTAGTGGAGGGGAGAGGTTTAGAAGAGGCAGGGTTCAATTTGTGGCAGGGGTTGGTGGGGAGCTCTCTTAGAAGAGGAAGACATAGATGGGGGATCTTCAAGGCTGAAGACTTAGGTGGTGTAGGCGTGGCAAGGCCCTGCTGGAAGAGAGTCACATTAGGGGAAGACACAGGATTCCGATTACATTGCTCAAATAAACTAGGGAAATTTTTTACTGAAGTGCCACAATATAAAAGTGACCACATAAGAACCAAGTGGAGAAGCCTGAGTAGTAAAGTCATAGAAGAAGGAAGACCAATATCAAGCAAGTATAAACCACTAAACACTTTACCACTGCCAATCGTTTGCACTGTCACCAAGTCTTAGAAATTATAATGAGACGGAAAAAAGTCACTTAGTCACTTTACAATTTAGAATCCTAGGCAAGACTACTAATAGAAAGAAGATTAGCAGATAAAGCAGGAACATGAAACACAAACGATAAAGATAACAAAGAAGAGCACTTAATAGAACCCTTTCCAGAGACAGAGAGAACCATCAACCACATGAACTTTGTTGTTAACTAAACAAGGAAAATATTTACAAAACTGATTAAAAGACCGGTCATATGGTCGGTGCACCTGAGTCGATTATCCAAGGAACGGGTTCAATAGAGGCACAATGGCCACCAAAAGAAATACCTGAATGAGAGAAATTGGAATTTTGGTAAAGATGCAATTGAGGCAGCAGATGGTGATGGAGGAGAGGTCTCAAGCTTGGTCATCAAATGTCGGAGAGTCAGCAACTCTTCCTGAGATAAAGATGCCCCTGTGGGGGCAGCATCAATGGATTCAGTGTGGTGAGCATTGGCCTTGGTTGGAGTGGATCGACCACGACCATAGCTGTAAGAATTTTTAGGACATCCATGAAGCTTCCAACAATACTCCTAGGTATGACACTCCTTCCTACAGTAATCACACTTCACAGGTTCCTTGTCAAAAGCAGATCGATCACTGGAATGAGAAAAACCACCATGAGATAAAGATCCTAAACCAAAATATAGGGTCGATCAATCCTATGAGACGAGTTGTAACATAGTGGTACGCCAACCATCCTCTAACTAAACCATGGAATAAGGCTACTCCAATGATGGAAAGGGGTCACAACTAAGAACGTGTGACCAAATCTGATCAGACACGATGTTGAGAGACTTGAGACCAGCCAAGAAGTCGTATATCGGAAGCTTGTCTTCCCCTTTCTTGAAGGTCATGGCATCTATGGAACAAGTAGCAGTAAAATCTTCAGAAAAATCTAATTCTTGCCACATTCCTCGCAACTCTGAATAATATTGGGACAGCGTCATCTCCTTCTATTTAGTTTCATGGATCCTCTTTCTCAATTCATAGACTTGTACATCGTTGCCAACCTGAGAATAGGTATCCTTGGCAGACTTTTAGATCTCGGATGTTGTATCTAACAAAAGACAACCCCTTGCAATATTAAGGTTCATAGAATTGATAAGGTAGGACCATGGTTCGAAATCTAATTTCAGTAGTTTTTTTTTTTTCACCAAATTAGGCACAAAATAAGAGTTGTACAAAATTTCGGTCAAAATTTTAGTATTTTAGCCAAAATTTCGGTACTATTTCGGTAACTCGCCGAAACGGTACATACCAAGTGTTATAAATACACCATTTCGTCGATATAGAGTCAAAATTTTGACTCTATCTCGGCTGTCTTAGTGGTTTCAGTTCAAGGAGCCTATTTTGAAGGAAAAACACTCCATCTATCCTTTAATTAGCCACATCATCACACTCTTTGACTCCCATTGGACTCCTACAAGAAGATCTATACATTCAAAGCTTAAAGAAGTAAAGTTCTTTCTCTAAAACCATTTTTTTTTAAATAATACATAAATACTTGTTAGATGCTTGCAGATTTTTTATATGTTAGACATTAGAGGCTGATCTATGACTTTACGGAGTCGAAATTTTTTTTGGTACTTAAATATTTTTTTTATTTTTCTGGTTTAAAAATTCATTTTTCATTAACATAAATTGTTACTTTTTATGATAAATATTGCTTTAATGGTTGTCAACTATATATATGTTAGTCACCAATGGCTTTTCTACAACTCCATCGGAGTGAAATTTTTTTTCAGCCAGTAATTATTTATTTTAATTTTCAAAAAATATGAAAAAGAGATTAATAATTGAAAAATAATTTTAAAAATAGGGAAAAAATTCTGTTTTGATTTTAAAAATAAAAGAAAAATAGGAGATTAATATTAAAGTGTTTGGGAGTGTACTATATGCTTGTTATGTTATAACATCTTTGATTTTGTTGTATTATGTCATTAAAATATTTTTTTAAATTGATTAAAAAATAATTTTATGTAAGAATAAAATATAAGCAGCTACCATATACTTGTAAGTTAATAATTACATTCTTTTTTCTATGCATCAACATTAGGGTGACATAAAATGGCTAGAGGAGGCGATGAAGAAGGCGGGAGAAGAGGGAGAGGAGGTGGGAAGATTGCAAGGAAACACGGAGAGCCAATTAATGGCGATAAGAGGCATACAAAATGCAACTACTATCATAAGAGGTTTATAGGGGGTGGGGTCACAAGAGAACATCTGGTTGGAAATTCCTCAGATGTGGCGCAGTGAAGTGCCTAATCATATTGCCAAGGCCATAGTTGAAGACATGAAGAGGGGGGAATAAGAGAAAAGCTGCAAAGGAGAAGGCGAGGATAGAGTTTAAGGAGGCACTACATGCTCCCGTGCATCGATATAATGATGATAGTGATGATGACAGTGATGACCCGGTGTATGTGCCTAATGACATAGAAACTGAGCAAAAGGCTAGAGATTAGCGATAGGTGCAAGCATTGAGCCGACAAAGTCTTCATGAGGAGACAGAAAGGCATAGACATGGAGGAGTTGGTCCATCTAGAGCAGGAGGTAGTGGATCTTCACATATCCCTTTGCCCTTTAGGAGATCATAGAGTACAAGGACAGCCCCACCTCCACCTCCACCTCCACCTCCACCTCCACCTCCACTTCCACCTCGGGTGAACCCCGTTCTACAATAGGATCCCCGTGCGTATAGGAAAAAGGGTAGTAAGCAGCGTAAGATAAAGGGGATGTGGGGAGACATGAGGCTTATGTTGGGGAGGCTGTGTCTAAGTGGATGCTATTTCATGACATCCCAGCAAACACCACCACAAGTCCCTATTACCAGTCGATGCTTGATGCTGTGACTGAGGCTGGTCCAGGGATAAAGGGGCCAATTGCATTTGAGGTGATGAATGTATATTTTCCTGAGGAGAAGGCTGAGTTGAAAGCATATATTGATGAGTTAAAAGTTATGTGGAAGAGTTATGGGGTAACCATAATGTGTGATGGTTAGACAGGGCCCACGAGAAAGTCTATCATCAATTTTATGGTTTATTGTGATGGTAGAACCATTTTCTTGAAGTCTATTGATGCACCCAAGGAAAGAAATTATGCAAAATATATTTACAAGCTTTTGAAGGATGTTGTGGAAGAAGTTGGGATACAAAATGTTGTTCAGATTGTGATTGACAATGTCAGTAACTACAAGAAGGCCAGAATTAAAATGATGAACTCTAGATTCCAACTTTTTTGGACTCCTTGTGCAGCACATTGCATTGACCTAATGTTGAAGGACGTGGGGAAACTGAAAATTGTGCAAACTGTGGCTGAAAGGGTTAGGCAAGTGAGCACATTTGTCTATAATCATGGGTTTTCATTGAACCTATTGAGGAAGAAGTGCGGAGGTGACTTGGTTAGGCCCGGTCTCACAAGATTTGCTACCAACTATAGTGCACTCCAGAGTTTTGAATCCAAGAAAGTTGGTCTTCGATCCATGTTCGCATCTAAGGAGTGGTTTGGTTGGAGGGAAGCAGGATCAGTTGGTGGTAGGGAGGCACAGGCAACCATTTCATCAGAGGAGTTTTGGACATAGTCAGGTAAAGTGGTTAAAATCTTGGCACCAATTGTTGGCATGTTGAAGTTGGTGGATTCTACTTTCAAACCCACCTTGCCAAGCCTGTGGGCTGCTATTGCAATGAAGGAAAATGTCTATACTACCAACCCACGTGAAAGTAGGAAATTTTTGGAAATAACAGAAGACCGTTGGGAGCGACAGCTTTTGCATCGTTGCATAAGGCTGGTAAGCAAAGTTGAAGGCATTCTTTTATGTGATATAAAAATTCATTAATGTTAACATTAACAATAATATGTTTTGTCACATTTCAGCATATGATTTAAACCCTAGGTATTAGTACAGCAAGAGACTTGCATTGGATCTGGATCATCTAGAAGCAGTGAAGCAGGTGATTGCCAAGTTGCAATCAAACCCCGATCTACAAGCCAAAGCCAATACTGAGGTTAGTTTGGTACTACTATTACTATAGGTATCTAAATTTCAGTACAATGGTTGTTAACTAGGGTCCTATTTGTAAATTTGTTATAGATGAAAAATTTAAGGATGCATTAGGCAGCTTTGGGGCTCTCGTCGCATATGCTGTTCGTACGAGTACTGATCCTGGTATGAAATCCAAATTTTAGTATGTTACTTATACAAGTGTTAAGTGTTTTGGAACATAAATAATCTTTTACACTTGTTGTAACTTGCAACTTATTATGCAGCTAAATGGTGGGTGTTATATGGGGGTTCGTCGCCGGAATTGAGGAAGATTGCTATCAAAGTACTCTCCCAGACATGTTCTGCATCTGGTTGTGAGAAAAATTGGAGCACATTTTCAATCATACATTTGAAGAGGCTGAATCGATTGGGTTCACAACGTCTGAATGACTTGGTGTATGTGCATTATAATATGAGATTGAGGATGCAGCACATATACATGGGTTAAGATAATGATAGGGGCCAGATCGAGCTGGCTGATGTTTTCCAGATCGACTCAGATGAGGAGGATCCTCTAGTGGACTGGGTGAGGGATAGAGGCGAGCCGTTGATGGATCAGCCAGGAGGTAGGCCAGACCCATATCTAGTGCGAGAGATGGCCGTCAATGTTGATGATTATATGGTTACAGATGGAAGGATACATTCAGAGACCCCTCAACCATTCAAGCCTGCACCTGGTAGGGATGATGATGATGACAAAGATGAATGGTCCATTTCATCGGGTGGTTGTAGCCACACCCAGACTCAGACACAGCCACATACACAGATATATGATGATGGTGGTGATAGTGATGGTGATGGTGATGGTGACGGTGATGGTGATGGTGATGACGATGATAATAGTGATGATGGTGATGGAGGAGGTGGTGGTGATAGATTTGAAGGAGTTCGAGAGCAATATGAGCAAGCCAATCCACAGTCGGAGCCGGTGCGATTCACTAGGGAGAGTCAGTTTGAGTATGCCACATAAGATTCTAATCATGGTGCACATCCATCATGTTTTAATAGAGGGCCTCATCGCCAATTCGGTGGAGGACAATGAGATTGTATGGATATTGATAGTCTATCTACTTCTATTGGCGGAATGAGCTTGAGTGGAGGGGATAGTCATCCTCACAGTGAGAGTAGAGGGAGTGGGCAATGGCATGCCCCATCATTTACTGGAGGGAGCACTTGGTCGGAGTATCATGGACCTTATGGTCAATTCACTGGGATGGGGTATACATCTGGTTCATCCATTCCTAGTAGTAGTATTGACTATGGCTCCCAAACCCAGTCACATGGTAGTGGCTTTGTGGATAGTTTATTCTCATACTCAGCCAACCAGTATATGTTGCCAGAACCATCAATTGACAGTAATTCTTCTTCTTCATACTATGGTGGTGATACGTACGTTCGGATAGGTCACCTTCAGTATGTAGATGACTCAGTCTTTTTAGCAGTTGTGGAGAACTACGTTCGATTCTTCTCTCAGACTATGACGTGGCATGCATTTGTGGTGCAGTTAGAGGAAAATGCACACTGACTCCATCGTACTAAGCGTGGAATCCAGCCAAGCCGTCATAGTTCTTTCCAATAGATAGTATATACTACAAAGTCATTATGATTATTGTTGTACTGTTGTGTAAATTATATGCTCAGTGTTTGACTTTAGTTGGGACTTGTGGATTAGGGAGTCGTATAGTATACTACTCTTATACTCTAAATATTAGCTGATGTATGTTTTATCATGGCTTAGATGCATTATTTATTTATTTTACTATCATATTATATCTTGTTCTAGCAATAAAGTAGGTACAATTTTCAGAACAGTTCAACGGTTGCTGCCAAACAAAAGTACAACTCTAAAACAATGTCATGTTCTAATATTTTTGCATTTTTATGTTCTTAGCATGTTTATTAACCTTAAAATAGGCGACCCACCAAGTTTCAGGTCAAAATACCACCGTTTGACCACCGAAACAGCCAACCAAAAAAAAAAAAAAAAAACCCACGGAAATACTGAAACGAAACAAGATCTTGAACCTTGGGTAGGACATAACAAGGGAGAGAAAATCACCACTAAGGGTGATCATGGAAAGGAACTGAGAGGTGGAGAGCTAGAAGAAGGCAGAGGGAGAGAGATGGCGCTAAGAGGGGGCAGCGACGATGTGCATTAGGGTTCAGATCTCGATGATCCTTGCTCTGATAACATTATGGAATTTAGGGAATAATGATTTGTGTCAATATGACAGCAGCCCCACCTAATTTATAATGGACAAGCGAATGTTCTAGAATAGGTACAAGTACAAAAATACCCTTAATGACTAATTAACCCTTGTACCCATATTACAACACTTATAGTGGTGGCTAAGGCTTCAACTATATTACACAGTTATGAGTGCAGATGTAGTAAACAGATGTCTATGCAAAAGACCCTAATTCTTAGGATATAAGAACTTGACTAATATATCAATGCCAACAAGATCTTGGTGCATGGACACTTTTTTTTTTGCAAAGTGCTTTTCATTCATGCATGCAAGCACAATGAGCCATACCAAGCTGGGTATTCGTGTTTTTGTGTTGCGTGGATGTCAGTGATCAGCTTAAGCATGTTTACAAGTATAAACAATTTCCAAGCTATACTCAGCTTACTCGGTTTTTTAATCGTTAAGTAGAAAGTCTAATGTTCAAATCATACTGAAATATATATATATATATATATATATTATATTTCTTTGTTTTGTATAGCAACCTAGTTGGAAAAAATTATATATTTATCTGCTATGACACAACCATTAGCTTTTCCTTGAGAACAATGGCATCTTGGTTTTCAAACTGTAGGTTGTGCACCGATCAGAAGAGAATTACTTTTCCTTCTCTCTATAATTTAACATATAGCTCACAATCAAGTTTTAAGTAATAATCATTCATCATCAAAATTTTAAATAAGTAATAATCCATACGGCACTGTATTAATATTCAATAAAGAAAACATAAAAGCAATATAATAAATGCAATTATGAATTCACAAAATGACATTAGGAACTTCAAACAATATAATATCCAATAAAGAAAACATTAACAACAAAAGAGATGCAATTATGGACTTCCAAAATGACATTAAGAACCCCAATTGTAATAATGTACCGAAATCTATATTGCCTAATGTCAGAAGTGCATGGAATTAACTAGTTGGTCATTGCAAAGACTCAAGTTCTGACTTCTTGTAATATTTGCAATAATGCCAACCCATGAAATTCACAAGGGGACATGGATTTGGGAGATCGGCCAATGCATATCAGACCCAGAATCAGGCTCATTTCATGCACATGTATAGAGACTGATGCAACGAATTGAAGTCATATACTGATGCAGTTGATGGGCAAGTGGTAGGAAAATGGGTTAAAATTTGTCTTAGTACTTGGTAGGCTAAACCAAATAAAAACTAAAAGCAAAAGAATGAGGAGCTTCAATATGAAAGAAAGGTAGTGTAAAGGTATAGCATTGGTCGCATAGTTTTTAAGGCTGTAAGGCGACGGAGGCGTTTGAGGGTCTTTCAGAGAACCTTAGCTATAAGGCGGGCATAAAGCGTCGCCTTATTGACTCAAGCGTTCTTGTGTAATTTTTTTATAAAACCAATCTATTTGGCTAAAATCCTAGTTGAATCCTATTACTCATATGCTAAATAAATATTAAAAGTTCATACTTCATACCAATGTAAGATATTCATCAAGAAAACAAATCAATAAAGTGAATAAACTAAGTTCATCTTCATCAATCATCAATCATCAATATTCAATCATCAATCATCAATCATCATAACATATTAACATATAATGAGAAATTGAGAAGACGGAATAAGAAAAAGAAAAAAAAAGAAAAAACACATGGAGACATTAACATGATAACATCAGAATCCACTCATCCAGTTGAATACAGAAGCTAACTCCATTCAAGTTCCTAGTTTTCAGTTTAAAATTAGAAGACAAATTAGAGAAGTATGGAAGAAAAAATTAGAAAATACTCAACATACTGAACATACAAAAACAAACAATAACATATCTAAGAATTGCATACATATTATAGAATTACAGATAACAGATCAAAGTGTGTGTGTGTGTGTGTGTGTGTGTGTGTGTTAAAGGGAGTAGAGGCTGGAGGCTATCGTTAACTATTTCTAGTCTAAAGATAACCAATTAGCCACTTCTTGTCTTCTTGAAAAGTGAAAACAATACTTAAGAAAAACTGCAAAAAGCTTGTTAGCTAACTTCATTGCATCGGAAAGAATAAGCCAGAACTCTGAATACAATTATTATCACTAAAAGTCTAAAGCAAAATTAAAAATAAAAAAGAAGGAAGAAGAAGGGAGAAAACACATAGCGTCGTAACTCGTAAGACTCACCGTAGGAAGAAAAAAAAAAAAAAAAAAACTTTTAAAGACTTGAGAGTCGTTACAGTCATACGACTCTCATGTAACGACTCTCAAGTCTCACCATATGGTGTATGATGAAGATGAAAGAAGAAGGAAGAAGGGAGAAGAAAGAAGAAGAGAGAAAAAAAAAAGCACACAAAGAAGATAAGAAAAATCAGAAAATAGAAAAATAAACAATAACATACCTGGAGAGAGTGGAAGAAACCTTCGCCGGAGGTCGCCGAAGGCTGCTGGAGGAGAATAATAGTCGCTGCAGAAGTTGCCGAAGAAGAATCAAAGGAGGAGGGACGAGGGAGTGAGGCCGTCGGCTTTGGGGTTTTGCGATTTGGAGTGGAGATAGAGAGATGCGATTTGGGGTTTTGTCTTTTAAGTTATAAAGTTTTTGATCCAATGCATCACATATGCATCAAAACTTATACACCTGCCAATGAGAAAATTTAATTTGGAATCTTCATCAAGCAATTTTAAAATTGTGTTTTAGAAAAAAAAACCCATAAGGCAACCGCCTTTGTCATAAGTCGTCATAAGGCATCGCTTAAGATGCTTTATAGCACCTTATGCTATAAGGCGACCGCCATAGCCACTTCACGTAAGGCAGAGCACTGCCTTATCATCTCTAGACCGCATCACAGTGCCTTAAAAACTATGATTGGTCGTTTGTTCAAAAGAACCAATCTAGACAGAAATATTGTAATTAAGGTAATTTGTAGGAAATAGAATGACATTATTTGTTTTGTATTTCAAGTGCAAGCCTAAACATAAGAGATAATACACTTATAAAGAGTCATACAAAGGGGTGAAAATAGATAGTTATTATGAAATTATGATCGAACTAGGCAAGATTTATTTAGTCATTTGATTCATCATTACACCCCATTTATGTAATGACTGCTTGATCACTATTAGGTCTTAGGCCTAGGCTCCCTATTTGCTACCAAGGATATGATTCAAGCATTCCAGACTGCAACACAAAGAGCAGCTATCAGAAAAATATGTAATGTCCCCCAAATTGTGTTCCTTTTCAGGAAAGCCTACATTATATAACCACCCCCACCCCACCCCCTAGTAGGTGAAAGGAAGATTTGATCCCAAAACTTGGCTAATCCTAGCCCAGGCCATTACCGGTTGCACTAGCTGGCACCTTAATGTTCCTACTAATATAGTGAAGACAAAACCAATGCTAAGTAACATGGTTGAACCCATAAACTACAATTTCCTTCAATTAGTAGAAAAACATTAAACTCCCCATTAAATACTAATCATTTTAATAGTAGAACGAAGACGGAATATATGGTGTGTAACTTTAGTTACACTAAGACGGATAACAAAATAGTGAAACTTGAAGAGAGAGATACCGCAAACTAATTATTTTAGATATCCGGGGTCAACCATAAATAAAGTGACATAGAGGATGATGTTTCCCAGAGAATTAAAGTTAGATGGTTGAAGTGAAGCGGTGCATCTAGGGTGTTGTGTGACCGACATATTGTAAAGCTTAAATGAAAATTCTATAGGAGAACTGTAAAACAGGCTATAATGTATGGGGTGGAATGTTAGGGAGTTAAGAGGCGTAATATATAAGGAGTGCAGTAGAGACGAGGATGTTGAAATGGAAGCATGGAAAAACTAGGAAGGAAATAAGGAATGACCATATTAGAGCTGATTTGAGAGTTGCCCCGATTCATGACAAGCTCCGAAAAAATTTCTTAAGGTGGTATGGCCATGTTCAACGGAGGACTTGGGATGCAACAAAAAGGACGAGTGATCGGATTCAGATGGAAGGATCTAAAAGATCTAGGCATAGGCCTAAAACAATAGGAGAAGTAGTGAGGAAAGACATGCAGAATTCAGGTCTTGCGCCTAGAATGACCTTGAATAGAGCTAGCCTTTAGAAGGGCAAGGATCCATGTGGCCAACCCCATTTTGTTGGGATTTTTTTGCCGCATTGATGTGCTCCTTTCGTTTTATTCTTTATTATTATTTTTCCCTCCCACAGATCTATGTAGCCGACCCCATTTAGTTGAAAAACGGTTGGTGGGTAGTAGTTGAAATACTATTAATTTTCTAACAAATTAATGTTCATTTCTGTTTTACTAAACAAATGCTTAGTAAACATATCACCCAACTGATCTGCAGAAGAAACAAACAGGGTATCAATTAATTTCTTAACTACTGCATTCCTCACAAAATGACAATCAATGTCAATGTACTTGGTCCTTTCATAAAACACTGGGTTACTAGCGATGTAGATAGTAGATTGATTATCATAGAACATCTTCATCGTTTAGTAACAATAAACCCCAATTCATGAAGTAAATATTTTTCACCTACATTAACTCAGTTGTAGTATGAGCCATGGCCCTATAGTTAACCTCAACATTGGATCTTAGCCACAATCATTTGCTTTTTGTTTCTCCACATCACAAGATTACGACCAATGGACATGCAATAACCTGTAATAGATCTTCTATCACCGTCAGCACCAGCCTAGTTTACATAAACTATCCAACCGAATCCATACATTGGTGAGGTCGGTAAATGTGCTTCTTCCTTGGAGAACCTTGAGGTACCTTAAGATTCGACATGTTGCTTCCCAATGTATCTTCTTAGGCGACTCCATAAAATAATAACCCCAACAGAAAAAGATATATCAGGTCTAGCAATAGTTTGATAAATAAGTTTCCCTACTAATCTCCTGTACCGGCGCTTGTCATCAAATTCATCGCACCATAATTTGTCCCAAATTTTTTGTGTGGATCCATAGGAGTATCAACTGGTTTAGAAGCAAGTACATCAATCTCAGACAGAAGGTCTAACACATATTTTCTCTATGACAACTATTACATTGAAGCATTTCAATACCAAGAAAATACCAAAGGGCACCCAAGTCATTCATCTGAAAATTTTATTACAGATAATACTAGATGTATCATCCCTAGATATGATAATATCATCTACATAACTAATACAATCACCCTAGAACCACGATCACGATCAAACATAGAATAATCAGAATAACACTAAGAATCCGCACTAAGTAACAATCAAACTGAACTTATCGAACAAAGCTCTAGGTGACAATTTTAAACCATTAATTTCCTTGTGTAACTTACAAACAATGTGCCATTATCCCCTCGAGCAACATACTATGGAGGTTGCTCCATATACACCTCATGTATATCACCATATAAGAAGGCATTATTGATATCCAACTGATAAAGAGGCCAATTTAAATTCATAACTAAGGAAATATGTACACACACTGAGTTAAGATGAGCAACAGGAGAAAAGGTCTCAGAGTAATCCACACCATAGGCTACCAAATGAGCCTTATTACGTTAAACTGAGCCATTTGGATTATACTTAATGGTGTACACCCAACGACACCTCATAAGGTTCTTACCTAGAGGTAAATCCACTAAGGTCCATGTCTGGCAAGAAATCAAAGCACCAATTTCTGTTTTTATAGCCACAGTCCACCTAGGATGAAATAAAGCCTTATAATGACTTTTAAAAATGGAGTGAGTAAATAAAGATGGTTGCGTCTTTGAAATCTTGCCCCTTGGTGAAATATTGTATGGTTTTAAAGGCCATATCCTTTGCCATAGCTTCACTGCTTGGAGGACCCTCTCCAACTGCCTCCCCACCCAAGCGTTCCCAATTCACCATCATTTAAATGTCCACCCAGCTTGTTGTCATTGCTGGAATGGATCTAAATCTTCTGAGCATCTCTTTAGTTGTCCCTCTGCCTCCTCCATCTATAAGAAAGTCCTGAACAAGTGTTGGCCTGGTAATCAGAGTATTCTTCCCTTCAATAGAAAGTGGATTTGGGTTGATATGACCTATTCTGATACTTCTATCTATGATGTTGGTGGTAAGCTTGCTTTTTGTGCTATGATCTCCCACATTTGGATGGAAATGAACCTTAGAAGATGGGCCTCCAACTCTCACTCCTTTAGTAAGATTTGGAATGCCATCTTTTTTTATGTTGGAGTAAAGCTCTGCTTGCTTCCCTCTCGAGCTATCCGCGACTCTCCTAGGAACAAGCTCATTGTTGCCTCCTAGGATCTCCCCCCCTCCATCATCTTCCCCCCTACCCCACCCGTAATGGTTTTGCGGGCCTTCCCTTGTTCACAGTCTTTTGACTTCTTTCCCCTAGGGGCTGTCATTCCCTCCACCCTTCTTCCACGTTGGTAATGCACTTATTATTCACCCAAAAAAAAAAAAAAAGATAAAGCAAAGCTATATAAGAGAGATGTAAGGTGAGATAGAAAAAAAATTTTCTATAGGATAAGCAATCATGTATTTTTGGGTGGAAAAACGGGTACCTTTGCGAAGGGAAACATGTAAGTCATTAGGAGATGATGAGAAAATAGGATCTCCAGCTGGAGGATCAAATCAAGTGGTGGACTGAGAAGTTGGTAGAACCAACGCAAGCTACACAGTCATCTTATGTCGTTAATACACTAACAGTGGTGCAAATGAGGTAGTAAGTGGAGCACCATCAAATGGCACAAGAGCAGGAATAGGTGTGCGAACAACATCTAATGTCAAGAGAAAAGATAGTAGGAGGAGGTAGAAAATATGGAGTACGCAAAATGTAACATTGGCACTAACAAATTGTTGTTGATTAAGAGGATCATAACACTAGTACCCTTTCTGAGTTCTCAAGTAACCATGAAAAACACACTTGACAGCCCTAGGAGACAACTTATCATCTGGAGGATGCAAATTATAAACAAAGCACACAACCAAAAACCCAAGGCAGCAAAGGAAATAAGGGGTAATTTGGAAACACAGCAGAAAAGGATGATCGGTTATCTAAGACAAAAAAGGGCATTCAGCCAATCAAGAACAAGCAGTGAAAATTGCATCACACTTAAACCTTTTGGGAACATGCATATGAATCATTAAAGACCAAGCAGTCTCCCATCTCTTCCAACATATCTGTACAGGTCACCACCTCGTACCATAATCTTTTCAACTGGACAAAAACTTTGCACTAATCCTTATTCCAGAATTGTAACTTACTACATTCATCCAACCCTACTTGGGATGCATATACGCTAATTATGTTACAACCACTTTCTTTAACACAAGCATAATAGATAAAATCTTATCTACAATCTTTCAACATCCAAAACGTCATCCTTTAGATCTTTGTCCACTACTATGCCTACTCCACTTCTACTACTTTGGTCTCCCAAATACTAGAGTTTTGAAGTTATCCAACATCTTAGCTTTTTTTTACCCTTCCATCTAATCTCTTGAATGCATGTAATATTAATCCTTCTTCTCCTCATCTATCATCTATCTCATATAATATATTAAAAAATAAAACTATAAGGCATTCATCCAAACCACAAGGTGTCCAAGACAACACCCAGGTGACCAAGGCAGTCGGCTTTCCTACTTCAAGTAAGCCGTGGGTTAGCCTTGGCCTAGAAAATCTGTCTGGACACCTAGGCAGCACCTTGAGAACTATGCATTGATGCATACAGCATACCCCAAGAACATATAACATAGAAAGCATATAATGAGGGTTTAAACGAGACAGTAACTTACGATGACAATCCATTTAACCTAACAATGATGCTCCACGATGATCTAATAAGAACTATCACCTTGAACATGTGACAAGAAAAAAAAAATCTCTACCGGTTTTATTTTTTTAAATTTGAACTTAGTTACTAAATTTACTACTTTTTTTTTTTTTTATTGTTTCTCAGGATTGATGTGCTTCAGACCTTGACACGGATGTCAGCTCGACACAGTTAGAGAGCATCTATCTATCTATCTATCTAACCTAGGCGGCGCCTTGAAAACTATGCATATCCACTAGCAGGTGGTCTGGTCCTCTCAATCCCATTTTTCCATCAAAAGGTAGGGCGAATTCTAAGGTTCCTTATTCCATTGTAGAGTGGAAGAAGAGGGAGAATGGCCACAGCCCCACCAGCTCCCTGCATTTCCAACCCAAAAGGAATTGAAAATGAAACAAGAATCTGTTCTATCTATGGAGTGGAGTGACTTTCCTTAATCTCCCCTTGATGCATACAGCATATTCCAAGAACATATAACATAGGATGAATGTAATAAGGATTTATTGAAAAAAAAGTAACTTATGATGACATTCTATCTAACCTAACAATGATGCTCCAAGCTTATGTAATAAGAACATGGTATCACTTGAACATGTGAGTGATGTGACAAGAAAAAAAAAATCTCCACTGGTTTTATTGTTTTAAATTTAAACTTAGTTATTAAAGAGCTTTGCACTTAATGGCTTGGGTATGGTAATTGAAAAATCCAGGGTAGCTGCCCTACCCAACAGGTACCTGCCCTGGTTACCTTATAAATTTTGTGAGGTCCATGCATATCTATTGTGGTAGGGTATGGTTTTCCAATATTTTAAGAGGGTCCAATATGGTATTGGTGATATGTGTCCTGAGCCTACTCCATTGTGCCATCCCTACATGAAAACCCCCAAGGGAAACCAAAGGAAGGAAACTAAGATGAGATTAAAAAAGTCAACAAAAAAACAAAAAGCATTATATCAACTAAAAGGATGAGGTTAATGTTAGAGATGTTAGTTATGTTACTCTAAGGGCAGTATTGTAACTTATCTCATTATGTTTTATTTTCCTTTTCCTCCTTAGGGAGGTATGTGTAATTTCCCTCCTTAGGGAGGTTTCTGTAATACCTTGTAAATATATTAGAAAAGGATACATTGGTGTATGCAAGATTCTCTCACAACAGACTATTCCAACATACCATCGATTCCCTCTCTTCTCCCTCTTCTACTTCTCCATCTTCTTCCTCATCTCACATCTCATTGTTCCTCTCCATTCACATATTCTAACTTGGTATCAGAGCTTCTTGTAAGGTTGATTTGAGAGTCAAACTACTTGTCTCCTTCCTTCTTCTCTTCTCTTTGGAACCCTAGGTTACAAAGGGGTTCTAAGGAAAGGGACTTTTATGTAAGAAGATTGAAGAAACCTTGAGGGAGGCATGCAAGGAGACCATAGAGACACCAAGGGGAGTTTTTCTTTGAAGAAAGGGACACTTGCAGGTTGCAAGAACCAAAACCAGGTTTAGGTAAGCTCACCGCCAACCCTGGAGTATTTTTCCCTTTTCTCTCTCATCTGGTCAGCTTTAGGGCGGAAACCAGGCCCATTTGGATCGCCCTAGGGTGTAGTATTAACCCTCTCGGTCTCGTTACAAGCCTCCTTGAGTTGGGCAGCCACAACTCAAAAATATCAGTCCATATAGGGTACCGCCTGCCCTGTTTTGCTGTTTTTTACTTCTAAAACATTGTCGGCTGTGATGCTTCCAACTGCTATTTGCTTGTGAGGTATGATGTTTAGGGCTATTTAGCTCCTATGTTATGATCCTACACCTTGAAGGAGGTAAATTCTATGAATTTCTTTGAAGTGTATGCTTGGATTGATGGCTAGTTTTTTTCTGGTTCAGGGAAAGCAATTTTTTGGATAGAGTTTGTACTCCCCACCTTGTGTGTGACCCTTTATCTACAATACGTCTGAAGATAGTGGCCTTGGAGCCCTCTTTGGTGATGTTTCAGCCAGTGTATTGAGTGGTGCTCCTCCTCCTCCTATGGTTTTTGATAACCCACATACCCATATCTCTATTGTGAAGTTGAACAACACCAACTATTTGGATTGGGCTCATTCTGTGAAGCTTTCCTTGCAAAGTAGAGGAAAGCTAGGGTATGTTACGGGTACCATTAAGGATCCTAACCCAAAAGACCCGATATATCCAAAGTGAGAGACTGAGAACTCCACTGTTATGACATGGCTATTTTTTCCATAAAACCTAAGATCGGAAGGTTTTTGAGGAAAGAAACTGCCAAGGATATTTGGGATAGTGTTACTAAGACTTTTGACTGTGTGGGTGACTCGGCCAAGGTTTATCAACTACTTCAGAAGGTTATTAGCATGAGGCAAGGGACTAGGACCATTTCTGAGTACTACAACACTGTCATTAGTCTCTGAGAGTATAATTAATATAAGGACCTCCAATTGTCTAATCCTAATGATGAAACTAAGGTTTATCGGACACTTGAGAAGGAATAGGTTCTTATTTTGCTTGGTGGGTTGAATCCCGAGTATGAGCCAATCCGGATACAAATTTTGGGTCGGTCTCCTCTTCCATCCCTTGTTGAAGTGTGTAATTATTTGCAGAGTGAGGAGACCAGGCAGGTGGCCATAGAACATACCCCTTCTCTTGAGCGGTCAGCTCTTACTACTAGCTCTCAAAAGGATTGGTGTGGTGGCGGCCGAGGCCAAGACCCACCTCGAGGAGATGACAAATGATGTGATCATTATGGGAAGTCTGAGCACACTAAAGAGAGATGCTGGGTTCTTCATGGTCGACCTCCTGGCATGCATGGTGGTTCTAGTGGTGCTCGTAGTGGGGGAGCTAAAGCCTACAGCGTTGAGACTGAGCATGCTACTATAGGGTCTGCTTCTAGCCCACAGCCAGAGCATAGTTCCCTTACTATGGAGGATATTACAGTATTCCGCAAGGTCATGTCTCAACTGGGAGGCTCATCATCTTCTTCCCTTATAGTGCTAGAGTCCTCAGCTTCCGCATTACAGGTTTCCTCATCTGCCCCTTCCATAGCTCCATCTTGGGTTATTGATTCGGGTGCTACGGATCATATGACTGGTACGTCCCATTATTATGATACATACTCTATTGTTCCGGTAGAGATAAGGTCAAGGTTGCCGATGGCTCCCTTTCCTCCATTTCTGGTAAAGGTAGCATTTCTATTACTCCTTCCATTTCACTTGATTCTGTTCTTCACGTTCATGACCTTACCCATAATCTCTTGTCTGTGAGCCATCTGACAAAACTGTTGTCACTTTTTTTCCTTCTCATTTTCTCTTTCAGGATTTGGCGACGAAGATGATTATTGGCAGTGGGCGTGAAGAGAAAGGACTCTACCTACTTGAACCTCAATCACCTTTTTTTGCTACAGCTCAGTCTTATGTGTGTAGACGTACTAATAGCAGTTCTGTGGATTCTGTGATGTTGTGGCACCAATGTTTAGGACATCCATCTTTTGCTATTATGAGGAAACAATTATCTCATTTATTTACTTCTGCTCCCAATTCTATGTCTTTCATTGTGAACCATGTATCTTTGCTAAATATTATCGTTCTTCTTATCCTTATCATGGTAATAAATCTACTGTTCCTTTTCACATTGTGCACTTTGATGTTTGGGGGCCCTCTACTACTACCTCTTTACTCGGATTTCGTTACTTTATTTCTTTTGTTGATGATTTTTCCCGTATTACTTGGACTGTTCTGATGAAGCACAAGAGTGATGTGTATGATGCCATTAAAAATTTTTATCATATGGTATGTACACAATTTGACACCAAAATTAAAATTGATCGTTCTGACAAAGGGGGGAGTATATGTATGGTGATCTTCAAGACTTTTTCACTGACTATGGCATTATCCATCAGCTAGCTTGTGTTGACACACCCCAACAAAATGGGGTAGCTAAGAGGAAAAACCGCCATTTGTTAGAGGTCAGTAGGAGTCTACTCTTTGGCATGCATGTTCCTAAAACTATTTGGTTTGATGCTCTTCTTACTGCTGCTTATTTGATTAACCGTATGCCAACACAACTCCTTGGCTCCAAAACTCCCTTGGACATCATGTCTCCTCAGTCTTCTTCTTTCTCTCTTCCACCAAAAGTGTTTGGGTGCATCTGTTATGTCCATGTTGATAAGTCTTCTCGGACTAAACTGGACCCCAAGGCACTTAAATATATCTTTCTTAGCTACTCCTCCACTACCAAGGGATACAAGTGCTATCATCCTTCTTCCAGACGAAGGCTTCTCTCTAAAGAAGTCACATTCCTTAAGTCTGCACCTTTTTCTGTCTCTCCTCAGCATCCTTTTCAGGGGGAGCATAATGGAGGTGAAAAGGCTACTGATGAGATCCCTTTTCTTTCCCCATTGCCTCTCTCTCCTTTTATGCTTGACATTGGGAAACAAAAAGAGGTGGATATTATTGATGTTGGTGATCATTCAAGAGGTGGTTCAGGTTCAGGTAATGAAAAAGAGACCATTGTGTACACAAGGAGGAACAAGAAGACCTGCCAGAGTCCTTTTTGAATCCAACTCCTGAGATCAACCCTCCTCAGTCAAGTAATATCCTTCCTTCCACATCAAAGTTAGATCTTCCTATTGCTATTAGGAAGGGAAAGAGAGCTTGTACTAATCCTATCGCCCAGTTTGTTTCCTATGACTCTATACCCTACAGGTGTTGCATTTATTATTGCTCTACATCTACTTCTATTCCCAAAAATGTTTCTGAAGCTATGTCTGACCCAAAGTGGAAGCAAGCTATGACTGAAGAAATGATGGCTCTCAATAAAACCTGGAAATGACCTTCCAAGGGGGAGAACTCCAATTGGATGCAGGTGGGTCTACACAATCAAGTACCGGTCAGATGGTAGTATTGAGAGGTACAAAGTAAGGCTGGTGGCAAAAGGATACAGTCAAGTGTATGGGATTAACTATCAGGAGACATTTGCTTCTGTGGCTAAGCATAACACCATAAGGGTCCTTTTATCTCTGGCAGCAAACAAGGTTTGGCCATTGTATCAATTGGATGTGAAGAATGCCTTTCTACATAGGGACTTAGAAGAGGAAGTGTATATGCAAACTCCTCCTGGATTTAAATTCCCTTCAGCTCCAGGAAAGGTGTGCCTTCTCAAGAAGGTTCTGTATGGTCTTAAATAATCTCCAAAGGCCTGGTTTGAAAGGTTCCACCAGGCCATCCTGAAGAATAGCTATTCCCAAAGTCAGGCTAACCACACTTTATTCACTAAGTGTGGTAATGGCACCATCACAGCTTTGATTGTCCATGTTGATGGACATTGTGGTAACTGGAGATGACAGAACTGAGATAGTTAATCTGAAGAACTACTTAGCCCAACAGTTTGAGATTAAGGATCTAGGATCCTTAAAAGTATTTCCTGGGGATTGAAATGTCTAGATCCAAGAAAGGCATAAATATATGCCAAAAGAAGTTTATTCTAGACCTCTTGTAAGAAACAGGAATGTTGGGCTGCAAGCCTGCAAGTTCTCCTATTGAGCAGAATCATAAACTGGGGAAAGATGCTGGCCCTTCTCTTGTTGATGTGGGGAAATATCAAAGGCTAGTTGGGAAGCTTATTTATTTGTCCTTGACTCATCCAGACATTACTTATGTAGTGGGGGTGGTGTGTTAGTTTATGCATGCTCCCAAGAGTGGGCACTTGGATGCGGTTTACCACATCCTCCGGTACTTGAAGTCCTCTCCAGGATAAGGACTACTTTTTGCCAAGCATAACCACATGAGGATAGAAGGCTTCACTAATGCAGATTGGGCTGGCTCAGTCTCTGATAAGAGATCTACATCAGGCTATTGAACATTTGTAAGTGGAAACCTAGTTACACGGCGGAGCAAGAAGCAATCTGTGGTGGCTCGGTCTAGTGCAGAGGCAGAATTTAGAGCCATCGCTCAGGGAGTGTGTGAGCTTCTTTGGTTGAGAAGGCTGGTCCAAGAATTGGGTTTTGATACTGAGGAACCTATGAGGCTTTATTGTGACAACAAGGCTGCCATAAGTATAGCTCACAACCCTGTGCAGTATGACAGGACGAAGCATATAGAGGTGGACAGACACTTCATTAAAGAGAAGATTGACACTAGTTACATATGCACACCTTTTGTGAGGACTAGAAATCAGTTGGCTGATATATTCACAAAGGGTATTCATCATCAGTTCAGTTCTCTGCTGTCCAAGCTGGGAATGCATGATATTTATTCTCTAGCTTGAGAGGGAGTGTTAGAGATATTAGTTATATTACTCTAAGGGCAGTATTGTAATTTATCTCATTATGTTTTATTTTCCTTTTCCTCCTTGGGGAGGTATGTGTAATTTCCCTCCTTAGGGAGGTTTGTGTAATACGTTGTAAATATATTAGTAAAGGATATATTGGTGTATGTGAGATTTCTCTCACAACACACTATTCCAACATATCATCGATTCCCTCTCTTCTCCCTCTTCTACTTCTCCATCTTCTTCCTCTTCTCACATCTCATTGTTCCTCTCCATTCACATATTCTAACTGTTAATAAGCTCCACCCCTCTAGCACAACCTCCCCCACTTCAAATGTTGCAATATCAACATAAAAATTGAATGAGCACTAAAATTACATGTCTGAAAAAAATTACACCCTTCGAACAACAGGCACACGAAACTAATATAGTAATATGGGTGTATATACTGAGAAAATACAATTCAACAAACAAAAAGAATTTAACGACTAAAGGGATGATATCCACTGTGAGCATGCATAGGTTGAAGTAAAGTCAATTTGCACAATTCCTCAATCTATTGGGAACTGGTCTAAAAAGTAAGTGGGCAGCAAAACAAACCAATATAGTATGGTGGCTTAACTGTGGCATAGCAGACCAAAAACCTTAAATAGCTAGATACAGTTATCTGCTCAAGATTGGGTGTTTTCAAAGCGGACTTGACAGGATGAAGCTTAACATCTTATACTATCATCAATGCGAATATTGTCTTAACCATTAATTGAGGCATGGAAGCAGGGAAACTTATAGTTAGACACAGTTTTCAAGGCACCGCTAGGCATCTAGGCACCTTCACGGTGTTAAGGCGATGCCTCTCCTTATTGGATGTAGGTAAGGCAGCCTCCTTGGCCAGCTAGGCACCACCCAACCATCGTCATGGAGCCTTTGTCCGCCTATGTGGCTGGGAGGGCGCCTTACACTTTTTTTGGGGTTATATAATATAGATTCTTTTCCCAACCTTTTTAATTTGGCAGTGTACAGGATTATAATGCTTGCAATACATGGAATCATTGAATCTTACACCTTGCTATACTGCTGTGTCTGGGTATACCATTACAGTTTATTGCTAATTCTCTGCTAGAATCAATTCTTATCCTAGTGACATATCAAATATCATTGAACTGAATTACTGAAATATCTTCTTTGTTCAATTTATATGCAACTGTTGGTTTTTACAGCTAGTTCTTGTGAACAATTGTCCAGTCTTACAATGGATGTTAATTTATATGTAATTTCTGGTTTCTTTAATTGGCTGTTAATTTACTTCTGATGCTTATGATGTGTCTATAATAGTACATGGGAGAGTGGGAAAAACACTAGGGCTCCACCACCTCAGATCGTCTTGGTGCCTTGAAAACTATGATTAGACACAAATCAGTCCAGCCAGATAGCCAGCAATTGATAAATTAATTAGACATCAAAAAACAGAAGGTTTACCCACAAGAGGCAGGAGGGACTATGGATTGGATAGCTGCAATCACTAAATTAAATAAATTTTGATAATAGGAGATCTATGTGTGGATATATGGGCAGACCACAAACACTTGTTTTAGTGCACCACATGTGCAACACAACAAAAAACAAGGCATGTCCAAGTTTTCTTATGAAGCAAGACAATTGTGATCTAGTGACCCTTCTGTAGCTAAAAATGAAAGAGACTGGTGGCAATTCATACCCGTAAGTTAAAATATTAGAACTTCAACAAAATACTGCCTACCTATGATAGAGGCACAATGCATATTGGCATAAGGTTCCTCCCCAGTAAGCAATTCCCACATGATAATCCCAAATGAGTAGACATCAATCTACAACAACAGGGGATGAAAGAAATGTAAGACAAAATACCACATAAAATTCAGCAGAATATAATAGACAAGATACAAAATATAATCCGAAAACTTCACAACCATGCTAAGATTATCCTTACTTTTTCTGTTACCATGTTACTTTTTCCACTAAGGAGTTCAGGTGCCATCCATGGTAAAGTTCCCCGGACGCCTCCGGACACTAAGGTGTGTTGTCTTACTTTCGATAAGCCCAAATCACCAATCTTAACAAGAACATGAAAAATATAAAATTGATTCAGTACCACACACCCTTCAATGATCTAATACAGTATCAGTAACTACTCCAAATAATTTACAACAGAACCAGCTGAAGAACGAATATTGCAAGAGTACATACAGAAGAACAGCAAAGTAACTCAGACCCATTGTAGTGAGACACATACCAAATGGCCCTAATACACGACCCCTTTCCCACCTACACAACCAAATTCACCCCCCACCCAAAATAAAAAGAAGAAAATAATAGTAAAGAAAACACACAAACCAAAATTATGTAAAGGGTTGCGGAACTTGGACATGAAAACATGTTGGGCACAGATATGCTATTATACAAACTGTCACAACAAACATAGAAATACCTACAGATCTGCACAGTAGGCTTCATTCATCATAGACATGTTACTGAAAAAAAATTTAGTTCAAGTAGCATGCAGAAAAAGGAGGATGCATATAAAAAAAGGAGAGATAAACGTCATAAAGCTCTGGCTAAAAGAGATAATATCATTAAAGTTCTGTGAAAAGAGTAAGATGCTAATTGGATAAAAGGAATATTTATTATAAATTAATTTTCTCTGAAGACCACCATTGTCCTAATGTGCATATGATAGTGACTTAACAAAATTTTAGAATATGCAATGTCCTTACTATGTGGGTCATGAGCTTCCTTCCTTACCACAACTCCACTGATGAAAACTAAATTATTCCAGAATAATTCTGGAACTGAAATAAATCAAAGACTTTCATTACAACAGCTCAACATAATTCAGTAATAAATGGAAACATAACTAACAAAAGGGAGAAATCCAAAAACAAAAAGGAATCCTTGACACACTTACCTTGCACACAGGTCTTTGGGGATCCCTCATATTTACTAGCAGATTTTCACACTTCAAATCAAAATGAACAATGTTCTTTCCATGCAAATACTCCATTCCAAATGCAGCATCCATAGCTAGGATGAGTCTCTTACGACGATCAATTGTCCTGTTCAAAGTTACCATGATGTCAACGTGCCCCTTTACATGCTCCACAAATCAGTCAACAATAACAATTCCAAATATGTGAGAATTTTATTCATGACCATCCAAACTATCTACCTGTCTTTCTTTTGAAGAAATTGCTTCAAAGATCCATTGACCATGAATTCCGTCACAGTTGCTAGAGATCCATCAGGACCATCACGAACTATACCATAAAAAGATACAACATTTGGATGATGCAATGAACTCAATATCAAAGCCTCCTTCCAAAAATCAGCAATCTACCAAGCAGGGACAAATAACAGAAAAGAAGTTTAGCATGGACTACCAAAGTAAGAGTACCATGACAAAATTTCGAAAGTTAGGCATAAGTTACAAGACCAGTGAATAGAAAGCCAAGCTTCATAGAAAGAGTACTACAAAAAGGTTACTTCTATAAAGTTAGAAAAGCAATTCAACATAAATACAGAGGTAAATTGCCAGTAAATGAGGTCAACCACAGCTACAAGTTCAGCAGAAAGGTGGGACACAGTGATGCAGAAACTAGGTTTATTTATTTTTTTTACTGTTGATTTTAGCAATCCAGTTTATCTCTATCTTATCTTAATCTCCAGAGTCAGTCTTTTGACAAACAGTAAATAGCCCCTAAGCTATCCTATTTTGGGTTAGCATACACTATAAATATACATAAGGGCCTATGGCCTCCCCAACCATTTGAAGTAATATACCAGTTCAGATTTCCTAAATTTTTTTGTTGTGGATTCAGTAGCGTGCTTGGTGGATTCCAGGTGAAGGCTAAGGTGGATTTCTCAGTGGAATTGTGGATTCCATTCAAGGGTTTTGGTGGATTCCAAAACCACCGCGGGTAGATTCCTATTGTATTATTTATCTCTTCTATCTTTCAATCTAGGGCAAATTACTCAGACCTCCCCTGGATTATGTGTTAATCTCAACCCCTACCCACGATTTGGAGAATTTACTTGGACCTCCCTTACTATACATATATACGAAAAAGCCCACTCCGTTAGCTGAGTGCTGTTACATGATGACATCATCATGGCATAAAATCATAATTGAAAAAATTACCCTTAAGGGGAGGGTGACGTGATGATTTTACCCTACTACTCAAAACCCCTCAACTGTCATTGCCCTTTGCTGAGAACCTCCTGCAATTCATCTTCTTCAATTGTTTAGTCACTGCCTAAGCTGCGGAGAACCTGCCCTTGAATCCCAAGACCTGCAACTCTTCTTCTACCTTTCCACCGCCAGAGATCACCTCACCATATTAGAGTCTGCACCCTCAGGAAGATTAAAAGAAAACTTTGTCGACCATAGTTGTCACGGCGCCAAGGCGAACCAAGGCGGTGGAGGGTTGTCTAAGAGCTTAGGCGAGAAGGCACACGCCTTGAGGCGAACAAGGCGACCAATTGTTATTTTTTATTTTCCCTATTTTCTAACATTATTTAGTAAGCTATATATACCTTGTATCATAAAAAATTAAGATTAAGCAACATCAAGTCATTAAAAATCAACATTTAACCATATTAAATCATAAAAAATTACCATTAAGTCATATTAAGTTATAAAAAATCTAAATTTCGAGAAATGCTCTGGTTCTATAATAAGTTTGACTAGTCAAATGATATTATTTTTACATGACACTTTTTGTATCAGTTATAATATAAAACCAGCTTTCCAACAAGTCTAAGATTACTTAAATCTGAGTTGTAATGACAAAGTTATGCTCTGGTCAAACTTATTTTTAAGTGCACGAATGCTGTTAAAATCGCCTGAATGAAAATAATTTTATGGATATCAAAACAAAAAATTATTTTACCGGACTTTAGGTTTTTAGCAATGTTTTAACATGATAGAATTTATAAAATTTTCATAATTGAGAAAAACTCCAACATTTAAAAGTTGAAAATCGCCTCTATAATCAAAATCCAATTTTTCTTCTTGGAATGGGGGGTTGACTTTTTATCCTTTTGGAATTTGATTTTTAAACTATTTTTATTGGATTCAAATAAGGGGTATTTACTTATTTATGAATAATATTTTAAGTAAATGAAGTAACAAATATAAAAAGCATTTACTTAAATGATATTTGGCATAAATAAGTACCAAAACACAAGGCGGCATGCAGTGCAATAAGGCGACTGTCGCCTAGGCGACGCCTTGACAACTATGTTGTCGACACATGCTTTCTTGTAGAACCCATGGAAGGTTCTTTCTTCTTACTTCTTAGCCAGTGGTTTTAATGGAAGGAGAACATCCTACCTGTTTTATCTTCAAGTGGATACCCCATCTTCATCCTTTGTGCAAAAGCAAAATGGGCTTTGACGATACTAGTATTTATAGGTCATTTCGGAAAGTTAGCACAGTGGGTCATTCGTTGTTTGATAAGACGGAGAGGCATTCTCCTTTGAAAAGCCAAGGGGTTGAAGAGAAATACAAGCTTTCTCCTTGGAAAACCCACTTCCAGACTCGAGAATCTGAAGCAGGTGATTGAGAAGTAGAACCCCTTCCGCAAGACGAAATTGATGAGCAATTCTTGTTTCATTGTGTCCCACTTCTGATATCCAAATCAATCTCCTTAAATCTCATTCTATGCAAACCTAACCTCCAAATTTTCTATGAACTCCCGAATTTGAAGCGATCCACAACGAAATCGCTGACAATCGAAGACAAAAACAAAAGAAGAAAACAAGGAAGCGGAAAGAGGGTCTATGCGTGAAGAAGAAGAAAACAATTCCTATTTGACATCGACCTTAGAAGAACAACAACAAAAATCTCCCGAAGTCTTGTGTTGATTCATTCATGGTCTGTAGGAGCGAGTTATTTCTGGTTTGCTTTTCTGGTTACCTCTTACTTTGGAGATGTGGGTTCCGGTTGCAAAGATTGGCAATTATGGAGAAGAGATGGGGAAGGAGAAGATTAAGGGTTTAGGATTTAAACAAACCCAATCAATTGAAAACCAAGATGATAAGTTAGACAATTAATTTGGTAAAGATATATACTGTGTTACACCCGTACCCAAATCCGGTCTAATTTAACCTTTTAATAACAGGTGATGCATCGAAGAGTGTTAGTATTGGTGACATATGGATAGCAATGGTCTACTGCTTAAGTGGGACGAGATGACCCCTCGTGCTAATGCAAATGTTGACGATCGAATTGGAAGGGGGTCAGATCCCCTATGCCTGGGTGGTCCAAGATGATAAGTTAGACAATTAATTTGGTAAAGATATACTGTGTTACACCCGTACCCAAACCCGGTCTAATTTAAACTTTTAATAACAGGTGACGCATCGAAGAGTGTCAGTATCGGTGACATGTGGATAGCAATGGTCTACTGCTTGGTGGGACGAGATGACCCCTCGTGCCAATGCAGATGTTAATGATCAAATTGGAAGGGGGTCAGATCTCCTATGCCTTGGTGGTGAGTGAGTAAACACCCCTTCATCTTGTTTGCATGGTAGAGACTCTCTATATGACCATGCACAAGCCCCTAGGGAACCAACCTAGGTGTAGGCCAAAGGGCTTGGGAATTTACTAAGTACAGCAGTAGAAACTGACCATTGGTAAATCTCACTGGTTGGTCAGTACCAGTGACCATCAATTGGTGGTCTGACAGTCCCAAATTGCATTTTTTTCCCAAGGGACACGCTATACGCGTAATGACTACTCTACCCTCATAGGACCTACCTACTTCATTCATACAACTTGTATGCCCAAGATGGTGGATCCCCGTGGCTCGACACATGGGTTAAGTCATTTAGGTAAGATTCATTGGGGTGAAAAATAGGCCCTAGTGAGTCTTGACTATAAATAGAAAGATATGAGCTTAGGAGCTTGTGAGCTCATTTCATAAGCCCTAAAACGTGGGAGAGGGAGAAAAAGAAGGAGAAGGAAAAAGAGGAAAGTCCCAGATACTCGGCCCTTTGTTACCAACACTTCTTTAGGTAAGGGGGATTTTCCCTAACCCCTTTTCCTCCCTCCATTTTGGGTTTGGGTAGGTTAAATTTCAGGGTTTTACCAAGTTGGAGGGGTACACCTCAACCCCAATGACTTTGGCTAGCTGGGGTAGTGTACATTACACTCCCTCGTAGCTTTTAATGCAAGGCTAGATTACAAGTAACTAACTCCGCAGTTTATAACCCCAAACAATACAAATAGGAGCAAGAAACAAAGAAATAATACCATCAAATAAATCCCCAAGGATACAATACCCATATAGGAGCAAAACTAACCCAAAACCCAACCCGATAGGAGAGAGAAAGACCTGTTATAGAGCTAGAGAGAGAGAGAGAGGTGCGACCAGGGCTGTAGGAGTCCGATTGAGTTGCACTCTTGGACGTAGATAGTCCCTAGGGAGGGTACAAAAACCCCCAAAGTTGAGAGGATTCTGACAGCTGGTCGTGAAGTTACAAGCTTTCTTGATTTTCTGACCTAGGAGAGAAAACTGAGAAGAACCTTCAAGAACAGCAGCTGAATGCTTCCAACAGTGACTAGGTAAGGATCGTGGGACCCTTATAAGGCCTGAAATACCCTGATTGAAGACCTGGCTGAACAGAGTACAGAAGAGAGAAAGAGAGGAGATCGATCTCTCTCCTATTCCCACTAGGATTGCTAATCGGTTATGATTTCTGCAGACTTTTATCAGAATCTGAATTATATCTCTTGTTACAACAAATAAAATAAAAAAAGAAGAATAAAATAGATAGGGGGTTGAGAAGGGTGAAAGAGAATAAAGGAAGTGGCTATTTCAGCCTGGGCTTCTCACCCACAGCTATCTCAGCTGCACAAAGTATTTAATTGCAAACTTTCTTTCATAAATGCAAACTTTCTTTCATTCAAATCTCCCCACTAATGGGACATATGCCTCTCTATTTATAGAGGAAAAGTTTACAATCATACTAATACTAGGAGCTAGTTTCCCAATAGGACTAGACACTCCTACAACAATTAGGAATTCAAAATAGGACTAGGACTTGACTTCATGACTCCAACATGGAGTAGGACTAACTAACTAATAGTCCATATAGGACTTTACAACCAACTAATGGCCTAATGGGCCTTTATTGAATTAAATAACAACTAATTAAACTAATGAATAAAATCCCGTGTTCCTACCTTCTACCCATATTTTAGGCCTATTAAAGTGGCCCATTTCAAAGAAAACCCATGGAATCAAAGGCCCAACACATACATAACACAATCCAAGGCTTATTTGCAATAAAATAAGCCCAAGTGACTTGTCTACATCACCTTTCCTAAGCTCAGGGAGCATTTTTTAGCTCAAAATGGGTTTAGGGTTTCAGTCGAAGAATCGATGGAGCTCTAGATTGAACCGGTGAAAACATGATCAGCCAGACTTAAATGGACAGTGGGAAGACCTGCTACAAACCCCACAGAACTAAACATGGCCATCAGACATGAGGTGGCTCAACTAAGTGTACAACACTTTTTGGGTTGTGTAGATACCATAGTTGCCAAGGCGTCCAGGCGGTTTGCCTGAGCCTAGGCGACTGTCACTTATTATACTACATGTCTCCTTATATTTTGGCACTTCTTTATGCCAAATATCATTTAAGCAAATACTTTAATAGATATTATTCATAAATAAGAAAATGCCCCCTATTTGAACCTAATAAAAATAGTTTAAAAATCAAATTCCAAAAGGATAAAAGGTCAGCCCCCACTCCAAGAACAAAAACTGGATTTTTGGTTGTAGGGCGATTTTCAACTTTAAAATGCTAGGGTTTTTCTCAATTCTGAAAATTTTATAAATCTTATTATTGAAAAATATTGCTAAAAACCCAAAGTCCGGTAAACTGATCTTTTGTTTTGATGTCCATAAAATTATTTTCGTTAATGCGATTTTAACAGCATTCGCGGACTTTAAAATAAGTTTAACCAGAACATAAATTTGTTAACACAACTCAGATTTAAGTAATCTTAGACTTGTTGGAAAGCTGCTTTTGCGCTACTATACTTAATGAAAAAAGTCTAATGTAAAAATAAAATCATTTGACCAGTCAAACTTATTATGGAACAAGAGCATTTCTCTAAATGTTGATTTTTAGGACTTAATGTGACTTAATGATGATTTTGTATGATTTGATGTGACTTAATGTTGATTTTTTATGACTTGATATGGCTTAATGTTCATTTTTGATGATACAAGGTATATGTAGCATACTAAATAATGTTTGAAAAGAGAAAAAATTAAAAGTAGCAATTGTTTGCCGTAAGGCGGATGCCTTGTCGCCTAAGTGCTTAGACAACCCTCCAACGCCTTGGTTCTCCTTGGCGTCGTGCCAACTATGGTAGATACCATCAGTAGATCAGCTATCAACCAGTGCCCATCTACCGATGGATAATCTGATGGAAATCAGCCTCTATTTAGGTCACCAATAGATCCCCATTAGTAGATCATAGGTGACATCTACCGGTGAATTGTCTGAAATGTAGAATTTGGATTTGGCCTCTATGTATGTCACCAGTAGGGGACATCATATGATCTACTGATGAAATCTACCGGTGGACCCTACTAAATAGTCCTTGAGCAAATTTGGGGATTTTTAAGAGAACTTCTAGGGACCCTTTTAGACATTTTTTGACACCATTTATCCCTATAATTAAGACACAGACAATCACTTCCGGTGAGGCCTAGCGGGGCACTATTTGGGCATTCTTTCTGGGAATTTCCTCATCGAGTCAGCAGACAAGATGAGTGGGGGTCTTGACTTCTTTTGGAGTGTTTTAAATTATAGAACTGATGATGCCAAATCACACCTACGCCTTAATTTAATAATCATCTATGCTTTATTTTCAATTATATCAATCGTTTGTATGTTGTTTTGAATAGGTGTGATCCGGTGTGGCCGAGAGAAATTCCGGTACCATGATCACCACATTGATTGCATGATCATACATTGTGTGTGCATTAAAATTAGGCTTGGACATGGGGTACAATGCGGACGATGGTAATTCCAGTAGCATATATGCCATACTAGCTGTAAGTATGCTAGTGTTAGGCTTGGGTTTAGGATGCGGTGTGGCCAATGGTGATTTCGGTATCGCATTAGCCATACTACCTGTATCAATATAAAAGGCATGCATATTATTGTGGTTAGGAATAACAACCCTATGCTACAACCCCTCGCCAACTAGGGTTAGGTGTTGGATAATCCATTATAGTAAGTACGATGAGACTTTCCATAATGCCACTTCCGCAATACGATGTGATAATTTCCGAAGGCAAAAACTAGCCCGGTGTGGCCGATGATAATTCTGGAACCTTGGCTACTAGTTATCAGTGTTTGTTGGGTGACTAAGGGTGCATTCCAGGACCAGCAAGCTCCTAACTACAACTAGGGTTGATGTGTGACCGATGGCAATTCCGAGACTAGATACTGCCTAATGTGTTGTAGTAGCATTTTACAAGACTTAGTTTCTTGCTAGGTGGATAATAATAAAATGAATTGCATTATATACGCATCATGGAATATTTGTGTTTGCTTGCATGAACCCCATCCCTCATTGAGCAAGTTAAAGATCACACAACGTTCATGTTGCTTTTAGATAATGATGTAGGTGCAGTGGTACCTATGAGCAGTGACACATCCTCTTCGATGGCTAAGTACGGTAAGGATAGGTGGACACCAGAGGTCGAGGAGCACGATATGGATTGTGCTTATGATACTTGTGGCTACAATGCGCCGTGATTGAGGACTGGTTTGTCCGTTGTCATTTCTATATTTTTGGATGTTATATTTTTGTGATATAATACTGTTATGTCTTGTAATTGAATACGGATAAAATTGTTAATTATTTTTATCACTTTTAGATGTCTCCCCAGTACTTGAGACTTAAAATATATACTTATATTCAGCTACATCTGATTTAGATTGATTTTTGCTATGGATTGTGAGGGTACGGTACTGCTTCAGAGATCCTGGCAGTGTTGGATGATGGCTGCCAAGCATCCTCGTCACATCACTGGCATCATATGCGAGGTAGGGTGTAACAACTTGGTATCAGAGCATGATGCACCTTGACTCAAAATCAAACAACACTCTAGGCTTACTAAGGATTAGGACCAAACTTCAAAACTTTAACCAACCGACAAGTGTTTAACCGTGCACAAATAAGGCAACTTCTTTAGATAGATGTAAAATCCAATTTCATCAGTAAGTAATTGAAGTACATAAACTTTTACTTCGGTTCTCAAAAGAAAATAACAGAAAGAAGTGCATCTAACAAGGAAAAGAGAAAGTATAACTGGAAATAAAAGTTTCATAACTAACAAAACAGATAAATGCTAGAAATATAAAACCTAAGGTAGAAAGCAAGAAAGACTAAAGGCTAAGGGCATCCTGGTATCACTCTTTCTCCGCAGGTGGTGCTACTGGTGCTATGGCTGGCCTGAAAAATGGGGACCACTCCCCCCATTTACTACTCTATAGTCCAGACCTGCCCGTCCAGGTTGTTGAGCCGTCCATCCATCCTATAGAGTAGTATGTTCATGGTGCCCAGACGACCGACCGCATCATTCCACCCATATTCATAGCTACCAAGATAAGGAAGCTCCAGATGCACCCATCGGCAAGGTTTAAAGTATTGGTACGTATCCTACCATATTGGTTAATATTTATTGGTATTGGCCTTTATCGATACGATACCACTAATACACTATATGAAAAATTTTAAGTCCTTTCGTATCGATACATACCGATACGTACCGATACATACCAAAATGTACATTTCCTCAATTATTAATTTTCCACTGAGTATCAGTACACATTGCTATGTATCGACTGATACATACTAATATGGTACAATACTGTCGCCTTATGCATTACATATCACCTTATATTTGAGCAATCATTTATGCCACATAAAAAATAAAAATAAAAATAAAAAACTTATTTAAATCCAATAAAAGTAGTTTAAAAATCAAATTCCAAAATGATAAAAAGTCAACCCCTGAGTCTAAGAACAAAATCAGATTTTTGGTTGTATGAATGATTTTCAACTTTCAAATGCAAGGGTTTTTCTCAATCCTGATAATTTATAAATCTTATCATAGAAAAACATTGTTAAAAACCAAAAAGTCCGGTAAAATATTCTTTTGTTTAATGTCCATAAAATTATTTTCATTCAAAAGATGAAAACAATTATCTCGTAATTTAAAATAAGTTTGACTAGAACATAACTTTGTCATTACAACTCAGATTTAAGTAATCTTAGACTTGTTAGAAAGCTGGTTTTATGCTATACTTAATACAAAAAGTCTCATGTAAAAATAAAATCATTTGACCAATCAGGCTTATTATAAAACAAAAGTAACAACAACAACAAACTAAGCCTTATCCCAACTTAATGTGGACGATTACATGGATCCCACAAAACAAAGTAGGAAAAATTTTAGTTTAAAAAGGGAAATGGGGAATGAAGAGACACATAACTGGGGGGAATAAGAAGAGAAGTGAAAATGAAAATTGACGAAAAAGACAAATGAAAGAGGAAAATAAGATGATAGAGGCACAACCCAACAAGTCAAAAGACTATCTGCTAAATGGGATCGGCAACATGGATCCTTTTTCTCCAATAGGCTCTATCCGAGGTCTGGTATAAGACAGAAACTATGCATGTCATTTCTCACAACTTCTCCTATGGTCATTTTACGCCTACCCCTAGTTCTTTTCGCTCCATCACTCGGCACATATCACTTCTCCTGACTGGGGCGTCTCTAGGCCTTCATTAAACATAACCACACCATCTCAAACGACTTTCTCAAAGCTTGTCATTGATTAGGGCGACTCATAGATCAGCTCTAATACATTCATTCCTAGATTTTCCACACATCCACCTTAACATCCTCAACTCAGCTACACAAAGCTTCGCAATATGACACTTCTTGACTACCCAACATTGATGAAAAGGACAAATGAAAGAGGAAAATAAGATGATAGAGGCACAACCCAGCAAGTCAAAAGACTATCCGCTAAATGGGATCGGCAACATGGATCCTTTCTCTCCAATAGGCTCTATCCGAGATCTGGTATAAGACCGAAACTATGCATGTCATTTCTCACAACTTCTCCTATGGTCATTTTAGGCCTAACCCTAGTTCTTTTCGCTCCATCACTCGGCATATATCACTTCTCCTGACTGGGGCGTCTCTAGGCCTTCATTAAACATAACCATACCATCTCAAACGACTTTTTCAAAGCTTGTCATTGATTAGGGCGATTCCTAGATCAGCTCTAATACATTCATTCCTAGTTTTTCCACACATCCACCTTAACATCCTCAACTCAGCTACACAAAGCTTTGCAATATGACACTTCTTGACTACCCAACATTGACGAAAAGGACAAATGAAAGAGGAAAATAAGATGATAGAGGCACAACCCAGCAAGTCAAAAGACTATCCGCTAAATGGGATCGGAAATATAGATCCTTTCTCTCCAATAGGCTCTATCCGAGGTCTGGTATAAGACCGAAACTATGCATGTCATTTCTCACAACTTCTCCTATGGTCATTTTAGGCCTACCCCTAGTTCTTTTCGCTCCATCACTCGGCATATATCACTTCTCCTGACTGGGGCGTCTCTAGGCCTTCATTAAACATAACCATACCATCTCAAACGACTTTCTCAAAGCTTGTCATTGATTAGGGCGACTCCTAGATCAGCTCTAATACATTCATTCCTAGTTTTTCCACACATCCACCTTAACATCCTCAACTCAGCTACACAAAGCTTCGCAATATGACACTTCTTGACTACCCAACATTGACGAAAAGGACAAATGAAAGAGGAAAATAAGATGATAGAGGCACAACCCAGCAAGCCAAAAGACTATCCGCTAAATGGGATCGGCAACATGGATCCTTTCTCTCCAATAGGCTCTATCCGAGATCCGGTATAAGACCGAAACTATGCATGTCATTTCTCACAACTTCTCCTATGGTCATTTTAGGCCTACCCCTAGTTCTTTTCGCTCCATCACTCGGCACATATCACTTCTCCTGACTGGGGCGTCTCTAGGCCTTCATTAAACATAACCATACCATCTCAAACGACTTTCTCAAAGCTTGTCATTGATTAGGGCGACTCCTAGATCAGCTCTAATACATTCATTCCTAGTTTTTCCACACATCCACATTGACATCCTCAACTCAGCTACACAAATCTTTGCAATATGACACTTCTTGACTACCCAACATTCTGCTCCATACATCATCGTCGATCGTACAACAGTCTTATAAAACTTTCCTTTGAGCTTTAAAGGGATACGTCGGTGAGATAGTATTCCAGTTGCACCTCTCCACTTCATCCATCCCACTTTAAGTCTCTGTGAAACATCATCCTTTATGTCCCCGTCTTTATTTATAATTGATCCCAAATACCTAAAGGAGTCACTTTGCAGTATCTCTGTTTCATCAATTCTCACCATGTCATCATACATCATGGGATTACTAAATTTACACATTATATACTCCATCATCGTTCTACTAATCTTGAAGCATCTTGTTTCCAAGGTTGATCTCCATAGTTCTATTATAGAACAATAACATTTCTCTAAATGTTGATTTTTTATGACTTAATGTGACTTAATGTTGATTTTTGATGACTTATGTGGCTCAATGTTGATTTTTGATGACTTATTGTGGCTTAATGTTGGTCTTTTAAGATATAAGGTATATGTAGCATACTAAGAAGGAAAATAAAAAATAACACTTGGTCGCCTTGGTTTGCCTTGGCACCATGACAACTATGGTTGGGATTCCATACACTGGCCATAAACAGCTACAAAGCAAGGATTTAATAAAGTTTAAAGCAAGGATTCAAAGCCTCAACGTCCTCAACTCCATTTTTTTAAAGAACATTTTTTTGAACAATTTCAACTGAATATACTTGTTTCTCTGTACGATACTCTCCATTTAGTGTTTATACATAATACATGTTATATATATAGCTTTTTTTAATTATTTTTTTATGCAAAAATGTATAATAAAAGTTTTTCCTATCCATTTATGTGCGTATCTTTAATGTATCTCCGATGCGATATGATACCTCCAATACGTATCTTAATTTTGGCCGACTGATACAACGACTGATATAGATAATTTAATCCTTGCCAATCGAAGGTGGTAGGCAGTAGGCAGTATGAGAGAGGCACCGGTGGGAACTCCATGTACGGTGGTGGCGTAGGATCCCTAGGGAATGGCGGAGAGTGTTCATTATGTCCAGACGACCGACAACATCATTCCACCCATATTCATATGGATCCTAAGACGAGGAAGCTTCAGATGCACCCATCGGAGGTGGTGGGTAGTATGTGGTAGGCACTGGCGAGAACTCCGTGTACAATGGTGGTGTAGGATCCCTAGGGAATGGTGGAGGGATATCATCCTATCCGCACACATCTCGGCATTCTCCTCCACATTCATAGGTTCCCACCCCTTCCTCTTCCTAATCCTCATCCTCTTCCTTAGTGGTAGCCTCGTTCGGATTCACCTTCATCTTTTTAAGGTAGGCAGAGTCAAATTTTTCAGAGTTCAATCCTGCTGACTCCTCCCCCTTAAGCTTCGCCCCAAAGTAATCAAACATCTTGGTCAAAAGCTTCCTTTAACACAAGCTACCACATTGTCATCTACCTTGTTGACCATGTTTTGTATGAGGATGCAAGCAAGTTAAGTTGATTACCGATATAGATGCAGTACATCACATCATGGTTCAAGATCTCGGCAAGATCTCACTGAGATCTCTTTTTTTTTAATTTAGCGAAACGAGATCACAAGCGAGGTGTAAAAATGACAAGATCGCTCGCCTTTCTACTTTTTTGAAGAAAAAGCACCAAGGAGTAAGAATTTTGGTGCTTTTACTTGAAGATCTCAATTCCTACACTCATTGAAGCTTAAATAGTAGAACCCATTTTTTCATGGAAACATTATCAATAATTGTTGGTTTATGTTGGTTTTTTTTATATGTGATGCATATCACTGATCTATGGATTCATGGAGGGAAATAAATTTTTCTACTTTTAAATTTTTTTTATGGTTTTATTTTTCTGTTTGAATAAATGATGCATACTGACCTTATGTTGTTATGTAGCTTATCTTATGTCATTTCAAATTTTCAATGTATGTTAATGTGACTCATTAATCATCAATGCTAATTGTGAATCAATTAAGTAATTATCTAAAATGTCTTTTAAATTCTTATGATTATGGTGTGTCATGTGTTGATTGTGAAATGTGGATTGTGGAATAGAGCATACTAGCCTAGGGTCCGAAGAGTCGAAGACTACTTACTTAAGGTACAAAGTCAAAGTACCATTTTAAGTTTGATTTTTAAAAAACTGATGTTTCCATTGTGTTTAGAAGTCCTAAAATAAGGTACGTACCTAGTTCAAGGACTACAAAGACTGTATGGCCACTGAGACCAACCACCGACACGACTGCTGAAAAAAACATGATCTCGGCGAGATCTCTCTTTTTTAGATTAACGAGATGGGGGGTGAGAACGAGATCTTAAACCTTACGTTACATAAGCCTATACAATGGAAACCTCATCAAAGTGCCCACCAGTTGGCAGGACATTCAGCGGATGATCCTAGGCATAAAATTTATATTCTTAGCCTGTGCCCATCTGGTTCCCTCCTTGGTGAGTGTGAGGCTCATCTCCTTTAGACCTCCAAATTTTGGAAGCGTGCCTTCTCCCCTATGTAAACCAACCTCAGAATCATGGCCAACCCAGTCATAATAAAAGGCCCTCACTATAGAGGTGATGCAGGTCGTCCCATCCCTATTCTCAAACCGGTGATTGCAGTAGAAGTGCTTCACAAGGTAGGGAAGCACATGTTCTCTAGTTTCAGGATGCGATACCAACCCATTGCCTCAAACTTCTATTGGATTTTGAACTAGGAAAAATCCCTTGAAGTCATGTACTTGCCCAGATCCACCTTCCTGTTGGAAAACAACTCCAATTCCTTTATTTTTTATGAAAGCGAAACCATTCATGGCCATACCACTCTTTCGGTGCAGCCCTAGGGCATTTGTTTGCCAATTGCTTTCCTCGAGTTTGATGGATGCGAGAAGACAACATTGGCACAAGAAATCGAGAAACCTAGGATTTAGAAAAGAAATATGAAAGTTAGGGTTTGTAGAATTGGAGAAAAATCTTAAAACCTAGGTCAAAACGAAGAGAAACTCACCTTGTATGGATGCATGACATGAATCGCAAGTCTGAAAACTTAGGGTTGTGGCGGAATGGCTGGGGAAAGCTTCTCTGATCGTTTCCTTCCTTTCTTGAGAGCAAAAACCTAATTTTAGGATGAAGAAAGTGACCCTCAGAGGCTTATTTATCATGGATTTTTGCCCCACCGGTCAGCTGGTTCGAGGAAATCCATGAACAGTGCACATCTACTGGTTAGAAATTTTGACAGAAGAAGATTCTATTTTGGTCAGCGGTAGGTCCCACTGATAGCTCCACTGGATGAAAATTGCTATTTTTTTAGTGCTACTACCATGATCTATACACTTGCGTAGACACCTTATCTATGCATGTTGCAACTAAGCTTGTCAGTTGACTCGGTTTTGGCTATTCGGTTCAAGGACTTGATGGTGTGAACCGAAACCGAACTGAGAATCGAGAACCAAGTCGATTACGAAATTGCATACTCAAATCGATCTACCGCTTCTGGTTCCAATTCGGTTCCCTGGGTTGCCATCATCTGTATATAGACTCCACTGAGAATCACCCCAGCTACCTTTCACTTTGGAATTGCATACTCACTCCAGTTCGATTCCCTGGGTAGTTTACTTTTCCAATTTGTTTTGACCCAATAGTATTTCCCATATGTATTATATTAGTCAATAGTCCTATCAATTTGTTGTTTATATTATTTTAATAGGAAAAAGGATATAGTCCCATCAGCCCACATGGGTTTGTCAGTATATTGCCTCCTCTCAAAACCCTTCTCCAGTATTTTATCATAAAATAACTAGAAAAGGACGTGAGAAACTCTCTTAATGAGTTGGTTTGGTTTCGGTTGGAACCGACTGTTCTTAAGCTAAAATTAAAACTGAGCCGAACCAAATTACAAACCCTTTATTAGAACCGATATTGAACCCAATTTAATTCAGCATGACTCGGTTTGGTTTATTCAGCTCTGTCCTGGTTTCGATTTTTTATTCTGATTCCAAATTAACACCCTTAGTTGCAACTGTGTAACCCCTGTCATCATGTTGCTTGTGGTGGTAACTTTTAATTCCTTAAACATGAATTATGTCACATCGGAGTACCCAATCCAATTTGAATATTCCTCTTAACACGAGGTAGAGGCAGGCCACCTAATGTTCCTGCTGCCCCACTTGTCCTTACAGCACAGGATGTTGCCGCTACAATGGGTAACATAATGCAAGGTATGCAGCAGCAACAGCAGCAGCAAGAGCAATGATGACCAATGTGGATGTAAGGATCCAAGCCACCATGCAGGCAAGGGAGGCACCTGTTGCTCCTCCCACACCATCTGGCCAACTCAGCCACCTCTTGTTCCACCCACACCACCTACACCTCATACACCACAGGACTAGGTGACGGTGCCCGTGTGGACAAATTTGACTAAGATTATGGAGAAATTCCGGAAGCTCAGGCCCCCGTACTTCTCGGGCATTGGTCAGGATCTGCTAAAGCCGACAAAATGGATCCAAGGCATGGACAAGGCTTTTACAGTTTTGGGTTGCATGGATAAGCAGAAATCATATGTGCGGGCTACCAGCTTCAAAATGAAGCGGATGCGTGGTGGAGGTCTACTCAGCCCATTCTGACTACTACACATCTCGATCCTACTTGGGAGGACTTCAAGACAACATTCTTCGGAAATTATTTTCCAAGAAGCTTCAAATATAGGAAAGAGGTTGAGTTTATTGGGCGTGTCCAAGGGCCAAGGTCACTGCTGTAATACCAGCAGAAGTTTGAAGATCTTTATTACTTTGCGCCTGAGCACCTAAAAGTGGATAGGCCGACGGCGAGAAAGTATGAGAAGGGGCTTAAGCCCGGGATCAATTTTGTGATAGTTGGGCTCAGGTACAGACCTATGTTGAGGTCGTTCAGGTAGCCAAGTCGATTGAGGACAAACAGAGTGACAATTTCACTGCACAGCACAGCATGGGAAAGAGACCGATGATACCACAGGAGTACAGAGGACCCAGCAAGGCTTCCAGAGGGGCCTTATCTTAGCCCAACTCCAGTGCAGTTCAGAAAAAACTACAACTCCATCTCAATGCTTACCACCCCAGATGGCTCTCAAGTCCTCAAAGTGGATAAGATTAAAGAGATTCATGTTGATTACTTCAGGAAGCTCTTTTTTTTAGACCCCTTGCCGGTCCTACCCTTTCCCTGATGGCATCATTAACAAATTCATCCCGGAGAACTTGAACAATTTGCCAATGGCCATTCCTCCTGATGAGGAAATTTCAGCTGCTATTCTCTCCCATAAAGCAAGTAAAGCTCCTGGCCTTGATGGCTTCAGCATGGGATTCTTTACTTCCTCTTGGGATCTTGTCAAAGAGGATTTGATCAAGGCAATAAAGAGCTTCTTCTTTAACCTAGCTAGATCAAAGGAATCAGCCACACTTTTCTCTGCCTCATTCCTAAGAAAGAGGGAGCCGATACTATGAATGGTTTCATGCCAATCTCTCTGTGCAACCTCCTGTATAATTTTATTTCCAAGATCCTTGCCATTAGGCTCAAGCTTGTGGTTGTTTCTTTGGTTAGTGATAATCAATCGGCTTTTATACCGGGCAGAAGTATTGGGGACAACATCCTCCTTTGTCATGAGATTGTAAGAGGATTAGACAGAAAATCCCACTCTTTGGATGCCCTTTTGAAGATTGACATTCACAAGGCCTTTGATTTCCTAAGATGGACTTCATTCTTCCAGTTCTGTGCAAGATGGGTTTCCCGCCTGTGTTCACCAATTGGATTCACTAATGTATTGCCTCCCCTCGCTTCTTAGTATTAGTGAATGGCAGCCAGACTGGGTACTTCTCCTCTGTGGGAATTTGCCAGGGTTGTCCCTATCTCCCTATAATTTTTGTCTAGCTATGGAAGTCCTATCCAGAAGTTTGCAAATTGCTACTAACCAGCATCTCATCTCAGCTATCCCTAGGTTTAAGGCTACCAAGATCACCCACCTGGCTTTCGTTAATGATCTGATGATCTTCTCCAAGGTTGATGCATCCTCCTTGGAGTCTATTATGCATTGTCTAAATCAGTTTGCTTCCATGTCTGGTCATCGAATCAATCCTAGCAAATCTCTCAACTTCATTGCTAGAGTCTCTAACAATGTTAAGGGCCTCTTTCCTTGAGATGACTTGTTTCACCCTAGGCCAGCTCCAGTCAATTACCTTGGTTTGCCCCTGATCCCTGCACAACTCACCGCCCAGCACTGCACCCTAATGTTGGATCTCATTATAAAGCACCTTCAACTTTGGAAAGGAAAATTGCTATCCTATACAGGTCGGTTAGAGCTTATTAGATCTATTCTTCAAGCCTCTTACTTCTATTGGTCTAGAATATATGGTTTGCTTAAATCCATCACCCCTAAGCTTGAATCCATCTTTGCTTCCTTCCTCAAGAAAGGAACCGAATGCTCCAAATTTCTTAGACCGATCAGCTAGGGAAAAGTATTTGTGTTCATTGGGCATACTCTTCTATTCTCAGATCTAACACTTTCTGGTCATTACGAACTCAATCGAATGCTTCTTGGGTATGGCGAAAAATGTTCTCTTTTAGATCTCTAGCCTCTGCAGCTATCTCCTCTCAGATTGTGGATGGATCCTCTACTTGCTTGTGGCTTGACCCTTAGCATCCTAAGGGGCTTTAGCATTGAACACGAATTTATGAATGAAAATGCATCTTTGTGCTCCCGAACTTCTGAGAAAGAATTCTTCAACAACTGAGACAGTTATGGGTGAGAGGCCTAGGCTGAGATAGCCATCCCACGTCCCACCATCCCATTCACACGTATCCCATCTCAAGCCTTCTTCTTTTATGATTTATTCTTTTATCATCTTCTCCATCCAACAAGTATTGTTCTCCAAGTTTTCCTTGAATTTCTTCAAGCCTTATAAAAGGTTGGATGTCACACGGTTTTTCGCATTAAGCAATTCAACCATCCGATCGAACTCAAATTTTGACCATGTATTCAAGAACACTAATTTTTGGAGATCGATTCAAATTTGGCCCCTTTATGATGGCTTGATCTTGAGATATTTGAAAAATAGCAATTCTGCCCTTCCCTTCTCAAGATCCTTAATCAATGCCTGGGGGTGCCCCTCCCCAGTCTTAAGAACTCAAGCGCCCTCGCTGCACTAAAGGTTCAAAAACTCCCCCTTTGACTCAGGATGGTAGCCTTTTCTGTCCTAATAGCCCCAACAGAGTAAACTATAGATGCAGAGCGAGCCTCTATCCAATATGACGGAGTAGAGAAGAGAGCACCTTCGACTCACAACTTCGTTGCCTGCTCTTCGATGTGTTAAACAGAACCTTCTTCACTAGAAAAACCTAATTTTACAGATCGCTTCCCAGGCTGGCATCGATGTGCCAGTGGCTCTTGTGTTCCTCATTTTTTATCGAAAAAGTTGTTGCTTTATGTTCAAATAGTTACTGTTTTGCTTCCGTTTGTTGATTCAAGTTAACTATTGAAATCAGAAATTTTTTGCACTTTATTACCCTAATTTCTTAACCCTAATTTTGGGCTGAAAATTATTGTTTTTCTCCTCATGGTTATTGTTTTGTTTTTCCTCCATAGTTGATGTCTTATTTTACTCCTAGTCTTCATTATTTGCATCTAGACCATCCTTTGAGTATAGATCCTTGCCAACTGGCTATTATTTTGATTCTTTCAAATATAGTACATTAAAGAAGACAAGTTTATTGCTCTGGAAGGAGGTCCTTGGCTAGTATGTAAAAAGCCCATCTTTATGAGGATCTTGGATCAGTTCACTGTCTTCAGCAAGGTCGACTTCAAGTCCATCCCAGTTTGGGTGGATCTCCCTAACCTTCCTATCCACTATTGGTCAAAGGGGTCAATCATTGGCAAGCCTTTGTTCTCAAATCTAAGAACTAAAACTATGGACAGGATGGTCTTTGCCCAATTTGCATTGAAATTTCAACTACCCATATTCCTCCATCTTCTGTAACTATAAAAAATGAGGAAGGATACTCATTCGATCAGCAAGTTTATTATAGTGGCTCCCCCCACAGTGTGTTTTTTGCAAAACTTTTGGCAATCATTACAAGAATTGTGCGTAGTCTCCTTAAGCGATCCTCGCCCCTCTTCCGAAGTAACCCCTACTTTGGTTGAAGAATCAGCCCAGTTGGCTAGATCCCCCTCTCCTCCGACCACTCGTGGCTAGAAAAATAATCGTCGTCATTATAGGTAGTGTAGCCTTATGGCAAACCCCTTCACTGCCGAAGATGCCTCTGCACATATCAGACCTTCCTCCTTGGATCCATTGAACCGCTAATCTTTAGTCGATGGGCACAACTGATACTCAATCCTACTGCTCCTGTCTGACTGTGAAGAAGGTGAGATATCCTTGCAATCTGATGATTCGGGTTTGAATGCCGAGACTTCCTCTACGATTGCTTCGCCGAAAGATGCCCCTCCTCGATCGAAGCCCTTTGCTGATGCTGTTGTCCCTCACTATCTCTCTTGTGCCCTGACCTCCGCCCACTCTGCTCCTGAAACGCTTTCTCCCCTCTGCTCCTCTGCTTTGCCCCCTTTTCACGGTAACCTTTGTTCTATTGCCATCAGGCCAGATGGCCCTCCTTGCCTTTTGTTTGGGCCCTCCTCCAGCTGACTCTCCAACATGCACCCTCCCTATCACCGACTCAACCCTTCTCTCTCCTCTCAACCATCACCCTACTCTAGCCTGGTTCAACCTCCCCTCTCATTTAAACCAAACCAGTTCCTCTAACCCGATCCATCCTCCTAACCCTTCCACCTCCCCATCTGACCCGTCCATAGTTCCTCATGGATATCCATCATCATCACCACATCCAACCCAACCTGCACCCTTCCACCCCCTTTTTAGGTATTCTCCCCCTCCCTTTGTCTACTCCTTCCTTACCCAACTCCACCCTTTCTAGTTGTTGTCCATCTATCGCTGTCGTTCCTTCACCGTCGGCTCCCACCTTGAAGGTGCTTCATTGACACTCTGGTCCATGCAAGCCCCTCCTGCGCCCCTCCTGCACCCCTCCTTGTTGCTGCCCTTCTCCAGTCCGACAGGCTCCTCTCTCGTCTGTTGGCCTTCTGCTGCCACCCTTCTCGACTGGTCCCAACTTAGGACCTCCACTTGCCACTGCCTCTCATCTTGACATTGCCACTACCAATGCCACTGTCGTCTGTCGGAACATGCCTTAGAAGGTGTCCCTCCTGCGCTCCCCTCTACCATTGGCCTCTTGCCAACCCTTTTGCTGTTGGTTCTAAATCCTCAGGCTTGTTGCCCGATTTCGCTCTCGGTAATTCCAGCTCCCCTCTTGCAAGTATTGTTTCCCAGTCAATCAATCACAACTTGGATGGTGCTTCTGTTCTCCCTAGGTCTGACTAGGTCCATCCTGCACCCCCTTTGCTGCAGCCCTCCTGCAGATTGAGCATGCTAACTACGGCTTCCTGTTAGTGTGCAACTTGTTGGCTCCATACCCTCATCATCCAACCACTGTTACTGCCCCTACCAAGCCTACCTTTAAAAATCTCCTAGCTCATCACCTGCCTTTTGCCTCGTCCACTAGCCTCACTAGAAAGCCTTTGAAGAAATCTTTCCCCACCCTGCCCAAGAACCCCATCTGTACCCAGCCATCTCCTTTTAAAGAATATCAGCACCGGAAAAGGTCCAAACCAAGAGTCTTTTCCTCTAATTCCCCCACCTGCTCCTCTGAGACTTTGCAGTCACACCCCCATCCTTCTCCATGACTATCTGGCTCATCTAGAATGTCCTGGGTCTGAACTCCCCGGCAAATCATGCCGATATCTGCTCCCGCATTTGGTCCTCCTCAGCTGACATCTGTCGCATCCTGGAAACTTGAGTCCTTGAGCCCAATGCCTCCCGCATTGCCAACTCCAAAGCCCCTTCTTAGTCCTTCATCTCCAACTACTCCCATTGTACTAATGATCGAATTTGGATCCTTTAGAATCCTCTCAAGATCCAACTCTCCTCCATTTCCTCCTCTCCTCAATGCATCCACCTCTCGATATTTGATCCCATTGGCCCTTATTCCTGCTTCTCCTTTTTCTATGCCTTCAATCGTGCCCATAAAAGGACCCTACTCTAGGATGACCTTCATTCCTTCTCTCCCCTCTCTGACTCCCCTATTTGGGAGATTGCTGGCAACTTTAATGTCGTTAGATCTAGCCACAAAAAGCAAGGAGGAGATCCAATTGATGCTTTTGCTTTCGATTCCTTCAATGAGTGCATTGACGACATCAGTTTAAGTGATCTAAGATAGATGGGATCAATCTTACTTGTCACAACCGTCACCAACGATCTATTAGAGTTGTTTGCAAACTTGATGTAGCCTTGGTGAATAAATCTTAGCACAACTCCTTCCCCTCCTTCTATGCTATCTTCGATCAACCTGGCATTTCAGATCAGACCCTATCTTACTTCATGTCCACCCTCTCATCTCCTTTGATCCCAAGCCTTTTAAATTCTTCAACATATGGACTCTTCACCAAGACTACCTCCATATTGTCAAAGGAGCCTGGGACACCCCTATGAGAGCCTTCTCCTCCCCTCTCTTAACCTTTGCTAGGAAGCTCCGCATTGTTAAAAATGCCCTAAAATCCTAGACCATTTCCTCCTTTGGCTATATCTCCTCCAGTGTGTCTATCTGCAAAGATAAGCTTGAGGCCATTTAGGACAGACTCCAATCTAACTTGCATAATCCCTCTCTTGCGGCTGAAGAATCCTCCACTTCTGCTGAGCTCTCCTCCCACCTTTCCAGGAAAAAAGTTTTATTCGGCAAAAATCCAGGATTAAATGGCTTCAGTTAGGTGACACCAACTCTACTTTCCTCCATAGATCTTTGAAGGTTACAACAAATGTTAATTCTATTCCAATGCTCACTTCCAGGGATGATTCCATCCTCCTTTCTTCTTCTGACATCAAAGCTGAAGCGGTGGACTACTTCTCCACCATCCCCCTTCCTCCTCCCCTCCCAAACCCCTCAACAAATCCATCCCTAATCATTTCCTTCCCCCCCCCCTCAACAAATTCATACATGATTATCTCCTACCTAACCTTCAATCCATTCCCACTAATGCTGAAATCCCAGCTACCATCCTCTTCCACACAGCAAACAAAGCCTCTGGTCCGGATAGGTTTAGTATGGGATTCTTCTTCTCCTGCTGCGACATCATTCATGTTGACCTCATCCCTGCCATTCACAACTTCTTCCTCAACCATTCCTAAATCAAATGTGTCAACCAAACTTTCCTTTGCCTCATTCCTAAAAAGGATGGAGCCTCCTCCATGGTTGATTTTCATCCTATATCCCTCTGTAATCTTCTCTACAAGTTCATTGCCAAGATTCTAGCCAACCGCATCCAATCGGTTGTTGACTCCTTTGTTAGTGCAAATTAGTCTGCATTCACTGCTAGGAGAAGTATTGCAGATAACATTATCTTATGCCATAAAATTGTCAGAGGTTTTGACAAAAAATCCCACTCCCCTACCACGCTTCTTAACATTTACATCTATAAAGCTTTTGATTATATTAAATGGGATATCATCTCTAATGTCCTGAGATAGCTTTCCCTCTTATTTTTGTTTATTGTATCCATTCTTGTATCTCCTCTCCTCCCTTTTCTGTCTTGGCCAATGGTAGCCTGGCTAGTTTATTCCATTCTTCTGTGGGCATTCAAGGATGCCCCTCTCCCCTTTCTCTTCTGTCCTCTCTTCCTTTTGAGGTTCTTTCTAGATCCATCCAATCTAAAAATGATCTGCATCCCATCTCCCCCATTCCTAAATGTAAATCTCTTTTGCTCATCCACCTAGCCTTTGTCGACGATCTTATGATCTTCTCAAAAGCGGACCTTGTCTCCATTTCATCTATTATGTCCTCCCTCCACCTTTTTGAGAACCTCTCGATCCTCCGAATTAACCTCCTTAAGTCCCACCTCTTCCTATCAGGTGTATCAGAGACCTCTAAAGTTAATCTTCTGCTTTTAGCTGGCTTCTCCCTTTGTCAACTCCCTGTTAAATACTTAAATGGCCCCTCATCACTAAGGATTAAAGTATCAGTATCGGTCGCCGTATCGATCGGCCAAAATTAAGATACGTATCAAAGAGTATCGTATCGTATCAGAGATACGCTAAGATATGCTAAAGATACACACATAAATGGATAGGAAACATTTTTTTAAACACTTTTGCATAAAGAATTTGTTAAAAAAAGCTATTGATAACATGTATTATGCATAAACACTAAATTGAGGGTATCGCATAAATGTAAAATCCTTATTCCCAACCTTGATTTCCACTTTAATTAGAGAGAAATATGGCTGGTAGCAACTTTGGAACAAAAACCCCTCAAAAAATTGTATCTTTCTGAAAAATTACCCATCTTGGCCATTATATGATCGTAGCGCACTGTATCGGTACATACCGATACTCACCGATACGTACCGATACTCACCAATTCGTACCGATCGATACACACTGATACTCACCGATACGTACCGATACATACCGAAACGTACATTTCACCTCGATTTTATATTTTTCATAAAGTCGTACTGGTGCATATCGTATCGTATCGATGTGTATCGGTGGTATATTGATGCATATCGGTATGTATCGTAGGATATATATCAATACAAAAGGATTTTAAAAATTTTATGTATCGTATCGGTCGGCCAAATTTAAGATACGTATCGGAGGGTATCGTATCAATATCGGAGATACTTTAAACCATGCTCATCACTGCCAAGCTTTTTTCCCACCATTCAACTCCTATGCTTGACTTAATGAGGAAAAAGCACCAGCTTTGGAAAGGCAAACTCCTCTCTTATGCCGGTCGCCTTCAGCTTGCTAGATTTGTTCTCCAATCCATGTATCTTTACTGGTCTGGCATCTTTGTTCTTCCTTCTTCTATAATCAAGGCCGTTGAGTCCCTTCTCTGTTCCTTCCTCTAGAAAGGAGCTGATTGCTCTAGATTTCTTCACCCCATCTGCTAGGATTCTGTGTGTCTTCCTAAATCTGAAGGAGGTTTGGGCCTTAGAAGAATAAAAGATGTCAATTCCTTTGGCATCCTCAAACTTATCTAGAAAATTGTTTCAAAACAATCCAGTATATAGGTCTCTTGGGTCTATTCTTCTCTCCTCAAGGCTAACTCCCTTTGGACAGCCTCACTCTCCTCCAATGCCTCTTGGGTCTCGTGCAACATCCTCAGATTCAAACCCAAGGCTCTGGAGGCTATTCGCTACTCCATTGGCAAAGAATCCAATAACTCCCTTTGGTTTGATCCTTGGAACCAACAAAGGTCCATTGTCAGCCCCAAATCCATTTACTCCTCTGGATTTAGCCGCTCTACCATAGTCGATGTCATCCTTAGAAATGGCTCGTGGTCCCCCCCACCAACTCTCCCCCTTGCTAATATCTGGTCAGCCCTTCCTCCCATCCCCCTGGTCACCGGGGTAGACGGGGAAAAATCTCTTGGATCCATTCTCCTTCAAGTTTATTCAGCTTCGCCTCTACGTGGAATTTCATTCGTCGTAAACGCCCTTCTGTTCTTTGGCATAAAATCACCTGGTTCAAGGGTCACATACCCTACCACAGTTTCACTGCCTGATGGGCCATATCCAACTGCCTGCCTACCTAGTCTTTCCTAACCAATTGGCACATCCTGGTTTCCGCCTACTTAGTCTTTCCTAACCAATCGGCACATCCCGGTTTCCTCTTCTTGTTGTCTCTGTTGGAATGGCACTGAAGATGCGGACCATCTCTTCTTATCCTGCCCTTTCTCCTCAATTTGGAAAAAAGTCTTTAAGCATTGTTGGCCTTCCCCTAGAAGAGTCTTCCCCCTTAGCAGAGAATGGATTTGGGTTGATATGACCTTTACCGGTTTTTCAATCTGTGACACTGTTAGAAAGCCCGCCTTCTATGTCGCCATCAACCACATCCAGACGGAGAGAAATCTTCGTAAATGGACTTCCAACTCTCGCTCCTTTGACAATATTTTAAAATCCATCTATTTCGATATCTCCTCCAAGATAGCCTCCCTCCCCCATCACCCTGTCAGGCACTCCCCAAGGAACAAGCTCATTGTTGCCTCCTGAGACCTCCCGCCTACCATTCTCTCCTCTCCCCTCCCCTCCCCTCCCCTCCCCTCACTTAGCCTCCCCCCTCCCTAGCCTGCTCCTTTATCTTGGTTTTTGTTTATAGCTTTCCTGGCATTGTAGCCCTCTTGGCATTGCTCCCCCCTCCCAAAAATTCCTTTTGGTTTTTTGCCTTTGTGGTCCCCTCCCCCCACTTTTCCCTTGTATATATTTTCCTCTTGATAATGAATTTATTTATTCATCCAAAAAAAAAAGATTCTAAAAAAACTTGCAGTGAGAAGATAAATCTAGTTCCCAATGATGAGGTTAAAGAAACAGCATTTCATGACAGAAATCAGTTATAAACATCACTTTATCAGGAAAAAATACAGTTATAAACAACAAATGAGACTACCAAGCGTTCTCTCTCAGATGGTCTTCCAGCAAAGCAGCTCGCTTTTATTCTTTTTATCGCTACATCAGAGCCTTTCCACTTTCCATGATAAACAGCTCCATATGTCCCAGAACCCAATTCTCGGATTTCCTCCAGGTCGCCGTTTTTTATTGTCTATACAGGAAAAAGGAAAATATTTTAAATTGGGCATAGGAAAAGGTAGAAATAAATTAGAATAATATTAATGACTAGGAGACATTATAAAAGAATACCTGCAATCCTTTTGCCAAAGCTTCTTCCTCTGCCTTAGTTGGCTCAATTTTGGAATTCTTTGGATGGTCACTATCAGAATCATGCTCCAAATCCACATGGTTGACCTTATGACCAAAGTATAGATGAAGTTGATTGTCAATAAATATAATCATAAAGAACATCCACTCCAAAACGGTAAAAAGAACTGTGGCAGGGTTAATTCTCACCGCAGATTCTAATTTATACAAAGCTTCTTCTTTTGCCATTGCATCATGCAAAACATCACCATCAACACTTCCTTGCCCTATAGCTTTCACCTCCTCAACACTCTCTAGGGCAGCCTTTTTTACTGAAGCAATCAACTCAGGTAAGTAACTCAAACGTCTAGCTGAAAGGTCTTCATTCTCAACTGCAGCATGAACATCAGTTTCATCATGCTTCCCAACACCACCATGCTCTTCAGCAGGCCTAATGTCACTTGAAACAATATCTTCTTCACCATTTTTCTCATTCGGCTCTAGGTTTTCATTTAAAAAACTAGTTGCAAGAGCTAAGTTGCCAGCAGTTCCCCTATGCTTTTGTTCAGAACTCTCTCCAAGAATATTTTTCTCCGCCATCACTTCTCTTACAGTACTATTATCTCTTGGCCCTGGACTGCAACCTGAAGCAGTTGAAGTGCCCACCTTACCATCAATCACAGCCAAGGGTGAAGACACCATCTGCACAGGTTCCATTGGAATGGCATGGTTTACCATGTCAGGTTGGGTTCGAACAGGATCTAGAGCAACATTCTGGTTTTCATGACTAAGGGTGTCTGCATCAAATTTTGAAAGATAGCCATGGGGATATTCCGATGATGGAGATCCATCAAAGGCATATACTTTTTGAGATGGCCCAGCCCAAGAATTTGGATTATCCACTGCAATACGAAATTGGGGACTACCCTCTTGAGTTCCCCTTACAAATCCCGAGTTAACCGTTCCATTAGCTTGAGGCAACAAGGCTGGAGGTTCATAAGATGATGCAACATGCAGTGGGTTCTGCACTTTCCTCCATAAAGCAGGTGCAGGTGCAGGTGCAGGTGACACCTGATAAAGGTTCTCTGTTCCATAAGCAGGAGCAAAGTTCCCATAACGGACTCCACGGTCTTCAGGTGCCGGAATATGAATGTGAAGTCCGGCTCCAATAGCTTGGTCAAGAAACCCTTCATTCCCCATTTCAGGTCCAGATAGAATATATCGTGGGTCTTCATGATTGATACAATTGGAAGACACATGATGACCATCACAGCAATTAGCATGTGAAAGAGTAAAATTCACACCAGCAGTCCCATCTACAATGTAGTGATCACTGATTCGTCCAGCTCCAGAAACAAGTGTTCTAGGTTCCTCAGCCCGATGGTTTAATTGGTGGTGTAGGACCCAACTTCGTTCATGACTGTGAACTTCATTATAGAACGATCGAGCCTCATTTTGCTCCATATTCAAAGTGTAATCCCTACTGGAAGCACAATCAGCACACGGGTTAGCAAATTGGTGGAATTCATTCCCTGTACTTGGCTGCTCCAAATGTGGTTGCACACTGTGCTTCCAGCGAGAATCTGGGTAACGAGCAGCGTCCGATGAAGTTTGATTTCTTTGGAAAGCCATTCGACAGTGCTCACAGATATTACTTCCTTCCATAACATTGTGTGAATGGGCCAAGTTACCAGGAAAACCAACCGTATCACTAGGTATAGCTCCAGGAGGAAGCCATAGAACATTGTCAACATATTGTGGTTGATGATCATATTGGGCCTGATGACTCACTTGTTGCCGGGCATATTCCTCACACAACCTATCCAAACCCTTATCATGTAACTCACCAAATGTCATTCTATATCGGCCAGAAGATGGCGAAGATGGGTACTCTGGCACAGGCCGAGGATCATGGTTTCCATGATGTCTGGGAGAATAGTATGCAGGGCTCCAAGGAGCCTCCATTTCATTGTATCTCTGAGTATGGGACTGTTGATGTGATCCAGATACTAGATGAGGAATGGTAAGATGATGTAAATTAAACTGTTGCACGGGCATCTCACAATTCCGCTGGTTATGGAGACCGGCCTCAAGGCTGATTGGATTGAAGTATTGCTCAGCCACTACAGGAGTCATTGTAGGGGATTCAGACTCTTGCTGATGTGTCTTCCTGAAATCAGGACCATCATTCAAGCTGTTCAATGCATCCACATACCTCCTTTCAGTTTCCCTCTCATCTGTATCAAAGTGTGAAGAAGCATCTTGATCAGGGTGTGAGAATAGAAATATCCTGAGCCTGGTAAACCCATCCCCAGATCCCAACTTATCATATTCCTCCATCATGTTCGTCACGTCATCATCGTTAACAACCGAAACCAAAGCATCAAGATCTTCATCGGGCTGCTGATATTTCAGCAGAGCCGCCCCTTCAAAAAGCTCTTTCATCCTAGCCATCAACTCATCATAAGTAATCTCCCTAGGCAAGCTCACAATTCTAGTCTCTCCACCAACATACCTGAGCTTCCCATCCTGAGGTCTAGGCAAAATGCTACCTGCAAAGCTACACAGGAACTTGACACGAGGACTTTCATCGTTAGAACCCGGGGACTGCTGCGTTGCTTGGGCTGTGGCAGGCGTCTCCATCCCGTACACAGCCTGGTACTGCTGCTCCTGCTGATCAAAGAGGTTATCAGATTGCGAACACGATCCTTCCAAGTTCCCAATTCCTTGATTACACATGAGGAGAATTCACAACCAATAGCCAACAAGCTTCATATATCCCAATCCAAAACCCAGTAATCGAAGCTCTCGAAACCAAATCGAGAGGTTCTCCATTGGGGAACCTATAAAAGGCAATCCGTTTCTTCCCCAGAAACGAAAATCCGAACGAATGAACTTGCTTTTCCAACATCAGGAGCCATGGTTACTCCGAGTAATCATGAAAACCATTTCTTCCATTTAAAAAACTGAAAAAAATAAATAAATAAATAAATAACAAGTCGAAAAATCAATCAGCCTTGTCCAATTAGGTAATTCAGAAATGCCCCAAAACCCCATCTTCTCATCCAGATCGAAGTGGGGTGGGGGGACAATAGAATTGGAACAGAGTATTATACCTGAGGCACCGATTCCAGTGCCAACAAAGAATTGCTGAATTCGATATCCAAACAAGACCAACCGTGAATCTTATCAGCTAAACGCGCCTTCTCTCTCTTTCTCTCTGGTCTAGCTGATGATTCTTTGAAACAAAGAGCACAAAAACATAACAGTCAAGAGAGACAGAGATATCGCTGTAGATTCAGATATAAAGAAATCCAACTAAAAACTTAAAAGATATGGAAATTTATGTTTCTTAGTTTAAATCATGGAAGGGTTTGAAGCTCTTCTCATCTTGTGGCAATGAAATCTCTCTCTCATTCTGTCTGCGTATATGTGCCTGTAAGCTTGTGAGGTGATGAAGGAATGATGATGAATGACCGCCTTCGTCCCGTTTTGCAGTTGCAAGATGCGCTGTCGCATTGCCAGGTCTGTCGGGTCCATGTGGCAGGACCTCGTTCATCGAGGAGAGCATCAATTTATATCCATTCGCATTTTCCACCTCTCTGTCTCTCCCCCCGTCTCTTCATACTTCTCCTTTCTTTTTTTTTTGGGTTCTCTCCCTCTCTGTGACTATTATTATCTCTCTTTATATCTCACACTTTATCATAGTATAATATTTATGGGGAGAGGTTCTCTGGGCATGAGGAGGATGGGATCTCCTACACCACCACCTTATTAATTGTTCAATCTCTATCATTGTACCTAGTTCGTCACACGACTCACACCCTGTCATTTCTTAGGTATCGAACTTGCGATTAGGACATTTATTGCCATCCTACAACATTGCAAGGATATCTAAAACAAGATCTTAACCATCACAATTCATAATCGAAATCAATTTAAGATCCGATGCAATGGAATAGTAATAATACATAAAATCAAGTTCAAGTATTGGGGAGGACTAACGAGTGATAATATAATTTTAGACAAGTTTATCTCCAAAGTTATGCAAGACATATAAAATGATATCCCCAAGTCTATAACATCCAAGAAGTACAAAATGATGACGATAGCAAAGTCCTCGGTCACGGTGCACGTTATACATAGTTGTCACTTGCACAGTCTATGTCATGCTCCACAAGCTCTGATGTCCACCAATCCCTGCCATACTCAACCATGAAAGATGACATGCCACATCTCATAGGCACCACAATACATGCATCATCATCTAAAAGAATAAGCACACAAGTAGTGTGACCTTCACTAACCCTAGTGAGGGATGGGGTTCATGCAAGCAACCACAAATAGGTTGTGACGTGAGTATGATACAATTCATTTTATTATTATCCACCTAACATACAACTAAGTTAGGTATAATGCTACTACAATACATTACGTAGTATCCCTGGTCTCAAAAATCGCACATTGTTCACCCAGTGATATAAATCTTAGCTGTGGTTCTTGTTGGTCTTAGAATGCACCTTCGGTCAACCAACAAATCCCTGATAACCCATTTTGGCAGCCATGACATTGGAATTACCATTGGTCACATCAAGCTAGTTTCTTCCTCAGACAATAATCACATCGTGCTATGAAGTGTTATCCCGAAAAGTCTCATCGAACCTACAACATTGGGTTACCCAACACCTCACCCCTTATTCATAAGGGGTCGTAGCATAAGGTAGTTATTCTAAACCACAGAAGTATAAATGCCTTTCATATTGTTATACTTTGTATAGCTAATGCAGTACCAGAATCACCATCAGTCACACCGCATCCCATGTCCGAGCCTAGCTCTAGCATACATGCTGTTGTACCGAGTACACAGTACCGAAATTACCATCGGCTACACATAATGCATGATTCTTTCAACAACAACTATAGTAGCAAGATTTTTATAAAACCATGTTAATCAAAAATAACTAAAGCATACATGATATAATCAATTAAATACGCAGGTATGACATGGAAGGAAACAATTCTATAAATTAAAACACTCCTTAAAATAATTCAGGCCACCACTCACCTTGTTCGCTGACTAGGTGAGAAATAATCCGAAATTCAACACCCAAAAAGTACCCTGATAGGCTTCACCGGAATGATTATCTCTAGCCTAGGTAAAAAGGAATTCAAATGTTAAGATGTGTCTTTAAGGGTTCTTAACGATATCCTAAAAAAGTTCCTAAATTACTCACGAGAATAGTATAGCATAACCCACTAGTAGATGCACCCGATGGATCAAGTCCCACCAGTAGGTATTATCGGTGGATGCATCAATGCTTTAGTCTGCTGACTTGTCCACCAGTAGGTCTCACTAGTGGATCAAAGATCTATCGGTGGTGATTGACCGAGCAGTTTGCAAACTGCATTTTAGGTCAAAAATCCATTCAACACCTATATAAGGCCATTTTTTTGTCCATAAAGATTGTAGAGGGTCACTCTACCTTTCATTTGAATCTATCAGATCGCATTTCTAATGGTGAAATCGGGTGATCTATTCGAATCTCCATTTAAAACACTAAAAGGCGGGTTTTCCACCCAAACCACCTATCCTAAGCTTGTCAAGCTTGGTTCATGAGTTAGGATTCCACAAACACAAGGAGGTATGTTAATTAGATCCGAAGCTCTGACACTAGGTTTTAGCCCTAAACCCAATCGAAAACCCGAAACCTAGGTTACTTAGAACATGAAAATGAAGAGAGGGAGGTGAAGATGAACAACCTACCTTGGGTGAGTAAATGTGGATGGCAACACCAAACTCGAAACATTGTTTCCTTCTTTCTTCTCCTTCCTTCACCTTCTCTCTCTCCCTCCCACATTTTTGGTTTGTGATAAATGGGCCTTAAAGCTTAACACACACACACACACACATACACACAATTATAGGTAAAGGCAACTAAGGCTTGTTCGCCTTTGGCCTGGACAAATACCCAAATTCATTATTTCCTTAGTTGAACCATGTGGACCCACTATTTTAACTCCATAAGTCATTACTTGGATACTGGGAGTGGTGCTCCACACATAGGAAACATATCGGACAGTACGACTTCAAGGTCCCACAACCAATAACCCAATTTGGACTATATAGATCCATCGGTATTTCTAACAGGTAGATCACCATTCACTGGTAAGTCAATCAACCTATAAAACATGTTGTAGTTGTTTTGACTAGATTTCTTCAATGCCCTTGCCCATTTGGGGAGGGGAGGGCATTCCCATAGGATTTTGTGCACATCAATTAGGGTATACCCATCATACTTAATTAGAGTAAAATAACAAGATTAGGATACTCACTACCAAGGTTTCAGAGGTCTGAAACCCTTCCAATACGATCCGCAGTGCCTACACTAACGAGGGGTCATTCCTTCCCTCCAAGCAGTAAATTGCTATAATCCAGTAGTCACCGGTGTTGACACTCTCTAGTGTGCCACCTATTATTAAAAGTTTAAATTAGATTAGATTTGGGTTCGAGTGTAACACTTCCCCACTTTATAAGAAGTTTCAGCCTCAAAATTTAGCATACCTGGCAACCCAAATATTTGTGATTATTTCTTCCGCATTTCACCGTCACACTCCCAAGATGCTTCTTGTTGCAATGTACCTTCACGAAAGAGATGGTATGGTTGTGGAGTTTATGTCCTTCTAATTAAGGATCTCTTTAGGTTGCTTTATATAGGCCAAGTCATCATCAAGGTCATGTGGTTCGAAAGACAAGATATTTGTTAGGTTGGAAAAGTATTTCCTCAGCATAGTCATATGGAATACATCATGGACACCGTAACATGTTGGGGGCAATGCCAATTTGTACTACCAATCCAAACCTTTCTAGGATTTCATATAGCCCAACGAATCTGGGGCTCAACTTCCCTTTCTTCCCAAATCGCATCACCCCATTAGTCGATGAAATCCAAAGGAACACCTTCTATCCAACATCGAACTCTAGGTATTTTCGCCTCACACATGCATAGCTCTTCTACCAGGACTAACCTGCTTTGATCCATTCTCTGATTGCATCCACCTTCTGTCACACCCTACCCCAAATATGGCTAAGGTATGTGACATTGGATTTCTAACCTAGTTAGCCTGCCAATATCCAGGATCACGGATGATCTGTTGTAGCCAAACCAACCACTTGAGAATATCTACCACAATCAAAGTACGCATATAGGAATCCATAGGAAGCATATATGTGGTGATCAGACTACAATGATATTTATAATTATAGACCCAATATACAAAAATCCATATACTACAATAATAATAATAATAATAATAATAATCTTATAACCATTGTTAATACAAAGATAAGAACAAATGGTAGAGATATCCATTCAACTATGAGGTGTCTCACAGACACAACCGCACATTTGTACTGATCTTCAGTCCATCTTAGCTCCAGTTCTGCCATCTAAAAAAAAATATCAACGAAGGGTGAGTTATACAGACCAGTGAGGGGTGAGCATGCAGACACACACAACATCATGATACCCATAGTCTCACAACAATGCTCTCAAATGCAAAACCACATGGTCCATTTTGTTTCTAAATATCCATTCTAATTATTAAGTCTCAATATGTATGGGTATAAGTGATATAAGCAGCGTAGGTGGTATCCCTTTCCTAATATGTCAGGTCTCAACGATACAAGCTAGCTGCAAGCAGGAGTCAGCCAGTCCCAGAAAGAACCTTGGTCCCCCCAGCCAACCTTTAAATAGTAACCCCTGACAGCTATGGTCCTGGAATCCCACTCCATTTTCGGTCTTCTATGTTGTCTGACAGTCATGCGTATAGTACGTCATACCACGCTATGCCCTCTCAAGATACAGTATGTTGTATCCAAGCATAGTAGTTCTCTGCAACCTACCACCGAGTGGGATTAGCCAATACCTTACCCCTATTGACAAGGGATTATAGCACTAGAATGTGATCCTTATCATATGCATCTACATGCATCTATAACATCCATAGCATCGAATCATATATCAGTGGTCATAGTTGTAAGAGTGACCTCTGAGCCCACGGTACCAGAAAGAACCTCAGCCACATCCTGCCTTATACCGTGAATATTACATCAATCTCCACACAACTATCATACTAAACATCCACAAAACCTTGATCACAACCAAGTCAATGAAATCATGAAACATGTGAAATATATAGTTTTATATAAAATATAGTCATAACATAGTATTCATCACATTCCACACGAGCATGCATAACTGAAGATATTAAAATACTCGATAAAATAAATCAAACACCCACTTACCTGATTTCCCAATCTGGTGTTCTTTCGCTGAATTCCCGATCACACGTATCTTTACCTGGTACATTTCAGGTTCTTAAGTAACCAATTCATATTAAGTTAAATTTTTATATTCAATAATCATTTACTAATCTTGCTTCTCATATCTTAGTTGAATTCTCGTACCAGAATCCACACTCAGCTGATAAGGGGTACATTGTCCTCAGGTTAATATTCCTCTCTAGCTGACCAAGCTAACATACTAATCCAACTCCTGATGTTTGTGTAGGTTATACACTCAATCTACATAGCCATTTGAGCTCATTCTTGGATTACTGAAACAGACCTATAGATATTTAAACCATAATTACCTAATTGGACTTGTCTGTATTGCCCTTGGTTCTTAAATACACTTGGATAGTATTTCTATACACAAATGGGGTCAATACTTGCATTTCATAAATAACTCCCTTTTTGCATTTTCTTTCCTACTTAAGTCATGAACCATGCTCTTACATTGTACAATCATTTTCGGGCAGGTTGGGTTACATACCCACAGTCTGTCGGGCATTTGGGGCTAATTTAAGCCTAACAGCACTATTCTGTTAGGGCCCAATCAGCTGGGCCGTTTCCCTAGCAGAATAGGCCATTTTAGCCCAACATCCCTGCTTCCTCTTTAGGAGAGATGTGCTCTGAGCAATTCTAGCACTCGAATTACATCCTACCCATTTCATTTTAATTTTCTACATCTTATTCGGTCAATTGGGTCTCAGTTCACCCAATTTGCTCCCTGGGTGTACCAACTAAATTTTCTTACTGTCCCTGGGCAAAATTGGAATTATGTGGGGGCAAATACCACCACCAATTGCTGTTAATTTTACCTAATTGGGAAAAGCCCTATGGTTTAGGGTTTCTAAGACAACTCTACAACCCATTAGGTTCCAATTGGGGTCCAGAAAATTGGGGCTTTTGCTGTAGGAGGTTGCATTGAGTTCCCACCAGCAAATTCCCTCACCCAATTTCACTTAATGACTTATCCCTAACCCTAACCGATTCCTAACCTAGCTCAAAATCATAGGGATGGGTTGGGTAATTACCTTTCCAGAGTTCCTAGGATGTGCAGGCAAGTCCACTAGTAGTTGTCCAACTTCAGATTCAATTTTCAGCCATGGTAGCACCTTCTAGCAGCTTCCTCTTACTATGGGTAGCCTGTGGGGGTGTATGGATAGCAACAATAGAAGCTGCAACAATAGGTTCAGCAACAGAGAGGGCTTCTGTACTCTGTCTCCTTCCCTTCTTCTTTTCTTCTTCTTCTTCCTTCCTTCCTCTTCCATATCCTTCTTCCTTTCCCCTTCTCTGTTTTCATCAAATTCATCAGCAGAGAAAAGGGAATAGTAGTCGACCTTTGCCCCCTTATAAAACCCGAAACTGACCTTAGGTTCTATTTGGTTTTGCACTTAAATAAAAAATCATTTTTCCTACGTCTTTAAAATTAAATAACTAATTATATAGTATAGGGTTTGACATGCAACCAAGTCCATTAGAACCCCTCAATAAGGATATGGAATAAATCAAAACCGAAACCATTTAAAACCACAAAACCGAAACCATTTAAAAACCATGGAAACCAAAACTATTTACTAAATGGTTGCGGTTTCAGAAAGTGCAACCATTTAGTAAATGGTGCGGTTATGGTTTCAACCAAAATATATATGAACCGAACCAAACCGAACCATTTAAACCAAAATCGAACCGATTAACACCCTTACCCCTCAACATGCCCCTACACATGGTGGAAATGGGTGGAATTACACTTCAAAGTAGTGGGGTCCACAGAGTCATTTTTGGGCATTCTGCCGCTGCAACCGGCTGGCTGGTTGGTCAGATGGCAACCTGTCGGTTGCCCTTGCTTTGGCTTCCCAGTTATCCAACCCCCTACTTAGTGTAGTCCACTCTTTGTGGGACCTTCCCACACCCTTAGGTCATTTCACCCTTCTTACTTGGCCCTCTTCTTTGCCTGTTCCTTCCCTACACAGCTGTATGACTGTACTCATGGGGTCCATAATCTAAAATTTAGCATTCTTTTTCGCAGTCAAATTCCATCTCTGGGACTAGATGGCTTCAGAATTTAGGGCTTGTGACCTACATCAATTTTGGGCCTAAGGTTCGTCAGCCACTAACTTTATCCCAATAAAGAGGAGTCTGATTTTTTTTTACTAAATTGAGCCTCAAATGGTTCCATGCCGATGATAGCTTTGTAGCTATCATTGTAGGAGAACTCAATAAGTGACATGTGCTCAACCCAATTGCATTTCATGTCAGGGACACAACCCTTGAGCATATCCTCTAGAGTCTGAATAGTCCTCTCCGACTGACCATCCGTCTGTAAATGAAACGCTTGTTGTCAATGTGTTGAGCAGTACATTACTTATTGAAATTGATGGCAACACAAGTGCAATTGATGGTTGAATCACTGGTTCATTGGTTCTGCAATTGATGGTTCAATTGGGTTCAGTCTTGAGCCAAATCTGATTCTGGTTTGGTTATTGTGCCGGTTCATCAAAATATGGTTCAAGATGAATGCAGGTTAAATGGGAAATGGTTTGGTTTAAGGGCAATTCTGGTTTAATGTGGTTCTTGGGGGATCAAAAAGATATTATTATGCACTTGGTTCAGATGTACATGGTTCAATGCTGGTTTATTGGAACACTAATTTAATGTTTCAATAAAATAGTTCAGCAACAATTATCACTGGTTCATAAGTGTTGGCTACCAAGGTTGAGTCCAAGTCTTATGTTAACTCTTTTTTACATTAAAATAGCCAGCTATGCAAGAGGATTGAGTGGAGTAGGAATTCTCTCTAGGAGTGCATAACTAACATCTCCTGTTGGTCAACAAGTGATTCGGTTCGGCTGGAATATTTTCCTTGTTGAGGTGGACAGAAAATTACTGGAATGCCAACAAGATTTCATGTGTGAAATATGGAAAGTAGACAACAAGTCCTTGATTATGATCTAGTATGGTAGCACTACAAAAACCTATGGAGTCTAAAGAAAGAAACAAACTCAACAAGAAGTTATTGGTTTCTAAAATTCTCCCTCAAGCACTGTTACAACAAGTCCGTTTAAATAGGACTCTAATATGTATGTAGCAGGTAATGTTTTGTTTTATCCTGATCTGTTTAGATATCTTGCGTGGTTACCCTTTCTCTATAGAAAGAAGGAGGTTTATTGTATTTCCAAGAGTTGGAGTCAAATAAGGAATTAATCTCTTTTATGTGTGGGCAACAAGTAGAGCTCAATCATGACTATAGTTTATCTAGTATAAAAGGGGTATTAAAAGGACAAATAGCCAGAACTCTAGAGGACCAAAAGGTATTGAGAAAAAGAAACTGAGAGACCAAGCCCATCAGTTGTAAGGGGAAGATGGTTCGAATTGTTGATGCAATGTCTTATTAAAAGAGATTCAAAGAACGAAAGTGGTGCTGCATAAATTTGAAGAAGGAAGATGATTGTGTTGCTACTGTTATTGATGCATTCTATATTCATCTGAATTTTAGAAGAATTTTTGTTCTGCCACTGTTGTGAAGTTTTGAGTTAAGATCAAAATAGTTCCTTTTTATATTGCTGTTGTCCATGGAAGATCCTTCTGAGTATAGAGTTGGGTTAAGGTTGTTCACATTGTTGCTATAATAAAAGAATTCCAGGTGTGTACATATGCTGCCCTTGCTTAGCATTGTTTCTCTTTGATTCATTGAGATCAATTATATTTTGTTACTGCCACTGTTTTTCTGCCATGTATAGTTATCTACTGCTGCATATTGAATGAGAATTGGAATTGCTTGAAGATTTGGTTATCATGGCTTATATATGGAGAAAGGGGCTGCGCCATACAATATCTGATATTCATCTTGCTTATTGGAGAAGTTGATACACCTTGTCTGATAAGGTGTTTATAGGCTAAAGACAAAGGAATCAGTTGGTGCATTTTTTTATTCTGATTTTATTTTTTCATTAACTTTTCATGTATGTTTGCTCGGGGATTTGGCTAGACTACATGTACTAGGTTTTTACTGTAAACCTATACTATTGGTTTTAAGCGCTATTACATGGGAGCATGATAAGTGCTATTGGTGCAATACGAATTAGGGTTGGTGCTCCTGATTGTGGGTGCATTCGAATTATTGAGGCCGGATTTGAGTCATAGCTCGAACGGTCATTTGCATCATGGATGTGGGCACATTGTCAAACCACGTATCTCTTTGTGTTGTGGTTTATGATTTTCTTTCAGGCATTGACTAATAAGTGTGCACGCAAGTATGATGAGCACATTTATGTGTGAAATCTTAGGGTAAAAAGCATACATTTTACATATTTAGAATGGAACTACCTTGGGTTTTACTCTCTTTTTGCAGGTTTTGTATTTTAAAGGCCTTAGGGACTATCGAGTACCATATATCAATTTTTACACGTAAAGAGGTCCCATTTCTTTTCATAACTGCGAAGAGGATAAAATTTTGTGCAAGATGGACATGTTGCATTAAAAGTACACATTCGTTGTGACACCTATACATGCGATTATTCTTTTCGGGCCAGATAAAGAATAATGGACCAGAAGAGAACAGAGTTGCAGGCCCAACCCGTCTGCAGTTGTCCCAGGGTTACAAGAGAATATTTTAGATGTCAACAAAGTAGGAGGGACCCACCTTGGGTGCCACCTTCTCTCACCTTGGGTGATTCTCTTTTTTTTGGAGATTTTGTAAAGATTTTCTCTCTCCTAATTTCCCATTAAAGACAAGGGGCATAGATGGAAATTCCAAATAAATTAGAAGATTGTCCAAATCTTGGAAAATCATCCAAGAGAGGAGGCTGCCCACATTTGAAGAAAAGAAAAAAAAAAAAAAAAAAAAAAAAGAGAAAAAGAAGGGAATAAAAGTTTCTATTTTATCTCCCTATCTCTCCCAATATACACCAAATAGGAAACCCACCAATCAAATCCTTTTCTTTCCTTTTCTCCCCTATTTTTCTCCTAATTCCTACCCTCCACCTCTTCACACAAATTCGGCCAAGAGGCTGTGCACAAAAGAGAAAAAAAATATAGAAAAAGGTAAGAAATAAAAGTCGCCCTCTCTTTCCTATTTTATCTCTCTCCCCTCTCCCTATAAATACAAACCGTCCAAGGGGGATCGATCATTCTCCTCTCCTAAGGCATTATCTTTTTCTAGTTTTCTTCTTCTAGGTTTTTAGTTGAGCTCTCTCTCTCTCTTTAGTTATTCTTCTTCTTCTTATTATTTTTTTTATTCCAAGTACTTTTGTAATCTTTTTTATTTATTAATGTAAGTCTTCGTTTATGCTATTCAAGTTGTTATTGTTCATGCAATTCAAGTTATTCAAAGGTGTAATAATTTCAATTTATTAGTTCAAAGCTTAGATTTAGGTTAGAAGACCCAAACTTTGAAGCATCTCTGTTCAAGTGTAAGTTTTTCTTCAAGATTTGTTTTCTCCAGGCCTAGTAATTTCAGATTTGGTTTATTCCAGATTTGGTTTTTAGGACTGGTAGTATTTCAAGTTGATCAAGTTTAATTCAAGGATTGAAGTTCAGGTAAGTAGACTTCTATATAAGTCTTCTCATCCCCCCTCTAATTCCCTCTTCTGGCTACCCTAACATTCTTAATTTAGGATTTTAATTTTTAATTTTACTTTGATGCTTTCCCTTCCCCCAAGGTCCTTGGCTAGATGCATGTGTTGGCTTTGCCCCTCCCTAGCCATGTGTAGACACCCAATTTTGTCACCCTCCTCTGGTTATAATGAAATATGGATCTTGGACACGACTTCCGGCTTCTGACCAACAGAGATGATGATGGAAACATTCCCCTACCCAAAACCCTGGAAATCCCTGCATAGGAGAGAGGAGGGAGTCCAATTTTGGCTTTTTATATATGAAGAAATCCGGTCAAGATGACCATACAAATGGATAGTGCTCAGAAATACGATTCCAATGGTATATGGTATGCCAAAATCGGACCTTTGGATTGCCTACAATCTTCCCTCGAAAATCACATTTTTTCTATGCGCATGTTGCGCACACTAACTAACAAGCCAGCCAGCTAGCCAGCCAAGCCAGCCAGCGAGCCCAGCCAGCCAACGAGCCCAACCAGCCTAGCCTGGCCTGCACACCCTTGCCGTATGCTTGTGCCCAAACCGCATAGCCTACGTGCCCCTGTTGCCTGCTACCTGCCCCAGCTGCACAGCCTTAGCGCTCCCGCCACTGGCCTGCGTGCCCCTGCTGCCTGCTGCCTACTGCGTGCCCCCATTGCACAGCCTATGCACCCCCATTGCACAGCCTGCGCACCTCTGTTAGATGGCTTGTGCACCCCCGCCGCACGCTGTGCGTGCCCTTACTGCATGGCCGTGCACACCTTACCTGCACCGTGCGTATGTTGCCCGCACACCCATGCCAGCCTAATCCGCACACATTGTGCACATTGCCTGCACACCCATGCATGCACGCGCCCACTGCCCATGGTCGCACCACCTTGGCCATTACATGCACTTCATCCGTCGCACACCCATGACGTCACCTGCACTACCTGCCTAAACTAACCATACCTCGACCATTTTGGCTTGGTCCTGTGTGGCGCTATCAGTGGCTGGGATTGGTGTTCCTCTCTACTCCCATTATTTTGAAAATCAATTTTTCAGATAAAATTTCTCTCTTCCGTTTTTTTGAAAAGCCCCTTTTTTTAGCTAAAATTTCTCTCTCCTATTTTTTCAAAAACTACCTTTTTCAGCTAAAATTTCTCTCCTCCCATTTTTTTGAAAACCCCCTTTAACCCACTGGAGGAAAGCCCTCCCCACCCATTTTTGCCTTCAACTCCCCCCTCTACCCACTGGATAAAAACCCTACCCCCTCACTTTAGGTAAGAGCCCCCCTTTCGTCCACTGGATAAAGGGATTCCCCCCTCTCCTATTTGGTCGGAAAAAACTATAAATACCCCCCTCCCTTAGAAAAAATAATACACCAGAATCCCCCTTCACTCTTTTATAGTGAAATTTTCCTCCCCTCGCCCTCTTGATTTTCTTCTGATCTTCAGAGTGATCTTCGTCAAGATCTGAAAACTCATTCGGATGTTAGAAGTGTTATTTGGGATCTTGAAGATCTTCAATCCAAATTCTTAGTTAGATCCAGTTTTTAGTCAAAAATTGTAAGTTCTTGAGCCACCTTCCTTGAGTGTTCTTGAGTGTTCTCGAGCGTTCCTAAGATAGAAACCCCCCCATTTTGAGGTTCTTCGGGTCTACGAAGAGATCTTTGTTAAGATTTGAAACTCTATTCAGATCTTCAAAGTGTTCTTTGAGACTTTGGAGTTCTTCAATCCATTTTTAGGTCAACCTGTTTCTTTTTAGAAATAGCCATTCCTAGACGAACCCCTGTCCAAGTGTCCCTGGAATCTTTCCAGAAATAGCCATTCCCAACGGAAGCTCTGCCAAAGTGCCACTTTAGCCTAGCCCTCCCTTAGCCTATCCCCAGTAGAAGCTTTGTTGGAGTGCCACCTCATCCTAAATCCAGAAATATCCTTCCCTAGTGAAGCTTTGTCAGAATCTAAATCCAGAAATAGCCTTCCCTAGCCGAAGCTCTATCCGAATCTCAATCCAAAAGTAACCATTCCTAGCCGGAACCCTATCCGCATGCCATCACAATCAGCATCTCTCAAGAAAGGAAGTTGGAGGTGAAGACCATCTTCCCCTGAGCCAAGAGAATTCGAAAGACAGTCCGAGCCGATACTAATCAGGGGTCCACCTCTCATGACCCGAAACAAGGGTTATGTTCAGGTATAATTTCTCAACCAACTTGTCATAATGTAGACTTTATACATACTTTGTTTTAGTGTATATATTAGTTTGAATTCAATTAATGTATATATGTGTGATAACTTAGCCATACATGTGGAATAGTAATAATTATGGAAAACGTTCGTTCTCAAGCATCTAGCACGAAGACCGGTTGAACCGGGCAGATTGGGTGCCTAACACCTTTCCAATTCTATAACCCAACACTTACCCTAAATCTCTAGACTAGACCAAAATTTGGGTAATTTTCTCAGGAATCGGGCCCACCCCTGGGTCCTAGGTCTAGGTGGTGACTCCAAACCCCATTTGTATGATCCTGATCCCCGAATTGGACCATCATCAAACCCTCGTCTCAAATGAGGAATTTTACACTCTTGTGAAATAGGGCTCCATGTATCTCCAAGCGATGATACGGTGGTACGGGGCCCGCAAGCAAAGTACACACGACAGGAACCCCTCCCCTCATATGAAAGAGAGAGAGAGAGAGAGAGGAGAGAGGAGAGAGGAGAGAAGACGGGGGCATAGCCCATTTCTCTGGCTGCTACCCTCACAGTGGTGACTCCACTGAGGATAAATGTCAAGCTTCCGATACTAGATGCTACCTTTAAATGCAAGAATATTTTCCACCACATTTGTTTGAAAACATGTTTGGCTAACCCCATGTTTAGCTCACCCCCTTGATCTCGTACCTACGGGTATATCGAAAAGATCACGTACCTTGCGTATTTAGATCCTATCAAGGAAGCCTTGTTGGTCCTATTGCATCCACCGCATGCTCGCATCATGTAAAAAATAGATGAAGAAGCTAGGAGCGCCACAAACTAATTGTAGGACTTGTTTGTGGTCTTGAAAAGGAATGTTCCTATGTTATATTCTTGGCATAAAGAATTTCTTTCCTAAGTGGGTTTCGGATAAAAGGTGTCCCTCCTCCTTAAGAAGAATGTCCAAATATGTGACTCAGGGGCAATCCCGTCGCAGTCACGTTAAGTCCCAAGAAGTCCCGAGAAAAATCAAGAGGAAGGACACCTAGTGGGAAAAGAGCAAGGAAAGCATGACTTTATTATATGGAATGTCATATCGGAATATTCTCAACAAGCCATTTGTATGAACCTCCTACTTATGACATTGGGTGGACCAGGGCATCAAACATTATCCACCCCCTATCATTAAGCCGACTAACTTTGGATGAATCAATGGTTGTTAATTTAGTGAATGTATGAACAAGGGGTTGGGAATTCAAGAATCCTAAAATAAACCACTTTTGGTTCAGGCATAATTCCACACCTTAAGTATTCTCCGTGGTCCCTTTGGACGCGTCATGGTAATCGATTGACTCACCTAAGTCTAGAATCACCTCCATCATCTCTTCGAGATTGTCAACTACTAGGTGATTATAGCCTCGTAAGCATGGATCGACCCAACACGGAAACACCCGAACAGGCCTGGGTCTATCCTGTAGAGGCCTTGTAGACAAAAATATCTGAAGTCAAGAGAGGGATAGATCCGATATTATATACACTTCAGAACCCTCCCATAGCCGATCCCAGGAATGAGCCGACATCGACTACGGGAGATGTGGAACATAATGGAGCTATAGGTCATCGTGGGAATTCTTCCCGAGTTAACTCAAAAGAACCAGAGCATGTCCGACCAATGGTCAGAGAGGATCTTCACCTACTCGTCTAAATGGTCAACGAGGGGCCTATTCCAAGGTCCCTCCTCCTAAGGTAATGATCAAAGATTAAGAAGAGGAATTTGCAGCACACGTCCGCTTTGAGCCTGCAGAGAGAGAGAAAGAAAAGAAACTCAGAGAGAAATTAGAGAAGTTGGAGAACATGATTCGAGTAGGAAAAGGCTCAGAAGGCCAAGCAGTGGATTCTGAGGAAATGAGTTTTTTCTCTGGGGTAAGAATTCTAAAAAAATTCAAGTGGCAGGCTAATAGGTTTGATGGGTCAGGAGACCCCAAGGCTCATCTCAGAGTCTTCCTCACATTGCCAAGTCGTGGCAACTTGCAGATAACCAGATGGGGTAGGCCTTCATGTTAACCCTATCAGGTCCAGCACTGAGGTGGCTCACATAGTTGGAGCCATCACAAACTCAGAACTGCGCAACGATAGTGAAAGCCTTCACCAAGTAGTACTCCTATAATACTAAGGTGGATGTGAAACGTTGGGAGCTTGAGACATTAAGGCAACAACTTAAAGAAGGATTCACCACCTTCTTATGAGATTCAAAGACAAGGCCGCCAAGATGGTAGATAGGCCTTCAGAAGCAGAGCATATAGAGATGTTGATAGAAAACCTGTCAAAACCCTATTATGATGTTCTTTACTATTAGCATTTGCAAACTTTTGATGCCTTAATAGGCACTAGAATGCGTGTGGAGAATAGAATTTTGAGAGAGGCCCAGTATCAAGGATCCTCCCAAGATGCAAGTAAGAATACCCGAGTTGGATGGGGAAAAGGTCTAGAAACTAATGTGGTGAGTGTAGTTCAGCAGTCAGTCTCACCAGCCTCTTCTTCACATCCCTTCATAAAACAAGCAGATGCACCCGCCCAAAAGGCCCCTCGCCCAAGAAGGCAGTTTTTTGATTTGGGAATTCCAGTAACGGCCACATATAAGAAGTTAAAGAAGTAAGGATTGCTAGGGATAGTGGCTCCAAGAGTGATCAACAACCCTCCTCCAGCTTGGTATAGGGATCATGAGTATTATGCCTGCCACACTCAGAAGGGGTACAACACTAAAAGATGTTTGGGTTTACAACATGCAATTCAGGACTTGGTAGACAATGGAACCATTGAGGTCAAGGTCAAACAAACTCCCAATGTTAATACCAATCCACTCCCTGATCATGTCAATAATTTGGATGAAGAAACTACAGAGAGTGACCCCACTCAACCTAGAGCCTGGAAGAATCATATGAATGCCCCTGCTTAAAAAAGAGTCATGAGTCAAAAGGCTAGAGTCATAAGGACCCTCAGAAGAAGAATCAAAAGATCATACGCTCACCATTCATCCTTCCTCATCCATAGAAGGGTCCACTGCACTGTATTACCAACCCTCACCCTATTATCAACCTCCACCATATTATCAATGTCCACTATATTATCAACCTTCGCCATATCATCAACCTTTCCCCCACCATCAAAGTGGAGGAACCTCTTCATCCTATCACCCACAGTCTTCATATCCTACCCTCACATTACATCATCTTCATACCATCCCACTTCATATCACTCTTCACCCTCATACTAATCCCATTCTCAAGGTTCGGTGTATACCCAAAAGAAGGATGGGCGGATGAGTACGATTGGAAGGATATGCTTGCACTACCAGCTTTCCCAAAGATGACTTCATCAACAGGGTCAGTAAATGTATTAGGGGAAGACTAGGACAGTGATCCCACTTCTCTAATTCAGCCTGTTGTAGCCTCAAAAGACAATCCAGAAGTAATTGAAGAGATTATAGCTGATCTTCTCAGAGTAGTAATCAGATTGGCCATAGAGGAGCAGATTAAGGAATACACTTCCTTAATCCACATAGGAAGCGACACAGAGGATGATAATGATGACAAGGAGGATGAAAATAAAGATGAGAAGGATGGAGATGACTCTGATTCTCGAGAGGATGATGGGTATCCAGACCGGGAGGGGGGTGTGACGGCTATAGTATCTGAGTGTGAAGCTCTGCCTTAACTCACAATCTTGACCAAACCACGATTTTGAGGAAATTAGGATTTAATAAAAATCTTAAGACAACAATAATAGAATTTTCACAATTAGGAGACAAGTATAAGTGTTAAATCCGTTTCATTATAATGAAGAACTTGAATACACAACTTACACTTTTTATGAAAAATTTAAAGTACGAAAAGCAGGAAATCCTAACTAGCCTAAGACTAGGAAATCAAACAACTGAAGCATATGAAATAATGAAAAAGTTCAACAAAACCTAAAACATCAAACTCAAATAAAAATATGAAAATGGAAATCATAAAGGCTACAGTGGCAAGCATGCCACTACTCTTGCTATTGCTGCTGGTTCTGTTCTTGGCCCTGAGCCTAGTTTGGACCATGCGTTCCTGGAGGAGGCACCGGGATACCCAGATGGAAGACCATCGCCTGTATCTGTGCCTCTAGGGAGGCCACTCTATTGTCCATAAGACAATAGGTCCTGTCCATGCTCTCGAGGCGACTATCCATGCTCCTCATCAATGACATAGTGGTATCCAGACGAGCTATAACGTCATTGAGACCATAGGGCCTCACACCCCTAGTGCTCTGAGATGTAGAAGCTGCCATAGAACCCATAGCCTAGGGATAAGGTGGTGCAGCCCCACCAACCCTAGCAGCTTCTCCTCTAGCCTCATCGACACCGCCACCCTCTACCTCTATAGGTTGTGACCCTCTCCTGGAATAGGTGTCACCTCCCTCAGATCTATGGTCATCTTCCTCAGTGAGTCTTGGTTAAAGTCTGTAACCTCTTCACCCAAGCGTGCCTCGCCCTCCAAGTCCACCCCAAAGCGGCAGAAGATGTCAGTCAATATCCTCCTATAGCATAGGTTCCCTACTCGACGATCCTACCCATTAGACTGAGTTACCATGGTCTACATTAGGAGGTAAGGCGGATGTATCTACGCTCCCATGTACAAGCAGTATGTCACGTAGGCTTGCAGAGCAGATACCTCATTATAATGTCCACAGGTGGGGTGGACATTCAGCTGAATCGCACGGTAAACAACCTTTGGAGTGGCAAAGTAGTTGACTGAACGGTTCCATCCTGGGCTTCCTTAGTTAGCATGTCATTGATTTCCTGGAAGGTATCGGCACTCTGAAATTCATATGCCAGAGTCTAAGGTGGGCAGTACACTAGATCACCTACATTACTGATCATCAAAATATTTGCCAGCTGCCCCATGTCAAAGGAGATCTCCACCCCCTTCACATAGGAGGTGATTTGCATCTATTCGGTACCCTGGTTCATGCATTCCACGTTGGAGTAGAATAGCCTGACCAATGTGGGGTAGTAGTATCTGTTGGGTTTCACGATGCGGTACCACCAGATCTCCTCAAATCATTGATGAAGATGAAACAAGCAGAAGTCGTTGGTCCTCACATAGAGTCCCGGGTCGACGTTGCGATGCTCGAAGAACTCCCAATGGTCTAATATATACAATCCACAACTATATCCAAAAATATCAAAATATGATATGCAATCTCACAGTGTGTCGTAAGCACAGTGGTCGCAAGCACAGTCCTGGTCGTGCTCCTCCTCTGGCATCCACCAGTCGCTCACATTGTACTCCAACCCAGAAGATACTGGATCTCCCGTCATCGGCACCACGATACCAACATCATCATCTAAAAAGGGGTATATACGTGGGGTGAGCTTTCCAACTCACTCAGTGAGGGGTGGGGTCAAGCACATCCAAGAAAGTCAATAGTAGTAGTAATTTATGATGCATGATTACAGAAATTAAACACAGTCCATGATGCTCAGGATGCAGTTCATTTATTTATTATCCACCTAACAATACAAACTAAGTCTGGTGAATGCTACTACGGCACATTAGGCTGTATCCCTCATATCAGAAACGACATCGACTACACAACGATACAAACCCTAGCCAAGATTAGAAGCCTGTCAATCCCCGTATGTGTCCATGGATCACCCAGCAAACCCCTAATAACCCCCTCCTGGTAGTCACGGCACTGGTAACACATCGGTCACGTCGGACAGGTTCCCATCTCCAACAACAATCACATCGTACCACGGGAGTGGCACTTCGAAAAGACACATCAAACATATCACAATGGGTTATCCAACACCTTAACCCTTGTTGGAAAGGGTGCATTGGAAACATCGGGAGGGACCAACACAAGTCACCCCCAAAGGGTACAGACACAATTTTTAGGTGACAGTACTGTCACCAGAAACACCCACTGGAAACAGGACATTTTCACCAGAAATATCAGTCCTATTTCTGGTGGAGGTGATAGAGAGCACATTAGGCTCATTTTTTCACCGGAAACAACCCACCGAAAAAAGCTAGAGTGCTTCCTGTGCCATATTTTTGGTGGACACAGAAAGGTCCAACTCGAATTAGGGCTTTCTAGCTCTGGCCCGATCGTTAGGATTTGTTCCATGGAGTTTGTAGGTGATGTTTCTAGCATCATTCTAAGCCAAGAAAATTCCATTTCCACCAAGCCGTTTGGGAGATACATTGATCAAATGATCAAAACCCTAGTTGGTCCTTTGGCATTACATGTTGCTGGAGCTCACCGAGCTTGGTTCGAGCTCAGCAACAAAATCGGGAGGGTAGAACACCCATCTTACAGCCCTAACATGGTGTATACACCGAGATTCCATCCATTCCTAGCTTTTTCTAGGTCAAAATGAAGAGAGAGAGAGAGAGAGAGTGGCATGGGAGGTTGCACTTACCTCCGGTAGCGATTCCGGTAACAAGGCAGTAGCTGACACCAAGGTAGGCCTTCAATCCCCTTCTCCTCCTCTTTTTCTTCTTCCTCTCCTCTTTCTCTCCTCTCCTACATTGGGCACAAGGGAAATGAGGAAATGAATCCTCATTTCCCAACTTATAACTTAAGTTAGAACTAAGGGACTGTTTGGTTTGGGCCTCTTTTGAACCAATCGGGTTAAAATGAGTTTCGGGACACGAGGATCCACACATTTAGGTCCATAAGGTGTTCACATCAAGTGGAAGGTATGGAGGATAATTTGAGATCATCCAGAACCATTTATGATGTGAGTGACAGAACCCACGGGTATCGAAACCTCGACAGTAGCCAGTGTACCCACCCAAAATAGGCACCAGATTTATGCCCAGGTTGCTTCCGGTGGCTTGTTTCCAGTGGTCAAGACAGCTTCCTATCCTATGGTTGGCCTCACACGGGTGGCTGTCCTCGGACATGCTCAAGGCCTTTCGGCAATTATGATGCGTGCCGAAAATCAAGTGTGGGGAGTTAGGTCACTTACCGTCTGAGATCGGAAGGTATGAACCACATCCAGTTAGACAGACATGCAATACACGAACATGTGGGGCCATCCCTACCCTTTGGTAATATGCAGCCACGAGCCAAACCCGATAGTACTTTCGATCTTCGATCTGAGGCCTGTCACAACAGTTTCAAATTATACCAGATTAGGGCACGAGTGTAACATCCCCCCACCTTACAAGAATTTTGTCCTCGAAATTGAACATACTTGAAAAATCATACAATCCAGGATACTGCTTCATCATTTCATCTTCTCGCTCCCAGGATGCTTCCTATTCGGGGTGCTTCATCCATTTCATCTTGACGAAGGAAACAGTACGATTGCGAAGAACATGGTCCTTCCGATCAACAATCTTCTTCGGATACTCCACATAGGCAAAGTCCTCATCCAGCTCATAAGGTATGTAAGTTAAGACGTGAGTCGGGTCAGAAATGTACTTCCTCAATATAGATACATGGAAGACATCATGTGTACCTTCCAACTCTGGTAGCAAGGTTATCCGGTAAGCCACTAGTCTGATCCTCTCTAGTACATCATATGGTCCCATAAACCTTGGACTAAGCTTTCCCTTCTTGCCGAACCGCATCACTCCTTTAACTGGGGAGATCCACAAGAAGACCTTGTCTCCAACGCCAAACTCCAGATGTTTCCTCCTAACATCTGTGTAGCTTTTCTACCTGGACTGAGCTGCCTTGATCCTTTCTCTGATCACATTCACTTTCTTACTAGTAGCCTGTATCAAGTCTGGACCCAAAATATGCCGCTCACCAACCTCATCCCAATAGAGTGGAGTCCGGCATTTCCTGCCATACTATGCCTCGAATGGGGACCTCACGATGGTGGCCCGATAACTATTATTGTAGGAGAACTCAATAAGGAAAATGTGCTTATCCCAACTATAACTCATATCCAAGGCACGTGCTCAGAGTAGGTCCTCTAATGTCTGAATAGTCCTCTCCGACTGACCATCGGTCTGAGGGTGAAAGGCAGTTTTGAAAGCCAATTGTGTGCCCATGGCCTTCTTCACACATGTCCAAAACTTGGAAGTGAACCTGAGATCTCGATCAGAGATGATACTAACTGGTACACCATGTAACCTGATGATGTTATCGACATACAACTTAGCCAACTTGTCCATAGAAAATGTAATCTTGATTGGGATAAAGTGAGCTGCCTTGATCAAGCGGTCCACAACTACCCAAATAGCATCCATACCCTTCTGTGTATGAGGTAGGCCTATGATGAAGTCCATGGTAATATTCTCCCATTTTCACTCCGGAATAGGTAGGGACTATAATAACCCATGGGGCCTCTGTCTCTCAACCTTGACTTGTTGGCATGTGAGGCATCTAGACACATGCGTGGCCATATGATTCTTCATTCCTCTCCACCAGTAGGATCCTTTGAGGTCCTTGTACATTTTAGTGCTGCCAGGGTGAATGGAGTATGGAGAGCTATGTGCCTCTCTCAAAACTGTTTCTCTCAATTCACCATCATTGGGCACACACAACTTCCCTTTGAACTTGAGGATCCCGCTTTCAATCACCGAGAAATGGGTTCCTTCCTAGCATTCTGCTATCAGCTTCTACAGCTCTGCATTAGTAACCTGAGCTGCAGTGATCCTATCCACCAGACTAGGTTGTACCACCAATGCCAATAGTGACAAGGTGGCACCCTCTACTAACAGCTCCAAGTCTAGATTCCTGGCCTCCTCTAGGAGATACTCATTGGTGGTCAGTGATGCCAAAGTCAGTGACTAGGATTTCTGACTAAGTGCATCAGCTACCACATTGGCCTTTCTTGGGTGATGGTGAATAGTACAATCATAATCCTTCATCAGATCCAACCAATGCCTCTGTCTCATGTTGAGCTCCTTTTGGGTGAAGAAGTACATGAGGCTCTTATGGTCACTAAAGATCACACTCTTCTTGCCATATAGGTAGTGTCTCCAGATTTTCAGTGCAAAAATCATAGCTTCCAACTCCAAATCATGGGTGGGGTAGTCCTTCTCATAATCCTTCAATTGATGGAATGCATAGGCAATGACTTTCCTATGCTGCATCAATACACAACCCAATCTCAGCTTGGAGGCATCATTATAAACAACCATACCACCTATACTAGTTGGAATAGTCAAAACTAGAGCTAATACCAACTTTTGCCTTAGCTCTTTGAAGCTTTTATCACAAGCATCAAACCACTCAAATTTTACACCCTTTCATGTGAGTCGGGTCATCGGAGTAGCAATATGGGAGAAGTTCTCGATAAACCTCCTATAGTATCCGACCAATCCTAGAAAACTACGTATATTTGTTACACTCATGGGAGTCTCCCATTCTAGAACTGCCTTCACCTTACTTGGGTCAACCTCTATACCCTTGGCTAAAACAATATGGCCTAGGAATGCCACCTGTTATAGCCAAAACTCGCACTTGCTGAATTTGGCATAGAGTTGCTTCTCTCTCAGTCATTGCAATACCAACGTCAAGTGAACAACATGTTCCTCTGCACTCTTAGAGTAGACAAAAATGTCAGAACACTATCACAAACTTGTCTAAGACATCCTAGAATACCCGGTTCATCAAATCCATAAATGTAGCCGGTGCATTGGTCAACCTAAATGACATTACCAAGAACTCATAATGTCCATACCTTGATCTGAAGGTTGTCTTGCTGACATCACTATCCTTGATCCTGAGCTGGTGGTAGCCCGATCTGAGGTTAATCTTGGAGAACCCCTTGGCACCCTACAACTAATAAAATAAATCATCTATCCTTGGCAAAGGATATCGGTTCTTGATGGTTAGCTTATTAAGCTCCCGATAATCAATGCACAATCTCATACTTCCATCTTTCTTCTTGACGAAAAAAACCTTTGCTCCCTATGGAGACACACTAGGTCTAATGATCCCCTCTTCAAAAGGTCTTGAAGTTGCACCTGTAATTCCTTCAACTCTATGGGGGCCATGCGGTAAGGGACATTTGACACTGGTGCCGAACCAGGGAGTAGGTCTATAGCAAACTCTGTCTCTCAGTACGGTGGCAAACCTATCAAGCCATCTGGGAATACATTGAGAAATTCCCTCACCACATATAGCTCAGTTAATGGCCTAATCTCTACCTCAGTATCCATCATAGATGCTAAGTAGCTTTAACATCCCTTATCCAATAGCTTCTTCATCTGGAGTGCGGATATGATAACTTTCTTGGGTTTATTGGGCTTATCCCTTTGGAACACAAAATCATCATCATCACGAGGTCTGAAAATGATAGCCTACTCCACATAGCACACTGGCTCCGTATGTGGACAACCAGTCCATTCCTAAAATCATATCAAAGTCGGTCATATCCAACTCGATCAAGTGAGCATTCAACTCATAATCACCTATGGTCACTAGCTCATAAACATAGTTCAAAGCCACTACACTTCCTGTAGGGGTGCTCATAGCCAAACATTGAGCCAGTCCCTTAGGTGGAATTCCCATCTTCTTTGCAAGTGCCGGTGACACGAATGAATGTGAGGCTCTTGAGTCAAATAACACATGTGCAGGAAATAATGATATCAATAATGTACCTATCACTACATCGGGTGCAGCCTCAGCATCTTCTGTAGTCATACCAAACACTCTGCCCTGTGGTCTCTGACCCTGTAGGGGCTATGCTGGCCTAGGGGCTGAATATGTCTACTGGGGTCTAGGGTGCATCACCTGACCTTCGATGGGCAGGTCCTTGCCATGTGACCCGGCTGATCACAATGAAAACATCTTGAGGCCCAATCTCGAAGACTGTGATACTGCACTAGATTGGGAGGATTGGGAAGTCTGACTAGCATCAGGCCTCCTAAACTGCACTGGAGTTGGGTTGGCATAAGGCACTCAGAAAGGTTTACTGCCTCCTCTAGAATTAGTAGATCCCATTGGCCTCTTTCTCGTTGCTTACTGAGCTGTGTAGTTATCCCTATGCCAGTCTTCAATAGACTTGGCCACTTGGACCACCTTAGCATAGGTTTGTAGTTTCAACCCCACAATGGTTGACCCAATACCTGGCCTCAACCCTTTCTCAAACTTCTTTGCTTTGGCTCTATCACCTCTGAGATGCTCAGGAACAAAATGGAATAGCTCCTTAAAGCGTTGCTGATATTTGAGCATAGACCAGGAACCTTGAACCAACTAAGAGAACTCACTCTCTCTCCTATCCCGAAAGCTTTCTAAAAAATAGTTCTTAAAGAAGGCCCCTTTGAAGTCTAACCAAGTAGGGTTCAGGTTACTAGCCCTCAGAATAGGCTCGGTGGCACTCCACCAATCATCTGCTTTATTCTGTAACTGATAGCTTGCACACAATTTTTTGCTCATTGGTGCCGCCCATCAATCTAAAAACCTTCTCCATTCCACCAATCCATCTTGATGGATACAACGGGTCTTACCCCACCTTGGAGAAATATGAGGGCCTAAGCAGTTGAAACTTCTCCATCATCTTTATCAAGTGTGTCCAGCCCTCTACATGGGCTTGAGCTTGTTCCGGCGTCGGATCTTACATATGCCCATGCACTTGTGCCCCACCAGATGTTTGAAGGGTAGCTGATCCAATGGGTATTAGAACGGGTGCCAGTGGAGTAGGAGGTGCGGGCGGTGCATTGTGGGCTTCCATTGTCGCTTGGATTCTATTATCGATCCCGGCCATAAACTGATTTTTTCTTTCTTCCACTTCCCACATCATGTTATTCATGATGGATGCCACATCCTGGGTCATAAGTACAGGCAGGACCGAAGGTGTATTGTGGGGTCTACCCCGATTCCGTGTAGGGGAAGCAGGAGGTGATGGGCGTGATTGGATCGGGATCGGGTGTTCTGACGTGACATGATTCCTGTGAAGGAATCTGATTAGTACACATACATAAATAAGGTTGCATGTAATTGGAACACATGCATACACAATAGGTCCCACATGTATACCATAGTCAAAATTATGGTTAGGGCATGTATAAGTGGGATCCACACATATTAAGATCTATGAGTTTTGCATGTAGCCATTTAACTAGGTTTTCCATTCCAAATCCTTAGGGATCATCTTGCAACAATGTCTGGATGCCATGTATATACCCGAAGTGCTCTTAAACAAGAGAAGCAAGATGCTTCCGAGCAGTTCAACCCAATCCTGTTTCGTTCTATGGTTGAGCGAGACCGTTGGGAGTTCTTTGAGCACCTCAATGTCAACCTAGGAGTCTATGTGAGGACCAATTACTTCTGTGCATTTCATCTTCGTCAATGGTTTGAGGAGATTGAGTGGTACCGCATCCTAAAACCCAACCGATACTACTACCCCACCCTGGTCAGGCTATTCTACTCCAACATGGAATGCGTGAACTGGGGTACTGAAGAGATGTGGATCACCTCCTATATGAAGAGGGTGGAGATCTCCTTTGACATGGGGCAGTTGGCAAAAATTTTGATGATCAGCAATGTCGGTGACCTAGTGTACTGCCCACGTCGGACTCTGACATATGAATTTCAGAGTCCCGACACCTTCTAGGAGATCAATGACATGCTGAGTAAGGAAGCCCAGGGATGAAACCATTCAGTTAACTACTTTGCCACTCCAAAGGTTGTCTACCGTGCAATTCAGCTGAATGTCCTCCCCACTTGTGGACATTATAATGAGGTATCCACTTTGCAAGCCTATGTGAGATATTACATGTACATGGGGGTGTAGATATGTCTGCCTTACCTCGTAATGTGGACCATGGTAACTCGGTCTGAAGGGCAAGATCGCCGGGTAGGGAACCTATGCTACAGGAGGATATTGACCGACATTTTTCGTTACTTTGGGGGAGACTTGGAGGGCGAGGCACACTTAGGTGAAGAGGTCACAGACTTCAACCAAGACTCCTTGAGGAAGATAACCATAGATCTGAGGGAGGTGACACCTATCCCAGGAGAGGGTCAGCAGCCTATGGAGGTAGAGGGTGGCGGTGCCAATGACGTAGGAGGAGAAGCTGCTGGGGTTGGTGGGGCTCCACCACCTGATCCCCAGGCTATGGGTTCTATGGTGACTTCTACATCTCAGAGCACTAGGGGTGTGAGACCTTATGGTCTCAATGACGTTATGGCCTGACTGGACACCACTATGTCACTGATGAGGAGCATTGATAGCCGCCTCGAGAGCATGGACAGGACCTATTGTCTTATGGACAATAGAGTGGCCTCCCTAGAGGCACAGATGCAGGCGATGGTCTTCCATCTGGGTATCCCCGTGCCTCCTACAGGAACTCATGGCTGAATCAGGCTTAGGGTCAAGAACAAAACCAGCAGCAGCAAGAGTAGTGGCATGCTTGCCATTGTAGTTTTTAGGATTTCCGTTTTTATGTTTTATTTGAGTTTGTTGTTTTAGGTTTAGTTGAACATTTTCATTATGTCATATGCTTTAGTTGTTTAATTTCCTAGTCTTAGGCTAGTTAGGATTTCCTGCTTTTCGTACTTTAATTTTATAAAAAGTGTAAGTTGTGTATTCAAGTTCTTCATTATAATGAAATGGCTTTAACACCTATACTTGTCTCCTAATTGTGCAAATTCTATTATTGTTGTCTTGAGATTTTTATTAAATCCTAAATTCCCCAAAATCATGGTTTGGCTGAGATTGTGAGTTAAGGCAGACCCACTCTTGGCAGACCCAACTTACCATTAGGAATACCGACTGTGTGATTAAGACACGTACCTATCTTACAACCGACTAGGATCTTTGATAGTAGTACCTTAACATTTTCATAATCTCACATCACAGACCAATATAAGTAGCAGAATCAGAGTATAGTAGCTCAATTATTAGTAAAATGGGGAAACATCTAATGGTAATATAATAGCAATAACCAAGTTATTCTATTACATCCATCCATGACATATAATTATAACCTCAAGAATATATACAATCCATAACTTTATCCAAAAATATCAAAATATGATATACAATCTCACGGTGTGGCGTAAACATAGTGGTCGCAAGCACAATCCTGGTCGTGCTCTTCTGCTTCTAGCATCCACCAATCGCTCACACTGTACTTCGACCCAGAAGATACTGGATCACTTGCCATCAGCACCACGATACCTGCATCATCAACTAAGAAGGGGTGTATACATAGGGTGAGATTTCCAACTTGCTCAATGAGGGGTGGGGTCAAGCACATCCAAGAAAGTCAATAGCAGTAGTAATTTATGATGCATGATTGTGAAAATTAAACACATAGTCCATAATGCTCGTGATGCAGTTCATTTATTTATAATTCACCGAACAATACAAACTAAGTCTGGTGAATGCTGCTACGGTGCATTAGGCTGTATCCCTTGTCTCAGAAACGACATCGACTACGTAGTGATACAAACCATAGCTATGATTAGAAGCCTGTCGGTCCCCGTATGCGTCCATGGGTCACCCAGAAAACCCTTGATAACCCCATCCTGGCAGTCACGGCACCGGTAAGACATCGGCCACGCGGGACAGGTTCCCACCTCCGGTAACAATCACATCGTATCGTGGGAGTGGCACTTTGGAAAGACACATCAAACATACCACAATGGGTTATCTAACACCTCAACCCCTGTTGGCAAGGGTGCGTAGCATAGGGAGTGATACCTAACCACATATATACTATATGCCTTCATAATGATACAATTAGTATGGATTACACGATACCTAAGAGACCTCGGCCATAAAGTGTAATCCATCTCCAAATACAGTCCCAGGTACACGATACCAGAGAAACCTTGGCCACAAAGTGAAACCCGAGACCGTTTACTTAATCTAACATACATATCACAGTTGAGTATGGACTACGCAACATTGACAAGACCTCGGCCATGAAGTGTATCCATTTCCAAATGTAGTCCCAAGGTACATGATACCAGTGAGACCTTGGCCATAAAGTGTAACCCGAGACTACAACTAATTCTAATACACATAATTAATGCATAAATGCAACATACATACGGCAATCACGACACCGGTACCACCTCGACCACGTTGGAATCTATCACACACACACACATACATCCAACATATATACGACGATCTTGGTACCAGTACCACCTCGGCCACATTGGATCCCATTATACATTCTATACAATTCATATCATGATCATGAAATGAAAATTTCAATTAAACATATAATTTTAAGCATGTGAGCAATTTAATAAATAATAAACATTTCAAAAATAAACACAGTCCATCCCTCACCTAGCTTCGGGGTACATGTGCGTCATTATCCTAGAAAAAATGGAATCGTACATTAGTACCCGTCAAAAACATCAGGAGGGACCCACACAGGTCACCCCCAAAGGGTACAGACACAGTTCTTAGGTGACAGTACTGTCACTGGAAACACCCACCGGAAACAGGGCATTTCCACCGGAAATATCAGTCCTATTTTTGGTGGAGGTGACAGAGAGCACATAAGGCTCATTTATCCAATGGAAAAAATCCACCGAAAATAGCTACAGTGCTTCCTGTGCTATATTTCCAGTGGACACAGAAAGGTCTAACTTGAATTGGGGCTTTTCAGCTTGGGCCTGATCATCAGCATTTATTCCGTGTAGTTTGTAGGGGATGGTTCTAGCATCATTCCAAGTCAAGAAAATTCCATTTCCACCCAGCCATTTGGGAGATACGTCGATCAAATGATCGAAACCCTAGTTAGTCCTTTAGAATTACATGTTGCTGGAGCTCATTGGGCTTGGTTTGAGCTCGACAACAACACCGGGAGGGTAGAACACCCATCCTACAATCCTAATATGGTGTATACACCAAGATTCCATCCATTCCTAGCTTTGTCTAGGTCAAAATGAAGAGAGAGAGTGGTATGGGAGGTTGCACTTACCTCCGATAGTGATTCTGATAATAGCGCGATAGCCAGCACCAAGGTAGGCCTTCAATCCCCTTCTCCTTCCTTTTCTTCTCCTTCCTTTCCTCTTTCTGTCCTCTCTTACATTGGGCACAAGGGAAATGAGCTTTCCTCATTTCCCAACTTATAACTTAAGTTGGGCCTAAGGGTCTGTTTGGTTTGGGCCTCTTTTGAACCAATCCAGTTAAAATGAGTTTCAGGACACGAGGACCCACACATTGAGGTCCATAAGGTGTTCACATCAAGAGGAAGGTGTGGAGGATGATTTGGGATCATCCCGAACCATTTACGATGTGAGTGGTGGGACCCACGGGCATCAAAACCTCGACAGCAGCCAGTGTACCCATCGAAAATAGGCACCGGATTCATACCCAGTCTACTTTCAGTGGCTTGTTTCTGGTGGCAAGACAACCTGTTGTCTTGACATCTTTTTGCCCTATGGTTGGCCTCGCACAGGTGGTTGCCCTCGGACATACTCAAGGCCTTTCTACAATTATGACGCATGCCAAAAATCAAGTGTGGGGAGTTGGGTCACTTACCATTTGGGATCAGAAGGTGTGAACCCCCTCTAGTTAGATAGGCATGCAATGCATGAACATGTGGGGTCATCCCTACCCCTTTGGCAATGCATAGCCGTGAGCCAAAATCCGATCGTACTTCTGATCTCTGATATGAGGCCTATCACAACAGTTTCAAATTCTACCAAATTAGGGCATTGGTGTAACACGTTGGGAATGTACACAACATCCAGACATTGTTGCAGGATGATTTCTAGGGATTTGGAATGGAAAACCTAGTTAAATGGCTGCATTCAAACTCAAAGAGAAGAAAATCACAAAAGCTAGGTTACAGAGGGAGAAAACATACCTTAGATGCGAATGTGGCACCAATCGATCTTGAAATTGTGCGAGGAAGGTAGGGAATGGGTAGCAAGAGACTCCTTGGCTGTTTCCACACCTTTCTCACAAGAGAAAATAGGGTTTTGTGTGAATAACCCAATGCCCGAGCCTATTTATGGCCGATTTGGTGCCACTGAAAACAAGTCACTGGAAACACTGATATTTTCGGTGGATTAATACATATTTCCAATGGTTTGACTCCCTATTTCTGGTGGACTCTTTTAAAAAATAAGTCAATTTATTTTTCCAAATCTAAGGTTTTAATTCGGTTCCTTTGATGGTGTGCCTCTTTGGGATGGGTGCACGATTGGATCTTAATATGTGTGGACCACACTTATGCATGCCCTAACCCTAATTTTGCCAATTGTGTACATGTGGGACCCACTATGTATGCATGTGTTCCAATTACATGTAATCTTATTTATGCTTGTGTACTAATCAGATTCCTTCATAGGAATCATGTCACGCCGGAACACTTGATCCCACTCCCAATCACACCCATCACCTCCCGCTTCCCCTAAACGGAATCGAGGTAGACCCCATAATATGCCACCGGCCCTTCTTGTACTTATGGCCCAGGATGTGGCATCCATCAGGAATAACATAATGCAAAATAGGAAGTGGAAGAAAGGCAAAATTAGTTTATGGCTGGAATTAATAATATAATCCAAGCGACAATGGAAGCCTGCAGTGCACCACCCGCACCTCCTACTCCCCCGGCACCCGTTCCAATACCAACTAGATCGGGTACCCTTCAAACATCTAGTGGGGCACAAGGGCATGGGCATGTGCAGGACCGGATGTCGGATCAAGCCCAACCCCATGTAGAGGGCTAGACAGACTTGACAAAGATGATGGGGAAGTTTCAACGGCTGAGGCTCCCATGTTTCTCCAAGGTGGGGCAAGACCCGTTGTATCCATCAAGATGGATTGGTGGAATGGAGAAGGTTTTTAGACTGACGGGCTGCACCGATGAGCAGAAAATTTTATGTGCGGGCTATCAATTACAGAATGAAGCAGATGATTGGTGTAGTGCCACTGAGCCTATTCTGAGGGCTAGTAACCCGAACCCTACTTGGGCAGACTTCAAAGGGGCATTCTTTGAGAACTATTTTCAGGAAAGCTACTGAGATAGGAGAGAGAGTGAGTTCTCTCAGTTGGTTTAAGGTTCCCGGTCTGTCCTCGAGTATCAGCAACGCTTTGAGGAGCTATTCCATTTTGCTCCTAAGCATCTGAAAGGTGATAGTGCCAAGGCAAAGAAGTTTGAGAAAGGGTTGAGGCTAGGTATTGGGTCAACCATTGTGGGGTTGAAACTGCAAACCTATACTGAGGTGGTCCAAGTGGCCAAATCAATTGAGGACTGACATAGGGATAACTACACGGCTCAACAAGGAACAGGAAAGAGGCCAATGGGATCTAATGATTGTAGGGGAGGCAGTAAACATTTCCGATTGCCTTATGTCAACCCAACTCTAGTGCAGTTTAGGAGGCCTGATGCTAGTCAGACTTCCCAATCCTCCCAAACTAGTGCACTATCCTAGTCTTTGAGATCGGGCCCAAGATGTTTTCATTGTGATCAGTCGGGCCACATGGCGAGCACATGCCCCCACTGAAGGCTAGGTGATGCACCCTACACTTTGCCACCTGGCCCCAGCAGACATAGTCAACCCCTAGGCCAGCATAGCCCCTACAGGGCCAGAGACCACAGGGTAGACAGTTTGCTATGACGGCGGAGGATGCTGAGGCTACTCCTGGTGTAGTGACAAGTACATTATTGATATCATTATTACCTGCACATGTGTTATTTGACTCAGGAGCCTCATATTCGTTCGTGTCACCGACATTTGCGAAGAAGATGAGAATTCCACCTGAGGGACTGACTTAATGTTTGGTTGTGAGCAGCCCCTACAGGAGGTGTAGTGGGTTTGAACTATGTTTATGAGCCTTTCCCAGTGACCATAGGTGATCATGAATTGAATGCTCACTTGATCTAGTTGGATATGATCGACTTCGACGTGATTTTAGGAATGGACAGGTTGTTCGCATATAGAGCCAGTGTGCTATGTGCAGAGAAGGCTATCATTTTCAGACCTCGTGATGATGATGAGTTTGTGTTCCAAGGGTATAAGCCCAAGAAACCCAAGAAAGTTATCATATCCGCACTCCAGACGAAGAAGCTACTAGATAAGGGATGTCAAGGCTACTTAGCATCTGTGATGGATACTGATGTAGAGATTTGGCCATTGACCGAGCTAGATGTGGTGAGGGAATTTCTTGATGTATTCCCGGATGACTTGACAGGCTTACCACCGGACCGAGAGATGGAATTTACCATAGACCTACTCCCCGGCTCAGCACCAGTGTCAAAAGCTCCTTACCGCATAGCTCCTATGGAATTGAAGGAATTACAGGTGCAACTTCAGGACCTTTTGATGAAGGGATTCATTAAACCTAGTGTGTCTCCATGGGGAGCACCGGTATTGTTCGTCAAGAATAAAGACGAAAGTATTAGACTATGAATTGATTACTAGGAGCTTAATAAGCTAACCATCAAGAACCGGTATCCTTTGCCAAGGATAGATGATTTATTTGATCAGTTGCAGGGTGCCAAGGCATTCTCCAAGATCGACCTTATATCGGGCTACCACCAGCTCAGGATCAAGGATAGTGATGTCAGTAAGATAGCCTTTAGATCAAGGTATGAACATTATAAATTCTTGGTGATGTCAAGGGTTGACCAATGCACCGGCTGTATTTATAGATTTGATGAACCGGGTATTTCAGGACGTCTTAGACAAGTTTATGATAGTATTCATTGATGACATTTTGGTCTACTCCAAAAGTGCAGAGGAACATGCTGTTCACCTAAGGTTAGTACTGCAACAGCTGAGAGAGAAGCAACTCTATGCCAAATTCAGCAAGTGCGAGTTTTGGCTATCACAAGTGGCATTCCTAGGCCACATTGTTTCAGCCAAGGGTATAGAGGTTGACCCAGGCAAGGTGAAGGCAGTTCTAGAATGGGAGACTCCCAAGAGTGTAGCAGACATATGTAGTTTTCTAGGATTGGCCGGATACTATGGAGGTTTATCAAGAATTTCTCCCGCATTGCTACTTCTATGACCCGACTCACATGGAAGGGTGTAAAATTTGAGTGGTTTGATGCTTGTGAGCGAAGCTTCAAAGAGCTAAGGCAAAAGTTGGTATCAGCTCTAGTTTTAACTACTCCGACCGGTACAGGTGGCATGGTTGTTTTTAGTGATGCCTCCAAGCTGGGATTAGTTGTGTATTGATGCAGCACGGGAAAGTCATTGCTTATGCATCCCATCAGTTGAAGGATTATGAGAAGAACTACCCAACCCTTGATTTGGAGTTGGAAACTATTATTTTTGCACTGAAAATCTGGAGACACTACCCATATGGTGAGGAGAGTGAGATCTTCAATGACTATAAGAGCCTCAAGTACTTCTTCACCCAAAAGGAGCTCAACATGAGTCAGAGGCGTTGGTTAGAGCTGATGAAGGATTATGATTGTACTATCCACTATCACCCAGGAAAGGCCAATGTGGTAGCTGATGCACTTAGTTAGAAATCCTAGTCACTGACTCTTGCATCACTGACCACCAATGGGTTATCTCTTAGAGGAGGCCAGGAGACTAGATTTGGAACTATTTGTGGAGGGTGTCACCTTATCACTATCAGCATTGGTGGTACAACCTAGTCTGGTGGATGGGATCACTACAGCTTAGGTTACTGATATAGAGTTGCAGGAGCTAATAGCAGAATCCCAGGAAGGAACCCAAAAGGACCCAGATTTCTCGATGACTGAAAGCAGGATTCTCAAGTTCAAAGGGAGGTTGTGTGTGCCCAGTGATGGTGATTTGAGAGACATGGTTTTGAGAGAGGCATATAGCTCTCCATACTCCATTCACCCCGACAACAATAAAATGTACAAGGAGCTCAAAGGATCCTACTGATGGAGAGGAATGAAGAATGATGTGGCCACGTATGTGTCTAGATGCCTCACATGCCAGTAATTCAAGGCTGAGAGACAGAGGCCTCATGGGTTATTATAGTCCCTGCCTATTCTGGAGTGGAAATGAAAGAATATTACCATGGACTTCGTCACAGGCCTACCCCGTACATAGAATGGTATGGATGCCATTTGGGTAGTTGTGGATCGCTTGACTAAGGCAGCTCATTTTACCCCAATCAAGATCACATTTTCTATGGACAAGTTGGTCAAGTTGTATGTCGATAACATCATCAGGTTGCATAGTATACCAGTTAGTATCATCTGTGATCGAGATCTCAGGTTCACTTCCAAGATTTGGACATGTGTGCAAAAGGCCATGGGCACTCAATTGGCTTTCAGCACTGCCTTTCACCCACAGACCGATGGTCAGTCAGAGAGGACTATTCAGACATTGGAGGACCTAATCTGAGCATGTGCCCTAGATATGAGATATAGTTGGGATGAGTATATTTCCCTTGTTGAGTTCTCCTACAACAGCAGTTATCAGGCCACCATCAGGATATCCCCATTCGAGGCACTATATGGCAGGAAATGCCAGACTCCACTCTATTGGGATGAGGTTGGTGAGTGGCATATTTTGGGTTTGGAATTGATATAGGCTACTAGTGAGAAGGTGAATGTGATTAGAGAAAGGATCAAGGTAGCTCAGTCCAGGCAGAAAAGCTACACGGATGTTAAGAGGAAACATCTGGAGTTTGGTGTTGGAGACAAGGTCTTCTTGCGGATCTCCACAGTTAAAGGGGTGATGCGGTTCGGTAAGAAGGGGAAGCTTAGTCCAAGGTTTATGGGACTGTATGATGTACTGGAGAGGATCAGACTGGTAGCTTACCAGATAGCTTTACCGCCAGAGTTGGAAGGTACACATAATGTCTTCCATGTATCTATGTTGAGGAAGTACATTCCTGACCCGACTCACATCTTAACTTACATACCCCATGAGTTGGATGAGGACTTTGCCTATGTGGAGTATCCAGAGAAGATTGTTGATCGGAAGGATCATGTTCTTCGCAACCGCACCGTTTCCTTCGTCAAGGTGAAATGGATGAAACACCCCAAACAAGAAGCATCCTGGGAGCGAAAAGATGAAATGATGAAGAAGTATCCTAGATTGTTTGATTTTCTAAGTATATTCAATTTCGAGGATGAAATTCTTGTAAAGTGGGGGGGATGTTACACCCATGCCCTAATCCGGTCAAATTTGAACTACTGTGATAGGCCTCGGATCAAAGATCAAAAGTACAACCAGGTTTTGGCTTGCGGCTGCACATTGCTGAAGGGGTAGAGATGACCCCACATATTCATGTATCGCGTGCCTGTCCAATTGGAGAGGACTCATACCTTTTGATCCCAGACGGTAAGTGACCCGACTCCCCACACTTGATTTTTGGCATGCATCATAATTGTCGAAAAGCCTTGGGCATGTCCGAGGGTAACCACCCATGCAAGACCAACCCTGGGATAGCAAGCTGTCAAGACAGTAGGCTATCTTGACCATCGAAAACAACCCACCGGAAGCATCCTAGGTATGAATCCGATGCCTATTTTTAATGGGTCCACAGGCTACTGTCGAGGTTTTGATGCTCGTGGGTCCCGCCACTCGCATTGCAAATGGTTCTGGATGATCCCAAATCATCCTCCTCACTTTCCTCTTGGTGTGAACACCTTATGGACCTAAATGTGCCGGTCCTCGTGCCCCAAAACTCATTTTGAACCGATTGGTTCAAAAGAGGCCCAAACCAAATGGATCCTAAGGCCCCAAATTAAGTTATAAGTTGGGAAATGAGGATTCATTTCCTCATTTCCCTTGTGCCCAACGTAGGAGAGGAGAGAAAGATGAGAGGAAGAAGAAGAAGAGGAAGGAGAAGGGGATTGAAGGCCTACCTTGGTGCCGGCTGCTGCCTTGTTGCTGGACTCGCTGCCAGAGGTAGGTACAACCTCCCATACTACTCTCTCTCTCTATTTTGACCTAGACAAAGCTAGGTATGGATGGAATCATGGTGTACATACCATGTTAGGGTTGTAGGATGGGTGTTCTACCCTCCCAGTGTTGTTGTCGAGCTTGAATCAAGCCTGGTGAGCTATGGCAACATGTAATGCCAAAAGACCAACTAGGGTTTTGATCATTCGATCGACGTATCTCCCAAAAAAATTGGTGGAATTGAGATTTTATTGGCTTAGAATGATGCTAGGAACATCCCCTACAAACTCTATGGAATAAATCCCGGTAATCTGGCCCGAGCCGAAAAGCCCTAAATTGGTTGGAGTACCCTGTACCTCCACCGAAAATAGCCCACCGGATCCACTGGATCTATTTCCTGCGGCATATTTCTGGTGAACATGTGAGCTTTATATGCTCTCTGTTACCTCCACTAGAAATAGGTCTGATATTTTTTAAGGAAATGCCCTGTTTTCGGTGGTTGTTTTCGGTGACATTACTGTCATTGGGAGACAGTGTCTGTACACATTGGGGGTGACCTGTGGGGGTCCCTCTCGATGTTTCTGACATGTACTGATGTAAGATTCCCCTGTGTCTAGGATAGTGATGTGCACGTGCCCTGAAGCCAGAATTGAATTGATCGATCGGTGGCCATACTTGAACCCAAACGTGACCAATCGTAAAATAGGTGAGGGATGGACTATGTTTATTTTTAAATATTTATTAATTATTTAATTGCTCACATGCTTAGAATTATATGTCTAATTGAAATTGTCATATTATGATCATGATATGAATTGTATGGAAATGTATGATGGGATCCGGTGTGGCCGAGGTGGTACCAATACGTGATCTCCAGTGTTTTTGGATGGGTGTGTGTGTGTGAGATGGAATCCGGTGTGGCCGAGGTGGTACTGGTGCCATGATTTTCGTATCTATGTTGCATTCATGCATCGATTATGTGCACTAGAGTTAGTTGTAGTCGCGGGTTATACTTTGTGGCCAAGGTCTAGTTGGTATCATGTACCCTAGGCTGCATATGGAAATGGATACACTTCGTGGCCGAGGTCTTTCTAATGTTGCGTAGTCCATACTCAACTATTACTACATGCTAGATTAGGTAAATGGTCTCAGGTTTCACTTTGTGGTCAAGGTCTCTCAAGTATCGTGTATCCGAGACTATATTTGGGGATGTGTTACACTTTGTGGCTGAGGTCTCTCCGATATCATGTAATCCATACTAACTGTATCATTATGAAGGCATGTAGTATATACAAGGATTAAAGTATCGGTATCGGTCGACCAAAATTAAGATACGTATCGAAGGGTATCGTATCGTATCGGAGATACGCTAAGATACGCTAAAGATACGCACATAAATGGATAGAAAACACTTTTTTATACACATTTGCATAAAAAAATAGTTAAAAAAAGTTATATATAACATGTATTATGCATAAACAATAAATTGAGAGTATCACACTAAGAATCCAAGGTTTGTAATTGTCCCATAAATGTAAAATCCTTGTTCCCAACCTTGATTTCCACTTTAGTTAGAGAGAAAAATGGTTGGCAGCAACTTTGGAACAAAAACACCTCAAAAAATTACCCATTTTGGCCATTTTATAACCGTATCGGTACGTATCGGTGTGTATCGGTCGATACATACTGATACGCACCGATACATATCGATACGTACATATACATGCCGATACGTACCGATACATACCGAAACATACATTTCACTTCAATTTTGAATTTTTCATAGAGTATAGGTACGTATCGGTGAGTATCGATGCGTATCGGTGGTGTATCGGTGTGTATCGTAGGATACGTATCGATACATAAGGGTTTTAAAATTTTCATGATACGTATCGGTATGTATCATGCCGATGCCTACCGATACGGATAAGTATCGATCGATACGGCACGATACGCACCGATACTTAAAACCATGAGTATATATGTGGTTAGGTATCACCCCCTATGCTACGCACCCTTTCCAACAGGGGTTGATGTGTTGGATAACCCATTATGGTATGTTTGATGAGCCTTCCCAAAGTGCCATTCCCACGGTACGATGTGATTGTTGCCTGAGATAGGAACCTGTCCGCTGTGGCCGATATGTTACCGATGCCGTGACTGCCAGGAGGGGGTTATCAGGGGTTTACTGGGTGACCCATAGATATATACGGGGATCGGCAGGTTTCTAATCACGGCTAAGACTTGTATCACTGGATAGTCGATGTCGTTTTCGAGATGAGGGATATAGCCTAATGTGCCATAGTAGCATTTACCAGACTTAGTTTGTATTGTTAGGTGGATAATAAATAAATGAACTGCATCATGAGCATCATGGACTATGTGTTTAATTTTTGTAATCATGCATCATAAATTATTACTACTATTATCTTGCTTGGATGTGCTTGCCCCACCCCCCACTGAGTGAGTAGGAAAGCTCACTCCACGTATACACCCCTTTTTAGATGATGATGTAGGTACGGTGGTGCCGATGGTGGGTGATCCAGTATCTTTTCGGTTGGAGTACGATGTGAGTGATGATGGATGCCAGAAGTGGAGAAGCACGACCAGGACTATACTTGTGACCATTGTGCTTACTTCGCACCGCGAGATTGTTTGTCATATTGTGATATTTTTGGATATAGTTGTGGATTGTATATTTTCTTGAGATTATAGTATATGTCATGGATGAATGTAATAGAATAACTCAGTTATTGCTATTATATTACCATTAGATGTTTCCCTATTTATTTATAAATTCCGCTACTATACTCTGATTCCATTGCTTCTATTGGTTTGTGATGTGAGATTATGAAAATGTTAAGGTACTGCTCAGAGATCCTGGTAGGTTTGTAAGACAGGTACATGTCTTACTCACACCATCGGTATTCATAATGGTAAGTTGGGTCTACCGGGAGTGGGGTGTGACAGTTCTTCAGGCCTTCGAAACTCTTCAATCCTTTTCCTTCTTTGAGTGATATTTTCGTGTAGGAAAAGTTTACCCTTAGTCTTCCACCCCCTCTTGAGGTTTTTCAAGTCTTCGGAGAGATCTTCATAACTCAGATCTTAAAAATATTCTTCAGGCCTTTGAAGTTCTTTAACCATTTTGGTTTCAACCAATTCCCAGTAGAAGCTCTACTGGAGTGCCACCTCACTCTAGCCTTCCCATTGCCTATCCCCAGTGGAAGCTCTATCGGAGTGCCTCCTCAGCCTAGCCCTCCCATAACCTATCTCCAACGGAAGCTCTGTCGGAGTGCCACCTCAACCAAAATCCAAAAGCAACCGTTCATAGTCGGAACTCTATCCAAATATTACCACAATCAACATCTCTCAAGAAAGGATGTTGGAGTTCAAGACCATCTTCCTCTGAGCTAGGAGAATCCAAAAGACAGTCCGTGACAATACTAATCAGGGGTCCACCCCTCTTAACCTAAAACAGGGGTTAAGCTCAGGTATAATTTCTTAATCGAATCATTATAATGTAGATTTTAAATTGACCTTGTTTTAGTATACATAGTTATTTAAATTCAGTCCATCCATATTTGTGTGATAACCTTGCCATGCATGCGGAATAGGAATAATCATGGAAAATGTTCGTTCTTAAGCATCTAATAGGAAGACCGATTAAACCCAGTAGATTGGGTGCCTAACACCTTCCCATTTCTATAACCTGACACTTACCCTAAATCTTTGGACCAAACCAACTTTCGGGCCCTCTTCTCAGAAATTGGGCCCACCCTCGGGTCCTAGGTCCATAATCCTAGGTGACGACTCCAAACCCTTTTTGTATGATCCCAACCCCCTGTATTAGATCACCATCAAAACCCCTTCTCAATGATGAACTTTACACCCCTGTGAAATATGACTCCACGTATCTTTGAGTGGAGATACGGCAGTGCAGGGCTTGCGGGTTAGCACACATAACACACACCTCCCTAAGAAAGAGAAGGAGAGGAGAGAAGGCCGAATGTAAGTCTCTTTTTCCCCCACAAAGGGAAGTGAGAGAGAATCTGTGGCTGCTACCCTCATAGTAGGCAGACCATAGAGCCATTTCTTAACTTGGTCCTTGAGTGCAAAAGTTATGAACCTTAATTTTACAGCATCATCAATCAACTGTTGGATCTTATTCAGAACACAAACCTCCTCAAATTCCCAAAGGAATAGGTACGCATCCTCAAAGGGCAGCCCATGGAAGTGGGGCAACATAGTGATGTACTATGATTTGAGCTCAAAATTGTTGCCATGGGCTTGTGGTAGAACTATGCAGGAAGGTTGGGCTGCTCCAGTAGGGTAGAACCTATCTTTCAGAGGTTCATGTGGAGGGTTTGGCTGTTGGTCTCCCATATTGAAAGGTATTGATGAGAGTATAGTTATAGGGCCACTATTATTGGATTTCTTCTTTCCAACCTATTCCCAATATTACTTACCCCCTAGCACTCATGCAACAGAAGGGTACCCACAACTAGAATAAGACAAGCACAAAAGAATGGAAAGTTTTTTTCTTTTGGGCTTTTTGGGAGCTTATCGATAAGGACTTGGGGTTGCTCAATTCCTGAGGTACTATTACAGGGCGAAACCTGTCTTTATCATATTGTGAGGTTTGGCAACGTCCACCGATACAACTATTATTGCAAGTTGTTCTTCTCAGGAATTCAATAAATGATGAATGAAAAAGAAAATAAAGCACTCTGATATAACAAAAGAAAGCGAAAAATAACATGAAACTGTCTCCCTGACAATAGTGTCAAAAACTTGTTTGAGATTTAAAAGTAACCGCAAGCGTACGGATCAGTGTAGCTAAAGGGTCGAACACAAGTAGAGTAGCCACCTTATTTTAAGCTTCTTTTAGTAATGCGAAAGTGTAACGATCGATTATGGTGATCTACTTCTAACTACCATCCTAACACAAATGCATCTTAAAATGACCTAAACATTCATATCTAACCCTAACTATTCACCATCTAGGAATTTAAATACTCAAACCACGCAATTAAAAAGTAAATAATTGAAAGTAAAAGTGCTGAAATCAAAAAGTGCTGAAAAGTAAATAAATAAAATAAAAAGGGGAATAAAGCTAGAGAGAGGCACACAAGTAGTTATCTCTACTTAGCTTGAGGGATGCACCATAAATAATATGAGCTTCCCTACTTGACCAGAGAGTACTCTTACAAGGACGTTTCTACTTAACTTTAGGGGAAGGGATGCAATGTAAATAAGAAAGTAAAAGGATGGTTCCATAGCTAAAGAGGGGCAAAGCCAAACATGCATCTAGCCAAGGACCTTGGGAGAAAGGGAAAGCAATAATATAAAACTGAAAATTTAAAATCTAATTTAAGAATGATGGGTAGAAAGAAGAGGGAATGAGAGGGGGGGTGACAAGACTACTGTAGAAGCCTACTTACCTGAAGTTCCCTACTTCAATCCTTGAATTGAAATAATTTGATTGATTTAAAATACTACCAGCCCTAAAAACTAGATCTAAACTAAATCAAATCTGAAATTGCTAGGCCTGGAGAAAACAAATCATGAAGAGAAAAATTGAACTTGAAAGAGATGCTCCACAACTTGTTCTTGTCACCTAGAACGAAGCCTAGAACTAAAAATTAAAAATATTGCACGTTTGAATAACTTGAACAATTAAATAAAAGGCTTGCATTAATCAAAATAAAAGACTTGCATTAATAATAAAAAAAAAAAGATTACAAAAGTACTTGTATAAAAAACTAAGAAAAAGAACTAAAGAGAAAAAGAGAGCACAACTAAAAACCTAGAAGAAGAAAGGAAGTGAGAAAACCCTAAAAGAGAAGTGTGTCCTCCCCTTGTGTTGATTTTATCATATAGAGAATGGGAGGGAGTACAACGATTTTTGGTATCCTAGTTTAGGGGATTTTTTTGAGATTCTTGTTGATGAGGTGGAAATTAGGAGAGAAGGGAGTAAAAAGAGAAAGTAGGGGAGAGAGAAGCTTGGACGATTTTCTATTTGTTTCCTTTTTCTTTTTCTTTTTTTTCTTTCCTATTTTTTCTGATTTGTTTCTATTTTTCTCTTTTATTTCCTTCTTTTTCTCTCTCTCTTCAAACTTGCGCACAAAGCTCTCCCTTGGCCGACATCCTATTCCTTGCTTGAATCGATTAGTAGATCTTCTAATTGAGTAGGAAGTTCCATCCATGCCCCTTGCTTTAAGGGATGAGTGAGGGAGAGAAAATATTACAAACAAAATCTCCAAGAAACGATAGCCAAGAGGTTTGAACTGGAGACCTCCTGGTGAGAAAGGGATTTTTGCACACCATAACTCACCAACTATGCTAGGTAGTTGTTGTTACCAAAAAAGAATCTTCAACCACTCAAGGAGGGGTCCATCAATCATTGTTATCATTTAGAATATTCCTTGAACACCTGGGACAACTGCAAATGGGCTGATTCTGCATCTTGGTTTAGTTCTGATCCATTATTTTTTTTCTGGCCTGAAAACAATAATCACTTGTATGGGTGACCAAACAGATGTATACTTTTATTACAACACATCCATCTTGCTTAGAATTTCATACTCTTCCCAACCATGAAAAGAGAAGGGACCACTTTATGTGTAAAATTAGAGATATGGAGCCTGATAGTCCTTAAGGGCTTTAAAATATAAAATCTGCAAAAAGAGAGTAAAACCCAGGGTAGCTCCATTCTAAATATGTAAAATGCATGCTTTTATAACCTATATTTCACACATTAATGTGCTCATCAGAGGGCTAAGGAAGGGCTAGGCAAGCCAAGGGAAGGGGCTAGAGGGCTGCCAATAAGGGGAAGAAGGGGGGCCAACAAGGGCAAGAGAGAGATGGGATTAACTCACCCAAGGGAAGGGGGTAGGTATACCAACCAAGTGTGTTTTTGGAGGGTGAATCGGATCCTATTTATAGATTTTTGGATCCTAAGGGAGTGGAAACCATGAGGGTTTTGGCGGGGCCCCAGGGGTCGCTGGGCCGTAGATGTGCTGACGGGGCCACGAGGGGTGCTGGCGGGGCCACAGGGGTGCTTACAGGGCCGCGGGAATGGATCCTGATCAGAAGGTGTGGGTGGGTTCTATCTTTTGAGAATGATTATGGGAGATCCGATGGTCCAATTTTTTCATACCATATATCGTTGGAATCATGATTCCGACCACTATCCATCTGTACAGTCACTTTGGATTAGATTCCTTCGTATATGTGATGTCATAATTGGACCCCTCTTTTCTTTGATTCTAGGGTTTCTAAGGTTTCTGGATGTAAAGGGAGTGTTTCGTGGCTGGACCACCCTAGCTAGTTGTCATTTCTATTGATTGGAAGCGAAGGGCCACATCCATGATCCGTAATAAATAAAATAAATAAAACCTCATGGGCCTGTGAGATTAGTCACGGACCCACAGGGTCCAAAAAAAAAAAAAAAACCTCCCAGTGGATCTGTCATAATAAATAGAAAAAAATCAAATAAAAAATAACAAAAGAAAAATTATGATTCTCTCACTCAAGTGCAGGGCATACGCGATCCCCTGTGGAAATCATAAATACACTGTTTTACTCTTGCTTAATACAACTGGACCCCATTGGCAACCCTAATGCATGGTTTGACAGGATGCCCTTTTCTGCTCGGTGGTATACCGGTTTGATTAAAACTAGATGCCATTGGAAGGCCCAGATACCATTTTTGGCTCAGTGGTTTACCACTTTGATTGAATTGGGATGCAATTGGAAGGCCCAGATACCCTTTTTGGCTCGGTGGTTTATCAATTTGATTGAATCGGGACGCCGTTAGAAGGCCCAGATACCCTTTTTTGGCTTGGTGGTTTACCATTTGATTGAATTGGGATGCCATTAGAAGGCCTAGATAACCTTTTTGGCTGGGTGGTCTACCGTTTTGATTAGATCAGAATGCCATTGGAAGGCCTAGATACCCTTTTTGGTGTAGTGGTTTACCGATTTGATTGAATCGAGATGCCATTGGAAGGCCCAGATACCCTTGTTGTCTTGGTGGTTTAGCGGTTAGATTGAATTGGGATGCCATTGGAAGGTCCAGATACCCTTTTCTTGGCTTAGTTGTTTACCGATTTGATTGAATTGGGATGCCATTGGAAGGCGCAGATACCCTTTTTGGTTCGGTGGTTTACCTATTTGATTGCATCAGGATGCCATTAAAAGGCCTAGATAACCTTTTTGGCTTGGTGGTTTACTGATTTGATTGAATCAGGATGACATCAAAAGGCCCAGATACCCTTTTTTGTCCCAGTGGTTTACCAATTTGATTGAATCGGGATACTATTGGCAGGCCTAGATACCCTTTTTGGCTTAGTGGTTTTCTAGTTTGATTTAATCGGGATGCCATTAGAACGTTGAAAATAATAAATAACCTACATAATTCCTACTCTGTTAGAAGATATACCTGACTTTGACCCCTGTTCAGGGTCAAGAGGGGATAGACCCCAATTGATGCTCTGACGGCTCTAATGTGGATCCCTAGCTCAGACGGAACTGACCTCGACTACTTGCTCCTCTCCATTAGGGAATCTAGGCCTTCAGTGGCTCTCCAAGCTTTGGTATGTTTCTTGAGGGTCGTAGGTGGAGGAATTCCTTCACCCCACTCTTCCTCACTTCCTTCTTTCTTCCCCCTCGTTTCTCTTTTTTTTTTTCTTCCTTGGCTATGCCTTGGAATTTTTTTTGGTGTGTTTAATGTGGGAGAAGGAGACCCTATTTATAGGTGTCAACCCACACCCCCTGACGGTTCTCAAAATAAAATCATGGGTTGGCAATCAAGCCCACACAGGCCCATAGGTGTTAAACTTCCAAAAAAGGATTTTGTCACATTTTAAATGCACTAAAACACGTTTTAAATACACTAAAACTTACCATTTTTATTTAAAATTGATGGGTCCGTCAAAACATGGATGGACCCATCCCCAAAACTTTCCAAAATAGGTAAATTATTTTTTATAAAAATCATTTTTTATATTTTTATTTTTTTATTTCCTTTTCTAGAAAATCCTTCATAGGACCATATGGGAACCATACGGGGCCATATGGAACCCATACGAGGCCGTTTGGGACCTATACGAGACCATATGGACCATGTATGGGTCCGTATGGCTTCTATGTGGGTCTGGGTCGATTTGGGTCAAAAGTGGGCTTACTGATCCCCGTGTCAACTTTCGGGACACATTCTTGGAGATCCAATGGTTCGATTTTCATGTACAATATATCTTCAGAATCGTCTTTTCGAGTACTATCCAATGGTGTGGGTTTTGAGCTTCTTCTTCGCTTGAAAATGATTGAGAATAGAAAAGAGGGGTCTTTGCCCATTTTCCAGTTGAGGGGTTTCTGGCAATCCTTATCTATGCCGTTCCTGCACCATTGGGAAGTACTTAGAACCAATTCATCAATATATAACATGCTAGAATCGAGTTCCACAAGATCGGTCCTGAACTAACTCGGGGCCAGATTAGGGTTTCAGGCTATATTAGGGATTTGGGCCAACTTGGGCCAACTTGGGCCACTTCCTAGTTTGAGATTAGACTAGGATTTTAGGTTGATTTTTGAGTTACTGCCATCATCTGGATCATCACAAAAGGCCTAGATTTCCTTCCGATGTGAAGCATGAACTATGGTCATTCCTTGTAAGTCATCACGGCCTGGGTGGGTGACAAAGTTGGGTGTCTATAGACGGCCTGTTATAAGTTGAATTATTACGTACTGACATCTTGGCAGGTCCAATCAAAAAGTGTCATGATGCAGAACAGGTAAGTTTTTGACTTCTCCATTTAAATTTCCTAGATAGGGTCATATTAATTTCTTGATTAATCAATGATTTAGCCGATTTGTGAAATTTACCAATGAATTATCCTCCCGAGTTTGCGTATTTGCACCTACCATTATTGAGCACGATGACAGAAATACATGCTCATGGTTAAAAAATTTGGGGAGATCTTTTCTTTTCCCTTCGGCCTTGGCACAAGCCTTGGCCAAAGAGAGCCATTCTATGGACACCCAATTTTGTCACCCACTCTAACAATGATAACATATAGGGAATGATCGAGGTTCGTGCTTCACATCGGAATGGAATATATGCCTTTGGTGATGATCCAAATGATGGTAGTGACTCAAGAATTAACCTTAAACCCTAATTATATCCTGAACTTGGCAATGACCCTAAACCCTAATTTAATCTTGAACCTGGTAGTGTCCCAAATCAGCTTAAAACCCTAATACAGCCTGAAAACCTAATCCGGCCCTGGGCCGATTTTGGACTGGATCTTGTGGAACCCTATTACACTCGTTCCCTAACCCAGTCTAATTTGAACTTTTGTGATAGATCTCGGAACAGAAATACGGAGTACCAACGGATTTTGGGTTATGGCAACTCATTGCAAAATGTGAAGGGATGACCCCACTTGCTTGTGCATTTCATGCTAGCCCAACTGGAGAGGATTCAAGCCTTTCAACCCCAAGCGATAAGTGACCCGACACCTCCCTACCCAAGCCCTGGCACGTACCAAAATTTTTGGAAGAACATGGCCATAACCTAGGGCAACCTGTAGGGAATGACCAAGTGGGGATAGTAGGTAGTCAAGGCACATCATTGCCTTGACCACTGGAAACAAGGCCACCAGAAGCACCTAGGCTGAATCCGATGACCCTGAATCCAGTAGCCTATTAGGCTGCTGCATGGGGTCTGATGCCCATGGGCCCCACCACCCACATCGTGGCCAGCCCCGTACACACTCTCCCACACCCTTCCTCAAGAATTGTATGTCATATGAGTCTAAGGAGGTGGGCTTGTGTGTCCCAAATGATGGAATAACCCACTTGAACCAGACAAGTGCCCAGCCAAATAGACCTTAAGTCCATCACTTACTATAAAAGTAGAAGTGACTTCATTTCTCACTTCTTACTTACCCAAATTGTGGGAGGGAGACAAAAGAGGGGAGAAAGGAAGAGAAGGAAGGAAGAAAAGTGAGGAGCTTGATCTAGCTCTTGCCTTCGCATCCGTTGCTGGAATCTTGCCGGAGGTAGGTGCTACTTCCCATACCACTCTATTTCTTCATTTTGAGCTAGTGTCTTTGAGCAAGGTTGTGAATCACTAGGGTGGAGGGGTAAGCCTTGACCCCGAAACCTCTCAAAGCTCAAGTGAGTGTACATCTCACTCTCCCATATGATTGCCAAGCTCAAACCAAGCCGGGTGAGCTCTAGCAACACTTGTGCCCAAATGAGTAGCTAGAGTTTCAACAATTCGGTTGTCGTATCTCCCAAACGGCTTGGTGGAATCGAAACTTCTTAGGCTTAAAATGGAGGTAGGAAGACCCACTATGAACTCTATGGAACAAAACTCGGCAATCAAGCCCAAGCCGAAAACCCCCAAATCCCACAGCTCATTTCTGGGAATCCATTAGAAACAACCTGGGCTGGATCCGGTGGCATATTTTGGATGAGGCCCAGGCTCTTAGGAGCTCTCTGCCAAGGCCACCAAAAAAACCACTGATATTTCTTGTGGATTTTTCATATTTCTTGTGGCATTGCTACTAGGTCCCAAAATTAACAGAACTTGTGTTCTTTGGAGAGAACCCTTGTGGGTCCCCTCTGGTGTTTTCAACACCCAATTACACTTGTGCATAGGACAAGGACAAACACATACAATGAGGTCACAAGTGAGCTGAACACTGGTTGATACACTTGGAACCCGATCCAAACCAAGTTACAACCAAAGTGAGGGATGGTTGACTGTTAATTTTTGGAGTGTTTGATATTAGAAATTTCTCGCATGTGGTAGGAATTTTAATTGATTATTAAATGTCAAAATGTTAATATTAATCTCTTGACATGATAATTATGTTGAATCATTATGTTTATAAAATGTGGAAATTGGATATGTGATCTATGTGATCTATGTTGAGATGCGGATTATGAGATGATATCCAGTGTGGCCGAGGTGGTTTCGGTACCGTGATCGCCGTGTGGATGTTGCATTCATTCATTGTGTATGTGCATTAGATTTAGATACAGTCATGGATTGCACTTTGTGGCTGATTGTGATTCCAGTATCGTGCACTCAGGGACTATACTTAGAAATGGGTACACTTTGTGACCGATAGCAATTCCGATATCACATAGCCCCAACTCAAACTGCTTGTATGCTAGATAGGCTTGGAAATGGATGCGATGTGGCCAATGGTTGATTCCGGTATCATATTCCATACCAATTGTATCATTATGCAAGGCATGTAGTATATTATGGTTAGGTGACATTCCCTATGCTATGTTCCCTTACCAATAGGTGGTAAGGTGTTGGATAACCCACTGGTGGTATGTTTGATGAACCTTTTCAAAATGCCACACCCATGGTATGATGTGATTGTTGTCAGAGGTGGAAAATAGTCTAGCGGGACCAATGGTGATTTCAATGCCATGATTGCCAAGAGAGGGTTACCAGAGGTTTGTTGGGTGATCGATGGTCACATTCCCAGACCAGTAGGCTCCTAATCATGACTAGGATTTGTACCATTGGGTGACCGATGTGCGAGTTCCGAGACCAGGGATACAACCTAATGAGTCGCAGTAGTATGAACCTGACTTAGTTGTATGTTAGGTGGTTTAATAACCAAATGAAATGCATCATTTGCATTATGGACTATGTGTTTAACTTTGTACTCATGACATCAAGGATTATTATGTATGTGATTGTTTTGTGCATGAATCCCACCCCTGACTGAGCTAGTTGGAGCTCACCCCACATATATGTTTCCTTTTAGATGAAGATGAAGATGTAGGTACTGTTGTGTTGTTGGGATGTGACTCCACTTTCTCCAGACCCGAGTACGGAGTAAGTGACTAGTGGATGCCAGATGCTAAGAAGCAAGACTCAGATTGTTCTTGCGACATCTATGCTTATGCGGCACCTTGAGACGAGTGGTCATCTTTTGATATTTTGATACCGAATTATTGATTGGTATTCTTTTGGGCTTATTATATGTAAGTCATGGATATTTTTATATGGAATAACTTGGTTATGGATATACATTATCATTAGATGTCACCCCACTTAAATTACATTCTGCTACTTTATACTCTGATTCCACTACAATTAATCTTTCGGTTCGGTGTTGTGTGATTGTGAATGTTAAGGTACTGTTATCTTACTCACACTGCTGGTATTCCCATAAAGGGGAGCAGGGTGTGATAGCTTGGTTTCAGAGCGAGATGCTCTTCCTTAACTCACAACCTACCCAAACCTTATTTTTGGGGATTAGGATTTAAAATAAAATCTCAAGACAATCAATAATAGTAATGCACAAAGTAGGAGACAAGTATAGGTGTGAAAGAATTTCATTACATAAAGAACTTAAATATATAAGCTCACACCAAATTTTAAATAAAAGTATTGAAAGCAAGGAAATAATGATCTAGCCTAAAATTCTAGGAATTCATAAATTGACATAAGTAAAAAAATAAGGAATAAAATTTCAGAACTAAACCTAAAACATTTCAACTAAAACATAAAGCCGGCTGTGCCGGAAGACACAGAAAGAAAAATCCTAAAGACTACTGGAGGCATGCTGATGCCACTACTCCTGCTGAACTGTTTGGTTTTGCTCCTAGTCCTGGCCTTGGCCTTGAATCTAACTCTAACCCTGTGCTCCAGATCTTAGCATAGGAACGCCAAAGTAGATGACCATCTCCCTCATCTGTCTCTCCACATTAGCAACCCAACCATCAACGAGACAGTAACTCCAACCCACGCTCTCCAAGCGGTTGTCCATCCTCCTTAGGATATTGTTGGTGGTGTCCAGATGAGCCATCATGTCGTTCAGTCCATACCCTCTCGAGCCCCTTGATGAGGATGTAACTATAGTCCCCATGGTCCTCGGGGTGGTGGTGGAAATACCCCTAGAGCAGGAATACCATGTTGGGCAAGTGGGTCAGCACCCTCCTGATCGTCCTCATGACCACTTCCTTGAATATCCTCCATATCCATGGGTTGCTGCCCTTCTTCCTTCTTCTCATCCTCAATTACCTCATTCATGTTGATGGTCACCTTCCTCATCCTCCAACTCCACCCCAAAGTGGCTGAACACTGTGGTCAGTAACTTGTCATAACAGAGATTCAGACACCATGGTCCACATTAGTACGGAGTGGCACTCCCATATAGACACAATAGGTGACGTAGGCTTGTAATAGAGACACCTCATCTTAGTGCCCACTCAAAGGGGTAGCACGGTAGTTGACAGTATGATGCCACCCAAAAGCCTCCTTTTTTAACATACGGTCCATCTTCTCCTGGGCGTTGAAATTCTAGAACTCATAAGACAAGGTCCTAGGAGGGTAGTAGGCCAACTTCCCCTCATTGGGATCCTCAGAATCATGGCCAACTCAACCATATTGAAGGAGATATCAACCCCCTTCATTCTCGAGGTGATCCTCATATCCTCGGTGACACAGTTTTTGCACCGAAGGTTGTAGTAGAATTAGCGCACCAGTCGAGGATAGTACAGTCGGTCTGGTTTTTATATGCAGTACCACCCCAAAGCATCAAACCATTGATAGAAATGGAACCATCGAAAGTCCCTCACATGCACGTATTTACTAGAATCGATATTCCTGTATTCAAAGGTTTCCCAATGGTATTGCTCGACCACGGAGCAAAACTAGTAGTGGTCATATTGTTCTTCTGTGGTAAGAGCCTGTTGATGTTGAGAGGTGGCACGGTGTCCAGACGTGATCACCAAAGACTAGTACCTAGGGTTTTGGAAATTCAAAACCTAGGTTAGAGAAGAATAAGAAACCATAAACCTTGAAAACTAGGTTAAAAGGGGATGAGAAACTTACCATGAATGCATAGATGATAGCAATCGGTTGCGAAAATGCATGCAAAAGGTGGGGAATGGCTGGGGTAATCTTCCTTAGCTATCTCCTCACCTTCTCCATAAGAAAAATAGGGTTTTGGTGAGTACAGAATGAACCCCAAACCCTATTTATCGTGTTTAAAATCCAATGGAAATAAGGTCACTGAAAACACTGGGCTAAGTCCGATGAAAATTTTTCAGCAGGAATGGTCTCTGTTTGGTCCACCAGAAATAAGACCAATATTTTCGATGGATTTCACCCTGTTTTCGATGAATTTTCACCCTATTTCTAGTGAATAGTACAGGGTGGACTTAGGTTTATTTTTATTATTTTATTTTATTTCCTTCTTGTTTAATTGATGAATGTGCCTATGTGTGCTATTATGTGGGGCCTTCCATGCATGCCCGCTTCCCTTACCCCGAACCGAGGTAGACCACCTAATGTGCCATTGGCTCCACCCGTGCTAATAGCCTAAGATGTTGCCACCATAATGGGCAACATGATACAAGGGATGGAAGAACGACAAGCTCAATTTATGGTCGGGATCGATGCCTGGATCCAAGCTACTATGGGAGCCCGAAATACACCAACTGTACCCCCTACTCCACCAGTACCAGCATCGATACCCATTGGCATGGCCACCCCACAAACACCCGATAGGATGCAAGGGAAAGTGCAACGGTAGGTACAAGGGCAAGTGCAAGGGCAGGCACAAGGACAAGCTCAAGTACACGTGGAAGAGTGGACCGATCTGACTAAGATGATGGAAAAGTTTCAAAGGCTTAAGCCCCCATACTTCTCCAATGTGGGCCAAGATCAATTGTTGTCATCAAGATGGATTAGAGATATAGAAAAAGTTTTAACGTTGAAGGGCTACACCAAAGAGAAAAAGATACTATGTGCGGGATATCAACTGCAAAATGAGGCGGATGCTTGGTGGAGGGCCACTGAGCCCTTTGGGAAGACAAGCCCAATCCCACTTAGGAAGATTTTAAAGAGACATTCTTTGGGAACTACTTTCCTGAGAGCTTCAGAGATAGAAGGGAGAGTGAGTTCTCGTACTTGGTGTAACCGTCCCGTTTAGTACTAAAATATCAGCAACGCTTCGAGGAGGTATTCTACTTTGCTCCTGAACATATCCGAAGTGATAGGGCCAAGGCCAAGAAGTTTGAGAAAGGGTTGAGGCCAAGTATTAGTTCAAAAAATGGTTGGATTAAAGTTGCAAACTTACGCTGAGGTGGTCCAAGTAGCTAAGTCCATCGAGGACTGGCACAGAGATAATTCACTGCACAACAAGGGATGGGAAAGAGATCCATGGGGTCAACTGATAGGCCGATATCTCAACTCGACTCCAGTTCAGTTTAGAAACTCGAAGCAAGCCAGGCCTCCTAATATTCCTGTTCTAGTGGTGGGTCTCAGTCTATGGGTTCGAGCCCCCGATGCTTCCATTGTGACTAACCTGGTCACTTAGCCAGGATATGCCCCAACCGTCAGCCGGGTGATGCACCTTATACTCTACCACCTAGGCCCCAGTAAGCATATACAGCCACCATAGGGCTAGAAACCATAGGGAAGGGTATTTGCTATAATAGCCAAGGATGCAAAAGCTACACCAGGTGTGGTGACAGGTACCTTATTGATTTCATTATTACCTGCACATGTGTTATTTGACTAAGGAGCTTCCCATTCATTTGTATCACCGATATTTGTGAGAAAGATGGGAATTCTACCCAAGAGCTTGATTCAGTGCTTGGTAGTTAGTACACCTACAAGAAGTGTGGTGGGTTTGAATTATATATATGAACCATGCCCGATGACTATAAATTGACATGACTTGAATGCACAATTGATCAAGTTGGACATGACCGGCTTCGATGTGATTTTAGGGATGGACTGGTTGTCCACATACAAAGCCAGTGTGCTATGTGTAGAGAAGATGATAATCTTCAGACCCCGTGATGAGGGAGAATTTACCTTTGTGGGAGATAAACCCAAGAAACCTAAGAGGATTATTGTATCAGGTCTCCAGATGAAGAAGCTACTAGATAAAGGGTGTCAGGGCTACTTAGTATCTATGACAAATACTGTGATAAAGGTCAGGCCATTGACTGAATTGGATGTGGTAAAGGAATTTCCCGATGTGTATCTGGATGATTTGATGAGATTGCCTCCGAACCGAGAGACAGAGTTTGTTATAGATTTACTCCCAAGGTTGGCACCCATGTCGAAAGCACCTTACTGCATGGCCTCCATATAATTAAAGGAATTACAAGGACAACTTTAGGATCTTCTAAAGAAGGAATTTATTAGACCTAGTGTGTCTCCGTGGGGAGCACAATACTATTTGTCAAGAAGAAGGGCGAAAGTATGAGATTATGCATCGATTACCGAGAGCTTAACAAGCTAATAATCAAGAACCAATATTCTTTGCCAAGGATTGATGATCTGTTTGATTAGCTACAGGGTGCTAAAGTATTTTCAAATTGAACTTAGATCGGGTACTACAAGCTCAGGATCAAGGATAGTGATGTCAGCAAGACAACCCTCAAATTTTGGTAAGGACACTACGAATTCTTAGTGATGTCATTTGGGTTGACCAACACACCAACTGCATTCATGGACTTAATAAACCAGGTATTCTAGGATGTCTTGGACAAGTTTGTGATCAAATTTATAGATGAAATCTTGGTGTATTCCAAGAGTTCAGAGGAACATGTTGTTTACCTAAGACTGGTATTGTAACCTTTGAGAGAGAGAAGCAATTCTACGTCAAATTCAGCAAGTGTGAGTTCTGACTTTCACAAGTGGCATTCCTAGGCCACATTGTCTCAGATAAGGGTATAGAAGTTGACTCAGGAAAGGTGAAGGCAGTGCTAGAGTGGGACACAACAAAGAAGGTGGCAGACATTCATAGTTTTCTAGGATTGACACAGGAAAGGTGAAGGCAGTGCTAGAGTGGGACACTCCCAAGAATGTGGCAAACATTCATAGTTTTCTAGGATCGATCGGATACTGCAGGAGGTTTATTAAGAATTTTTCTCGTATTTTGGCACCAATAACCCAACTCACACGAAAGGGTGAGAAATTTGAATGGTTTGATGCTTGTGAGAAGAGCTTCAGGGAGCTAAGGCAAAAGTTGGTATAAACCCCGGTCTTGACTTTTCCAACTGGTACAGGTGGTATGGTTGTATATAGTGATGCTTCTAAATGTGGATTGGGTTATGTGCTGATGCAACATTGGAAAGTCTTTGCTATGCATCTCACCAACTAAAGAAGTATGAAAAGAACTACCCTACCCATGATTTAGAGTAGGCAGCTGTGATATTTGCCTTGAAGATTCGGCGGCACTACTTGTATGGTGAGAAGAGTGAGATATAGTGACCACAAGAGCCTTAAGTACTTTTTCACCCAGAAGGAACTTAACATGAGGCAGAGGCATTGGTTAGAATTGATAAAGGATTATGACTGTACTATCCACTACTACCCAAGGAAGGCTAATGTAGTAGCTGATGCACTTAGTCAAAAATCTCAGGCACTGACTCTTGCATCACTGATCACCAATGAGTATCTCATCGACGAGGCAAAGCAACGAGATTTGAGCTACTAGTGGAAGGTGTCGCCTTGTCATTATCGACATTAGTGCAACAACCTAGCCTAGTGGATAGAATTACTGTAGCTCAGGTTACTGATGCAGAGTTGCAAAAATTGATAGCAGGCTGCAAGGAAAGGAAACAGAAGGACCTAGATTTCTCCATGACTAAAGGGGGGATTCTTAAGTTTAAGGGAAGGTTGTGCATGCTCAGTGATGTTAACTTAAGAGATACTATTTTGAGAGAGGCACATAGCTCTCCATACTCCATTCACCCTGGTAGTACCAAAATGTACAAGGACCTAAACGCTTCTTATTGGTGGAAGGAAATGAAGAATGATGTGGCCACACATGTGTCGAGGTGCCTCACTTGTCAGCAAGTCAAGGCAGAGAGACAGAGAACCCATGGTTTACTACAATCACTACCTATTCCGGAGTGGAAGAGGGAAAACATTACCATGGACTTCATCATAGTTTTTCCCCGCACCAGCAATGGTATGGATACCATATGGGTAGTTATGGACCGCTTGACCAAAGCAACTCACTTGATCCCAATTAAAGTTACCTTCTCCATAGACAAGTTGGCCAAGTTATATATTGACAATAAAATCCAGCTGCATGGTGTACCAATTAGCATCATCTCTAATCGAGATCCCAGATTTACTTCTAAATTTTGGACATGTGTGTAGAAGGCTAAGGGTACACAACTAAACTTTTGTTTCACCCACAGACTGATAAGTAGTTGGGGAGGACTATCTAGACCTTGGAGGACATACTTCGAGCATGTGCCATGGACATGAGTTACAATTGGGAAAGCATATCTCTCTTATTGTGTTCTCCTACAACAACAGTTGTCTCTGTTCAAAGCATAGTATGGTAGGAAATGTCAGACTCCTTTTTATTGGGACAAAGTTGGTGAACGACACATCCTAGGTCCAGACTTGATACAGGCCACTAGTGAGAAAGTTGGTGTGATCAAGAGAGAATCAAGGCAGCTCAGTCCAGACAAAAGAGTTATTCAGATATCAGGAGGAAACATCTGGAATTTGATGTAGGAGACAAAGTCTTCCTACGGATCACCCCAGTGAAAGGAGTGATGCGGTTTGGAAAAAAGGGAAAGCTGAGCCCTAGGTATATGGGACCCTATGACATATTAGAGAGGATATGATTGGTGGCATACATGATAGCTCTACCTCCAGTGTTGGAGGACACCCATGATGTCTTCCATGTATCAATGCTAAGGAAGTATATACCCTACTCTTGTTTTGACATATGTACCCCATGAATTGAATGAGGATTTTATCTATATAGAGTTTCCGGAGAAGCTTGTTGACTGGAAGGACCACATCCTCCACAATCATACTGTTTCATTCGTCAAGGTGAAGTGGATGAACCACCTGAAGCAAAAAGCCTCTTGGGAGCAAGAAGATGAAATAAATAAGCAACACCCTGGATTATTTGACATACCAGTTACATTCAATTTTAAGGATGAAATTCTTGTAAGGTGGGGGGGATACTACACCCGTGCCCTAACCCGATCTAATTTGAACTTTTGTGATAAGTCTTGGACTAGAAATATGGAGTACCAATGGATTTTGGTTCACAATAGCTCATTGCAAAAAGGGAAGGGATGACTCCACTTGGTTGTGCATTTCATGCAAGTCCAACTGGAGAGGATTCAAGCCTTCCGAACCCAAGCAGTAAGTGACCCAACACTTCTATAATCAAGCCCCGGCACGTACCAAAATTTCTGGAAGAATATGTCCATAACCTAGGGCAACCCCCTAAGGAATGACCAAGTGGGGACAACAGATAGTCAAGGCACAAAACTGTCTTGACCACCAGAAACAAGGCCACTAAAAGCACTTAGGCTGAATCTGATGACCCTTAATTTGGTGGCCTATTAAGCTACTGAATGGGTTTCGATGCCCGTGGGTCCCACCACCCGTATCGTGTCTAGTCCCATATGACCCAACACACTCTACCACACCCTTCCTTATGATTTGTATTTCCTATGAGTCTAAGGAGGTGGGCCCACGTGTCCCGAATGATGGAATAACCCACTTAAACCAGAGAAGTGCCTAGCCAAATGGACCTTAAGTCCATTACCTACTATAAAAGGAGAAGTGAGTTCCTTTCTCACTTCTCACTTGTGCAAATCGTGGGAAGGAGAGAAAAGAGGAGAGAAATAGGAGAAGAGAAGGAAGAGAAGTGAGGAGCTTGACCTAGCTCCCGGCTTCGCATCCTGCTGCCGGAATCTTGCCAGAGGTAGGTGCTACTTCCCCTACCACTCTATTTCTTCATTTTGAGCTAGTGTCTTTGAGCAAGGGAGTGAATCACTGGGCTGGAGGGGTAATCCTTGACCTCGGCACCTCCTGGAACTCAGGTGAGTGTATATCTCACTCTCCCATATGATTACTGAGCTCAAACCAAGCCGAGTGAGCTCCAACAACACTTGTGACCAAATGACGAGCTAGGTTTCAACCGTTTGGTTGTCGTATCTCCTAAATGGCTTGACCGAATCAAAACTTCTTTGGCTTAAAATAGAGGTGAGACCTTGTAATCCGACTCGAGCCAAAACCCCCAAATCCCATGGCTTATTTCTGGGAATCCATAGGAAATAGCCATAAGAAACTATCGGGGCTGGATCTAGTGGCATATTTCCAGTGAGACCTAGGCTCTTAGGAGCACTCTGCCAAGGCCACCGGAAATACCACTGATATTTCTGGTGACATTGTTGTTATGTCCCAAATTTGATAGAACTTATGTTCTTTGAAGGTAACCACTGTGGGGCCCCTCTGGTGTTTTCAACACCCGTTAACACCCGATTACACTTGTACATAGGACACGGAAAAACACGTACAACGAGGTCAAAAGTGAGTTGAACACTGGTTGAAACACATATAACCCTATCCAAACCAAGCCAAGGTGAGGGATGGTTGACTCTTAATTTTTGGAGTGTTTGATATTAGAAATCGCTCTCATGTGTAAGGAATTTTAATTGATTACTAAATGTCGAAATGATTATATTGAACTCCTGACATGTTAATTATGTCGAATCATTATGTTTATGAAATGTGTAAATTGGATATGTGAACTATGTTGAGATGTGGATTGTGAGACGAGATCCAGTGTGGTTGAGGTGGTTTCGATACCGTGATCGCTGTGTGGATGTTGCATTCATGCATTGTGTATGTGTATTAGATTTATATATGGTCGTGGATTGTATTTTGTGGCCAATTGTGATTCTAGTATCGTACACTCTGGGACTATACCTGGAAATGGGGACGCTTTGTAGCCGATGGTAATTTCGGTATTACATAGCCCATACTCAAGCTGCTTGTATGTTAGATAGGTTTGGAAATGGATGCTATGTGGCCGATGGCTAATTCTGGTATTGTATTCTATAGTAACTGCATCATTATGCAAGGCATGTAGTATATTGTGGTTAGCTGATATTTCCTATGCTACGTCCCCTTGCCAATAAAGGGTAAGGTATTGGATAACTTAGTGGTGGTATGTTCGAGGATCCTTTTCGAAATGCCACACCCGCGGTAAGATGTGATTGTTGCCGGAGGCAGAAAATAGTTTGGCATGGCCTATGGTGATTTTGGTGTCATGACTGCTAAGAGTAGGTTATCAGGGGTTTGCTGGGTGACAGATGGTCGCATTCCAAAACCGATAGGCTCCTAATCACGACTAGGGTTTGTATTGTTGGGTGATCGATGTGCAAGTTCTGGGACTAAGGATATAGCCAAATGCGTCGTAGTAGCAGGAACCCGATTTAGTTGTATGTTAGGTGGTTTAATAATCAAATGAAATGCATCATTCACATCATGGATTATGTTTAATCCTATACTTATGACATCGTGGATTATTATGTATATGATTGATTGTGCATGAACCCCACCCTTCACTGAACTAGTTGGAGCTCACCCCACATATATGTTACTTTTTAGATGAAGATGCATGTACTATTGGGCCGTTGGGCTATGACTCTACTTTGCCCAGACCTGAGTATGGAGTAACCCGAGTATGGAGTAAGTGATTGGTGGATACCAGATGCTGAGGAGCATGACCTGGATTATGCCTACGACACCTGTGCTTATGTGGGACCTTGAGACCAGTGGTCATCTTTCGATATTTTGATACCAAATTATTGATTGGTATTCTTTTTGGCTTATTATATGTATTTCATGGATATTTGTATATGGAATAACTTGGTTATGGATATATACTATCATTAGATGTTACCCCACTTAAATCACGTTCTGATACTTTATACTCTGATTCCGCTAATTAATCTTTTGGTTTGGTGTTGTGTGATTGTGAATGTTAAGGTACTGCTATCAGAGACCCTGATAGAGGTGTAAGATGAGTAAGCGTCTCACTCCCACCGTTGGTATTCCCATAACGGTGAGTGGGGTGTGACACACCTAATACTAGCATCGTATATAATGATGAATTGATTCCACATACTCTCTAATGGCATGGGAATGACATGAATAAGGATTGCCAGAAAACCCCCATCTAGCAAAAGGCTAAAAGTCCCCTCTCTGTTATTTCAATTTTATGAGTGAACAACCATAGTCCCCTCTTTGTTGTTTCAATATTACGAGTGAATAAGGAGCTCGAAACCCACACCATTGGATAGTGCTTGGAAAGATGATTCCGACGATATATTGCATGCAAAAATCGGACCACCAGATCTCCTGGAATCGTTCCCAAAGTCGAAACGGGGATTGATCGTCCGATTCAGACCCACTTCCACCCAGGCCTAACATTTTTTCTGTGGGCCTGCCAGCATCCCCACGGGCCCCACCATCTTTATACCCAAAAAGGAAATAAAAAATAAAAAATGGGAAAAGCAAATAAAAAAAAAGCTTTTTTTTCCAAAAATGGTTTTTCAGGAACTTTTGAGATGGGTACACCAATATTTTGACAGACCCGCCAATTTCAAATAAAGAAAGGCAAGTTTTGAGTGTTTAAAATGTGAAATAATTCACTTTTGGAAAGGATTTTGGTCAGGCTCGTGGGAACCTGCTATTTTTGGATGACAAGCCCATGAAAATCTTGGACAGACCCATAAGAGGGAGGGGTTGATAGCTATAAATAGTGTCTTCCTCTCCACCATAAAGGATATAGTAAAAAGGGAGAAGAGAGAGATTTGAAGGAGAAAAGGGGAGGAAGAAAAAGGAAAAAGAGAGGAAATAAGAGAGAAGAGAGAAGGAAGTAGGGAAGAGTGGGGTGAGGAAATTCTTCCACCTCTTAGCCTTGAGGAGGGTCCCAAAGCCTGAAGAGCTACTAGAGGCCTAGATTCCCCAAAGGAGAGAAGCAAGCAGTCGAGGCTAGTCTCATCTGAGTTAGGGATCTCCACTAGAACCACCGAATATCAGCTGGGGCCTGTCCCCTCTTGGACCCAAACAAGGGTCAAGGTCAGGTATAATTCCTCAACAAAAATGGACATAATGTAGAACTTACATTAAGTAAAACATGTGTATAGTATTGTATATTAATAGCATAGCCATGCATGTTGGTTAAGGCATAAAAGGGGAATATTCGAAAATCAGCATCTAACAGGAAGTCCGGTTCAACCGGGTTCAGCCGGGTGAAGTGGGTGCCTAACACCTTCCCAACTTCTTAACCTGGCACTTACCCTAATATCTAGACCGAGTCAATCTCGGGTCCTGATCGGCCCCATATCTTGGGTCCTAGGCCTTAACCCTAGGTGGTCACTCCAAATGTTTATTTTTAGAAGATACCGAAGGCGGAAAGCCATGCGAAATAGGCTCCCCATGTGTCTTTGAGTGAGGATGCGGTGGCATGGGGCCCGTGGGTGGCACGTTACCCCCACACATGGTTCAACAAAGCGACTAGTGGAGGTGGAGGTAGGGTTCCTCCTACTAATGGGACTTGGCCATTGGCTTATTGGTGGTTCTCTCCTTGTTTCGGATGAGACGAGCCAACGTGGGGTGTCAGCAGAGGAGGATCCTTGGAGTTCACATGTTCCACTTGATTCCCTTGACATCCTTGCCCTCCTTAGATGGTGGGAGGAGGAGGAGATAAGGAACACCACTATGCAGATTCATGGTTCAAGTGGGTGGCTTGATTAGTAGTGTTTTCCATGAACGACTCCAATCTATTACAACTAAAAATTGTCCTAGGAAGTTTCGTGGAACATGCATAGAAAATAAAACAAGAGAGTCAGTGTTGGGTTAATCCAGCTGGGGACTCTCTAATGCCTAAGTCAAATCTCTTTGCAAACAGAAATTCTAGTGAGAATAGAAAAGTGTCAATCCCCTGAAAGGGTGGCTTACCTTGGTATTTATAGTTGGGAATGACAACAATGAAGAGAGTCCCAATCTGGCATGCTTTCTAGTACTAGTAGGAGTCCATGTATGGCAAGAGTCACAGTAGGAAAGTGAATATGGAGGACATCCCAATTATGGGAACTCCATGTATTTACCATATCCCAAGGGACATGGCGAGATATCCTTCTTTTCTGGGGAAGATTCGATATCCCTTGGAGAACACTTTCCGAACTAGGATAGTCCACTCCTTGCTTATAAATCACGAACATGGATGGTTCTCTAAGGTGCATTGTGATGAGGAAACCCGTAGGACTAACATGTCAAGCGACATGGATCGGGTGGCCTGGTTGCTGAGCTTCCTTATTTCGAGCGGCTAGCTGCTTGCGCTACTCACCAATCTGTTGAAGCTGGGGCCTAGGTCAATTGTGCGATCATGGTTCTAACATCTCAAGCTGCTATTAGTTGTTTAGACATGGTGAGACTAGTCACCCATGCCGCCTTTCATACACTGGTGTTAACTGACCGCTTGGCAACTGATCTTCTTTAATAACAGTTTGATGATTGACCTTCTTTAATAACATCAGTCGATCGGGCTGCACTTGACCTAGATGTCAACTGTCGATTAGATATATAGTTCAGTTAGACCATTCACCTGGACTCGCATTGGTTGCCTCGCCTGCTACTTCATTCGATTTGTATGGTACGCCCCCGGCGGTAATATATATTGCAATAACAAAACCTGATATACCATAATATGCACACTATAACCTAGGGATGGTCAATGGTCAACTAACGACAGATTGGGCCCTTTATCCTCAATTCCCTCAACCACGAGGCTCGATTGAGAGAGGACAGACCACTCGACCACCGCTTTATCGACCATGCAACAATAGCTACGATTGTGGAGGAGGGGCCCCACGCAATCTCAGCAAGAGTCCTTAATTGAACCTGAGGCAGTTATTCGACCAAAGGTAAACCATGGTCAGGTCAGCCGCTATCAAGAAGGCCAGCTCAGCTCCGAGTGGAAGATCCAACCAATAAGGAGGAACCCCAAAATCACTATAAAAAGGGCATAGAATAACCGGAACATGTATGCACTTTTTAGGGACTTGAGATTCATTTCACTTGAACAGTGATCGAAACTCGACTAAGACATCGGAGTCTTCTTCCCAAAGGAAACTTTGAACCAATTATTAACTTGTATGAGTGCAGATCCTAGTTCACAAAAGGAACCAAATTACAGATCCAGCCTCTCGACGAAGATAAGCACCAACACAACCAGTACCCTACATATATCCTCATGATTCCATGATTTTTTTTCTCTTCTGGGCGCGGTATTTTATGAGCGAACAAGAGTCACATGCATTCTGCTAAAAAACAATGCAAGACACCGTGACCAGGGTTGCCTAATATTAGCTGACATACCAATGATGTAACCTAGACTCGCGTGTCTCCATGGTAATAGATCCACGTGGAAGGGCCAAAACACATATCTACAAATTTCTTCATTAGTGGGCCAAGTGCTATTTGATTCATTGCTTTGGTTGACACGTGTAAACTCATCCTTTATGTGAAAATGTCATAACGTTGGTGGGACTGGTTGGTAGTCCGCTTTTTAACCCTTTCTAGAGCTTTAACAGTCCACCAATGGAGGTCCCGGCCATGGCCGCCCCACAAAAAAATCAGACACTAAAGACTCACGGGTGAACATTATCTTGGCTCACGGGGCTTTTAATGCTTATGATCATTCTTGTCCTATTGTAATCCAAACTCCTATATACATGAAGAGAAAATTTTTAATTTCTAGCTAGTAACCGTCAATTAGCCTGTCACCAGCTTCTTCTTCTTCTTACAGAACCCATACAATGAAAATCCATCAGCTCCTCCTCTTCCTTCTAGTGCTCTCTGTCGCCGGCATAGACAATGGAGAAATTGCTGTTCAATTGGACCCGGCGGCGGCAATGCCAGTAGTTCACCGGAAGGTGCCGGACAATGAGACAGTGCACCAAGTGTCTAAACAGTTATGTTGGGGTTGCATAGGTGAGTCCCTACAGTTCTTGTATGCTCATAACTTGGTTAGGGCATCAAAATGGGAGCTCCCTCTAATGTGGGATTACCAACTAGAGAAATATGCGAGATGGTGGGCAGGGCAGAGGCAAGGAGACTGTAAATTGCAACATTCTTTCCCAGAGGGTGACTTCAAGCTAGGTGAGAACATATATTGGGGTAGTGGCTCTAGTTGGAACCCTACAGATGCTGTGTCTGCATGGGCTGATGAAGAGAAGTACTATAACTATGTGACTAACACATGCCAAGCTGGACAAATGTGCGGCCACTACACGCAAATCGTGTGGAGGAACACTCGACGGATTGGATGCGCTCGTGTCCTTTGCAACGATGGCGATGTTTTTATGACCTGTAATTACGATCCAGTGGGTAATTACATTGGTGAGCGCCCGTATTAACTACTAAGTCAGGGTTGTAGGTTTTTAGGGTACTATATTAGTAATTTGAACTCTAGTATTGAATTATTGATCTCCGGGGGTTGGTGGTTGAAAGTAATGATACAGGGGGATGCATAGAAAAACTATATTTGTGTTACTGCATATGAAAGATATAACTAAGTGAAGAAGTAGCTATTACTCTACCACCCTCAGCCCCAACCCCAACCTCCCCACCCCCCCACCCCCAAAAAAAAAAGTAGCTATAGGTATTTAGTCATTTATAGATAGATGCTGATGTGGGAGCATGGTTTTAAAAATCAGATTAAATCGGTTATGATTGACCAGATCGGATTGATATTGGCCAAGTCCAATCCCCAATATCGATCTCTATGGTATCAATCACTGATAAGGTATAAGGATAAAATGGTCCAAAACAACATTTTTTTTTCTTATCAGGTATAAGGATAAAATGGTCCAAAACAACATTTTTTTTCTTATCTTGCCTTTTTTTTTTTTTTTTTTTTTTTTTTTAGAGATACGTAACGTCATCTGATTCAATATGATCATACCAATCTGATTGGTATTGATATCGATTGAGACCGAAGAGGAGTTTTAAAACCTTGTGTGGGAGTGATTTATGGTGATGTGAAGTGCTTTTGGTTGAACATAATCTTATAGTCCCATTTCCATATTAAAGATTGTTAATTGAACAAGGTCTTGACCCGATTCCTTCGTGGGTCGTCCATTTGGAGTAATCATAGATCCACTAGGATTTGGAATCCTAGTTTGTCAGTTCTCTATAAATAAGAAGGTTTGACCACAAAGCAAAGTAAGGTTTTGACCTAATCTCAAGAGCTTTCTTTCTCCCTATTATTTTTTGTCTCTCCCAATTAAGAGTGTGTGTATCCAAGGATCTCCATTGCAATCTTTAGATTTGAAGGGTAAAATACTGCCTAGTGAGATCGCCATAATCTTTCGTTCGTGGCTATTTGTGCAGATCAACGTGTGGTGCAACCAAATCCATTCCGCTACAAGGAAAGCTACATCGAGATGATCCCCTTTTCTTTATTTGCTTTCCCATTTTACACAGATTAGTTATGGACTCCCTCCAGTTTCAAGAGGTTCAATCTTCGAAATGGGCATGAATGGAGTGGCCCATTGATATAGTGGGCTTTAATTCTATTATCGTTGGGAATCCACCACCTCTTATTGGGGCATTAGCCTCAGAAAAGGTTTTTACAATCATCAATTCAGAATGTTGAGCCCAGTGATTGTCCATTTCTATGGTAAGCCTCATGTGACAATCTCATGCCCAAGCCAGACCCGGCATTGTCTGGGTCTTAACAAAGAAAAAACGTATAAGCAAATGTAGTATGGTAGATCAAACCGATATTTGATCCAGAATGAACCCATATTTGATCCATAGCTGGGATCTATTTCCATTTATGGCCGAATATGGATCTCAATGTATGGAGTGCACCAGAACTGAGTTCACGTAAATTGCATCTTGATTAATACGTGATCCAAATCTAGCCTTTTCATCCATCGCCCAATTTTTGGAAGTCCAAAATTACCACGGTTCAAATTCTGAAATTTCGTCAGAAAAATGGAGTTGGTAGTTGAATATTGTAATGGTAAAAAATACTCAACAACGGTGGCACACCACGTTGACCTAGTCGAACGAAGCGAGATCAAGTCCAATAGGCCTTGGCTCGAGGCAAGACGATCTATCTAGATGTGGCCGAGCTACATTCCCGATGGTGCCCACTATGTAGGTTGGATGTGACCGATCCACATCTATGATTGGATTAGTTACTGAGTGACTAAATTGCACCCATGTATGAGGGTCGACATGCGTGAACCACCGAGCCATATCCTAACTACAGTTGGAGGTCCAGGCAAGATAATATATGAGTTACATTTGGTCGGACTATAACCACACCACACTCTTGAGAAGTGGCCAACCATCGGATGCTCGGCAGAGGTGGTTCGGTAATCGAGCTACCGATCGAAGCTACAAGGATACACATTTCTATTCCAACACTTATTCTCTAAACAAGGATCAAATCCATCCTAATCAGGAAAGGGTACCTATAAGGACTCCAAACCCTCCCTAGAAAGGAAGGAGATCTCGGGGAGCACGCAGGATATTAGGAACTCCTATTACTAGGATATCTCCTCGATTTACTCTGCAAGTATAACCCCTACTACTCTTACCAGCACTAGGAGACTTGCCTAATTAGGGCTCTTTATGGCTGCCATTCCGCAGTTATAAATACCCTAAGCCCCCTAATAGAGGGATCAAGACTTTTCCATTCTATATTGAAATTTCTGTTTGCAAAGAAGTCTTACTTGGGCATCAGAGAGTCACCCATCGGATCAATTGGTGCTCAATGTCTTGTGTTTGTTCTTCTATGCAAGGCATACCGAATCCTAAGACAAATCCTTGCTGCAAAAAATTTTCTTCATCCATCAGAAACACTTACTAATCAAGCATTTTAACTCAAGAGCAATGCTACTACATAGTGGATGTTCGATATCTCCTCCTCTCACCGGTCAAGGAGCACAATGGGAGTAGACACATAGAGAGGATCCTCCTCCACCGATGCCACATGTGGGCTCATCCATTTGGCATAGGGTGGAGATCATCAATTTGTAGATGTCTAGGTCCCACCTGTAGGTGGAACCCTACCTCCATTGCCGCCACTTGTGTAGTTGGACAGCGAGGCTCTGGCCACTAATGTGCAGATGCATGAGTTACAACTCCAAGGGCTATAGACCAATGACATGTTCCGGAGACTCCTCCATCAGTTTGGATTGGACCTGCCCGAAGGACAACCTATTGTAGCACAGGTTAATGGAGTATGACATCCAAGACCAGAAACCATCCGAAATAATGCGGGTCTGATGGGTTCTGCGAACATGCACCACCCGGACCTGTCACACATTCATTACCAAAATGATAAAGGAATTGTAGGTCATCAACAGAATCTGAAATCCTCCAGGCCACAAGAAGCCATTAGCAAACATTCTCAAGGTGATACTAGAGGAGTTCGAGAGACAAGATGCCTTACGATTTGGCTAGAATATACAGTATACAGGCCGAAGCCCCACTATCGATACCATGGACCTTCGCGGATCGCGATATGACATAGTGTGGACACACGCTAGGGTTTGACCCTAATGAGATAGTATCTCATTGTCCTCAAATGCCAAGAGGGGGATACATGATATGAGTAAATAGGAGTCGCCACCTAGAAAGGGTCTAGGCCCCATAAATGTCTCCCCCAATTAAGGGAGAGAGACTAATGACTCTGATGGATAAGACTGGATTACACAAATACTTTGGGCAAGTGTCAAGTGATAGACTGGGAAGGTGTTAGGCACCCAGACTGCCTAGCTCTAAGGTCGGTCACTTTTTGTTTGACCAAAGTTTGTTTGTACCCTACTAACTAGTTGTGATACCCTACTTTCTAAACCCTGTCTAATTACCCGATTGATTCAGTTTGGTCATGTAAGATCTGAACCTGATCGAATTGAGTCAGGTACCCTATGGAATATGGTAGTAAAGGTGACTCTGAACTCAGGATGGCCAGACGAGTCTGATTCAGTGCCTAGTGAAGTCCAAGTGCCAAGCCGTGCACTTGCACATATCATAAGGCCATGTACATATAATAAAGGTACGTAGTCATATTTTATGATGAGTACATATTTTAAATCATATATCAGGAGTGAAATACGTGTCGGGGACTGAGCCTAGTCGAAATCTCAATTATTCGGCTAAGTATCGGTCGACTGGTGGGTGATCAAAGGTGGGTCAGACCCACCTGTGTGACCTACCAGTCTAGTCATTATATATTTTGACCTAGGTATAAATAGCAATTAATGCTTTTCTTTTCCCTCATATAATGTTTTACATGGTGGGTGAGAAAAGTAAAGAAGAGAGAGAAAAGAAAGAAAGAGAAGGGAAGAAGAAGGAAGAAAAAGGGAAGGAGATGCTCATTGTGCGATGTCAAGGTTAGATCCTTTGATTTCGGTGCCAAAATAGTTATCCTCATCTCGAGATCTACGATTTGAGGTGAGTAAAGACTATATTTCTTAAACCCACAAGAAACCATAAGTGAAACCCTATGATTTGGGTAGAAATCCTTTAGATCTTGTTAATCCCACTTGAGAATATGAATCTAAGGTTTAATGAAAGACCTACATGTTATTTTGAAGGTTTTAGAAGAAGAAGTCGTAAGATTTGAAAAACATTTGGTGATTTCTTGAGCTAGAGAAGAGATTTGGGGTTTTTGAAGGTGTTCTTAAACAAAGAGGTAAGATCCATGCTTAAGACTTTGAATCCACCCTAGATCTAGGTTAGAATCACAATATGAAACCTTAGATGTGTGAAAAATGCAGTCGAATTGACCCCTTGTGGTTTCCTTAAGGTGGGATGAAAAATGGAGGTGAATAGAAAAATATCGATTCTGATTGGTGGGTGCCCTGAAAGTGGTTAGACCCACCAATCTGGAGCCCACTTGTCTTGGTTGGGCTTCTGGCTCGACCGACGAGCAAGGATAGGTAGGCACCTGGCCCACTGTTCCTAGCCCATTGGTCCAGGCAAAGCCCTTGGGTCGAGCGGTGAGCAAGGGTCGGTGGATACTTGGCCCGTCGGTCCAAACAAAGCCCCTGAGTCGAGCAGCGGGCAAGGACCGACGGGTACCTGGCCCCCCGATTGACCTACCACTCCTACCCATCGGGTTTCGATTGGGCCCAAATTTTTTGGGCAACCTTCTATAGTGATTTTAAATACGTTGGGACCATCGTACCTCATTGGTTATGAGCCTAAAGTAGAGATATACTAAACTCAACCTTTTTATGATAGGTTTTACTAGAAACTCACGTCACCGCATGCTGGATCTTCCTCGTACTAAGGGTGAACATTGTACATATATAGGTAAGTGGGAACAGAACTTTGAATTTATTTTTGGAGTGTTTTTTGAATTATTCCATTATTGTTGTAGATTAGCCATGTCATCACTTTATTGCTGTGTGTAGAATAGTCATTCATGAATGCCATTTGCATGCATTGTCTTGTCCATTATGAAATTCATTTATGATTTGCTATGTTGTGACTTTAATTGATAAATGCTTATCCTTGCTATGAGTTATGAGATGGATGATTTTAAATTATTGAATGTGATGCATTGCTAGATCGGATGCTATAATCGACTTGAAAATAAATGCATTGGTGGCCTGTGGAATGGGACGCGATGGCACTATGCAGTGATACGATCTCATATAGAAGCATGCGGTTAGGAATGACATTTTTCTATGCTATGACACTTCCCAACAGGGGTTTAAATGTTGGGTATATCACTGGGAGGAAGCCCGAGGTTGTGTACCAATGGTGGCGGTTAAAAGTATGCCCGACCGATCACTAGGACGAATGGCAACTTTGGTTATATAATCAGAGGGTCAATCATACTGCTTTTACTTTAATGTAAGGCAATGCCCATTTTACTTTAATACAGGGAAAGACCTATTTTACTTTAATGTCGCTGAGGAACAGCAATTTACTTCCTAGTACCCACGGCTGACCTTCTCGAACAACCCTATGGGAGTATCGTGGGATGGAGTTTGTGACTCGTACCAAGGGCATACGCACATTGTGGTTGTGATTAGCACATAGCCTATGACTTAGAAATGTTGTTTAGGTGATTTAGGTCATTAAAAATGGACTTGCATACATATAGGTTCATTTGTATTACATATGATTGCTTGGTCTTTCTCTTCACTTACTGGGCTAGTGAGCTCATCCCACGTACACATCTTGTTTAGATGATCTTGCAGGTTATCTGACCGAAGAGCTAGAGCCGAGACCCACCATAAAATTTTCAACCGAGGACTGGTGGGTCCTTGAAGATCTTGGGCACGGTGCCGAGTGCTCGTGCAAAAGTTATGTTGTGGGACAGCAACATTGATACCTACCCTGGTTTCTTTTTAATTATTCTGTGATGTTACCCCTTTTGTGCTCTGGATGTTTAAATTGTTGTTCTTGTGTATAAATCATGCCTACAAGCCCACATATAAATGTATTATGTAATACAATTTGGGTATCAAGAGTATTAGGGTATTTATAGGTATATACTTGTAAGACTTCTACTGAAATTCAGAATTTGTTTTCTTTAGTTGTGTGTATGTTGTGTAGAGGTTACTATGTCAGATGATCCTAGCAGGTTTAGGGTTAACAAGAATTAAATCGGTCACCAGTCCGGTTCTGTGAGAACGGGGTGTGACACTAGTCTTAAATCTAAGTCACTGAAAATTCTAAACTAGGTATTAAAGCATGACATGTGAAAACCCTGAGCCAAGTGTCTAAATTATGCTAGCTAGGTTATGATGCAAAGAATGAATGATTACGCTAATTAAAGATTAAAACCCTAAATAATTTAATTAATGTGTTGTGAGTCTTAGATTAAGCTAATTAAACAAACCTAGACTAAGATTAGTGGAGCAACTTATGAAACCCTAGATTAACCTAATTCGATTAATTGAGCCTAACCTAAATGGATAATTAGTGAATTTGTGAAATCCTAAATTGAATTAATTAAAATGATTAATCCCAATCCCTAATAATTTGTGAAATAAATTATTGCAATCCTAATTAATCTAATTGGTAAAAATATTTTTTAAATTAAATGAGACCTGATTTATTTAGAAAAGTGAAATGGACTAATTACATTAAATGAATGCAATTTACTAATCCACCTAATCTAGTTTAGGAGGATTAAACTAAACCTAAGATTTAGTTAAATAAATTATGAAACCTAATTACCCTAATTATGTTTACTTTGTGCTAATCCTAAGATGGTTTAAACACCTTAATTAATCTAATGAGAAAGAGAACCTTTTAAATAAATAAAGCAATGGCTAAGTATTTTCTAAATTACATATGATTAATGGTTACTCTCTCTAACCCAAGGGGGTAGCGCAGTTGGTGAGCAACGAACTTGGTACAAGCCGTAAACTCAGACGTCCTGAGTTCAACTCCCACTAGGCACACCTTAGGCCACTCACACGGGGTGTTTAGTGCTCTTCACAGCTTTCAATAAAAGTTGAATGGTTCTCATTCAACCCTGGTATGACCCAATCCATGCAGTTTTGGGGTCAGTATAGGCCCGTGGGACTAATCAGGCCGAAGGCCTGGATACCCATCGTTAGCAAAAAAAAATAAAATTGGTTACTCTATACCATACCCAAATTATGCTAGAGTTTAAAAGTTATATTTATTGAACTAATTAAATAATCAAAAATTCAAAATAGATAATTGCATTAAGGAAGAGCAATAGTGAAAAATGATACATGAGTTTAAGTAATTAAACTAATTGAAGAAACTAAATGCAAGAAGCTAATTAAAATGATTAAACAAAGCCGATCATACTAAAATGGGGAAAACTAAATGAATGAAATGTAAATAAGTAAACATACTAATTGAACAAGTTAAAGAGACTAAAAATACTACTCTAATTGATTTAATTTTATTACACTTAATAGGAATAGGGGGAAGGCCCCTAAATGGTAGGAATGATAGTGCAACCCCAATCCCCACATACGGCCTAATGCTACGAGCCAGTTTGAGGGGTCTGCCACGCCCGTACTAATCTACATCGTCCCATAGATCCATTTGCCAAATTGTATACCCAGCACAAACCTTAAAAGAGAGAAATTAAAAAGGGAACTAATGGTTAGATTAAAATAAATATATGGGTAGAAAATAGAAAGTACAGAGAATTAGCATAACTCATCATCTAGCATTCCGACGGACATCAAGTTAGGGTAGATTGAAGTAATTAGGATGGGGAATAACATAGTCAAAATTCAACCTAATCTAATAGATATTCTCTCAGAAAACAGGGAATGAAGTTCAAATATGTATGCTTTGAAAACACTATCTCAGACTTGAAACAGTGTATAAAAAATAATAGAAGAAAACAAGAACTTAAAGAGCAATAATAAGGGATTAATGAAACACAGAAATAAAGATCAGAGATCACATAATGAGAGGCCACGAAAGAGAAAGAAGACTGTTGCAATGTCAGAAAAATAGTGAATGAAGAAGAAGAAGAAGAAATGTGGAGAAGGTGTGGAGATGGTTCGGTTTCAGGTTTGGAAGGAAGGTGTGTTGGATTTATGGGCTAAATTAATTATTCGGGTTGATTAAATGGGTGAGAGTCAAATTGCATGAACCGGTTCGGTCCACTCTCAAGCTTAGGGATATGCTGGCTCAACCCATTGTGGTTTAGGGTTTTGAGTGCAGGACAGTATTATAAATACTAGGTTTTGGGTCCCTACAACCATTATTCACTCTTCCCCACTTTACCACTAAAGTGAGAGAACCAAGGAGGTTTAAGGGGTTGTAGAAGATCCATAGCCAAGCCAATAGAGCGAAAGTGGGAGTGACCAACATCAATCATCTTCAGCATACTAGGTGAAAGGTACAAATCGATCCTCCATAATTTTATTAGATTCGTGTTCTTGTTTTTCCTGTGTGGTTTCCTCCATAGGGTTTCAATCTCAAACCCATAGGAAGTTCTAACAAGTGGTATCAGAGCAGACCACATGGGACAAGAATCGATTGAATTTTTCTTGTACATGAGGATTTTGATTATTACTTAAAACCTGATTTGATTAAAAATCATGAAAATCATAAAAATCGTAATTTTACCACCACTTAAATATCCTGTATGGAAAAACTTTCTTCACAAAAGTTGTAGATCACGAGAAGACGGTCGCGGCAGTATGCCGCAAGTCACCGAAAACTTCCAGACGCGTTGGCATGCTCCGTTGGAAACCGGCTACCGAAGGAGAGAGAAAAAAAAAATGGAGGCTAGTCATCGCCGGTTCAACTCGGAAACCCTATCGATTTGACTCGGGACACAGTGGGTCAACTCATGTGCACTATTTGACTCGGTCAAAGGTTGACCGGGTCGTTGACCAATTGACCCGAATTTGACCCGAAACTCATATGCCCGAACCGGTTGGTTTGGATTGATTTTAAAAAAAAAAAACTTAAAGGCTTGTTTGGTTTTTATTCCTTTTGCGTTTTTTATTTAAACTACTTTAAATTTCATTTAAAGGTTCGTTTTAAGGCGAAATTGAAATCTGTTTTTTGCGTTGGATTCCTTGTTTCAGGCCACATTTAATGATCTAATTTTTAATATGACATATTTATTTGAAATTTTATGTTGTATTTGGTTTCAATTTGTTCCTTTTGGGTTTTTTATTTAAACTACTTTAAATTTCATTTAAAGGTTCGTTTTAAGGCCAAATTGAAATCTGTTTTTTGCGTTGGATTTCTTATTTCGGGCCACATTTAATGAGCTAATTTTTAATATGACATGTTTATTTGAAATTTTATGTTGTATTTAGTTTCAATCATTGAAACAAAATAGCATAAATCAATGCTTTGAAAAATATATATGTTATTGGTTACCATGAAATTGAGAAATTTTTTTTTAAATTGAGATATATTAATATGGAAAAGGGTGTAAGCTTCCGCTCATTCTTAGTTGCAAAGTAATTTTGCTTTAGGAAACCATGAAATGATGAGGTGGAATCCACCAAAGTGGTACATCTTATTATTTCATGATTTTCCACAGGGAAACAATGTAGGTGACATTTGCCCAAAGGTGATGTCACCAAAGTTAAGAAAATGACAGTAACCTAGAGGTTCCTAAGCCCAAAGGTGAGGGATTTCAAAAGTTATTGTTCTTTTCACAGTAAATATAAATTTACAAGAGGACCAGTGCATTCTTAGCCCAAAGGATAGGAATGTAGTTGCGGTTGTGACTCTTGTATGGTTATTGTTGTCCTAGTGACATTTATATGTATGTTTTGAACATAAAGATATACATCTCCAATGGGAAAGATATGATAGAACTGAGTGAAACCCACCAAAGTGGTACATTCAGTTCGATTGTATCTTCTCCAACAGTAAAAGTGATACTTTCCCAAAGGTTATGTCATCAAGGTTTGAGGATAATCATCCACATTTCAGAAAGGGACATTGAATTTGGAGTTCTTTTGCCCAAAGGTGATTGAATTCCAAAGTTAGTGTTGTTTTCACAGTTAAAAGAAGAATATAAGAGCATCAGCTAATTCCTGTCCCAAAGGATAGGGATACATTTTTAGTTGTAACTCTTATTTAAAATATATTGATGGTATTACATGCTTTTATATTATGGTTTATATTTTGATATTTGGCATGTATTGTGTTGTTGTTACTGCTGTAGTAAGATGGCCATTCCCTCAAGTTATGTATCTTCCATCCCAATACTCATTGGTAACAACTATCAAAAGTGGGTGGAGGAATTAGAATTGCATTTAGGTCTTCTTGACTTAGACTTGGCACTTAGGGAGCCTAAACCTGAGCCTCTCACAGACTCGAGCAGAAGTGCTGAAAGGACCAAGTTTAAGAAATGGACTGAAGCAAACAGAAAGTGCATACTGGTTTTAAAAAAGGCAGTTCCTGAAATTATACGTGGGAACATAGAGATCAAAGACACTGCAAAAGAATTCCTGGATGCTATTAAAGCTAGATTTCAACACAACAAGAAAGCTGAGAAAACCACATTGATGACCAGGCTAATGAATACAAGGTATGATGGATGTGGGAGTGTTAGAGAATACATTTTGGGTGTAGCTACTGATGCTGGTAAACTTAAGGATCTTGGAATACAGATCGATGAAGAATATATTGTACACATTGCACTGAATACCCTCCCTAGTCAGTATAAGGTTATCCAATCTACCTACATTGCACTGAAGGACGATTGGAGCCTAAATGAGCTCATTTCCATTTGCACTCAAGAGGAAGAAAAATTGAAACAAACTAGGTTTGAGAGTGCACATGCAACTTTTCACAAGGGATCTTCTGGTGGACCAAGCAGAAGGAACAAAAATTTTTCCAACAGAGGAAGCGTCAAGCCATATGACAGGACTAATAGCTCTCAAGAACTTGACACATCTCAAAAGGCTCAGGATGAAGAGAATACCAACAACGTAGAGTGTTTCTGGTGCCATAAGAAAGGACATGTGAAGAAGGACTGTTTTATTTTCAAGAAATGGTTAGAGAAAAGGAAGAATTCTGGGGTTGATAAGCAGAATGATACTAAGAAAGGGTGAGGTAGACTGATCATCAGCAATTGAGAGCAAGTAAAATTTGGTCACATTAAGTAGTTAGGATTTCTTTACATACAGTTATTTGAAATGCTTGATTAGTGGGAGTTCTGGTTTTGTTTAGTATTTGTTTATGTTTTGAACCTTAGCCCATATGTTTTGGGGCACAGTTTGATGAATTATGGTTAAGTTTTAGCATTTACATTATGCACAGTTATTTCTTGAAATATTTGGTTTATGATTTCATTTGAAAATGTTTTTATAGGCAGTAATTGTCTTAGTTATAGGGAATATTTTGCCACAATTCAAAATGTAATGTTTGCCACATTTTAAGACAGTATTTGTCACAGTTCATAGGCAATATTTACCACAGTTTATAGGCGGAAGGCCACAGTTAGATATTAACCACAGATCAAAGGCGATTTGCCATAGTGAAGGTTAATATCTCAGTTAAGGACCTACATAGAATGACAACAGTGTAATTTGAGGATATGTCAATATTTTTATGATGGTATCCCACATAGATTCGTGTTAAGAAACTTACTTATGTTTGTAATAACAGAAAATTATATGTCGTATATTGAGGTATATCTTCTGCTGTTATTCGACGTGAGTGGTTTTTCAACTGAATCACAGTAAGAGTGGTTAATGTAATAAGATTCTATGGTCACACCAATTTAAAAGACATCCTTATAATTAATGTAGCCAAAGTGGGAGATTGTTGGATTTATGGGCTAAATTAATTATTCGGGTTGATTAAATGGGTGAGAGTCAAATTACATGAACCGGTTTGGTCCACTCTCAAGCTTAGGGATATGCTGGCTCAACCCATTGTAGTTTAGGGTTTTGAGTGCAGGACAGTATTATAAATACTAGGTTTTGGGTCCCTACAACAATTATTCACTCTTCCCCACTTTACCACTAAAGTGAGAGAACCAAGGAGGTTTAAGGGGTTGTAGAAGATCCATAGCCAAGCCAAGAGAGCGAAAGTGGGAGTGACCAACATCAATCATCTTCAGCATACTAGGTGAAAGGTACAAATCGATCCTCCATAATTTTATTAGATTCTTGTTCTTGTTTTTCCTGTGTGGTTTCCTCAATAGGGTTTCAAACTCAAACCTATAGGGAGTTCTAACAGCTGGAATTTCTCGAATGCCAAATGAATTGAACTGTTACCTACCAAAAGCATCGCCCAGGTATATTTAACAAACCCAAACCAGAAAATAGAGTCTGAATGAAATTTTGGGTGGATTAAAGGGGCAGTTGCAGAAAAAAATAGAAAAAAGAGCAGGTTATATAATGGGTAAACAGAGTGATTAGTTTCTTTTAGCCTAACCATAACCCATTCAATCTTCAAGTTCCCGACAAGTTTGCAGTGGCGGCATTGGCTTCTGAGGCACGTTGGGAAAATTGACATTCTTCAGGTTTAAATTATGCAAATTGGGAATTATTTTCCCTTACTTCACGGAAGAACCTTTCACTCTGACCGGATATGCTCTCCCTTTCATACCTTGCTTGCATCTTTATATAATCCTTCAAGGTGTTGGGGTTGGGGTTTAGGTTCCGATCCGTGGGAGAAGATTTCTCAGAATACAAATCCTTTCTATTGCAAGCTGTTTTCAGTTGTCACCAGAGTTATAATGATGGTCGCCGGATATTTTGTCGATTGTCACCAGGGTGATGGTTTGCAGCATGATAGTTCACATTAGAAGGTTGTAGGTTGTTAGGGTTCCCATGATTGGGTAAAAGAAACGGGTATTTTGGATTTGGGTTGAAAGGGTATAATAGGAAGTTCACAATCTTGTAAGGGTATTTAGTTCTTTAAAAAAAATATCTTTTGAGTCACATCATATTATAATAAATTTTCACTAACGGAGTTGATACACTGTCAATAAATTTTCACGAACGGAGTTGCTACACTGTTAAATTTATGGGGTACAATGTAATTGTCAGTTTTATAAGGATTGGTTTTGATATTAGGATAAAATGTAGGAGGCCACTGTCATTAACCCTAAAAAATATAGATTACACTATTTCCTTCCCTTCCCTTCCCTTTCCTTGTCAATCTATCTTGAATCGATGCAACCAATGAAAGTCAACTGAAAAATCAAATCAATCCAAAACTAAGCATGCGTGTGGTAGTCATTCAGGTCTAGAAACAACATTTCATGTTAAAAACAGAAATTTCAGTTTATGTGTCAAAATGCCATTTTAAAACAAAAAAATAGTGTTTGGTGAACTTGTTTCAGGAACGATTACCGTAATCTTCACTTCTTTTGTATTTGGAATGAAACAAAAATGACGGAACAAGGTTTTTTCGTTCCATCATTTTGCATTTCTAGCATTTTTTTTTTCTTTTCATTCCAAAAAAATGGAAAAACACCAAGTTGACACCAAACGCTTTATTCCATTTTTTTGTTCCCATAGAACGAAAAAACGTCAGAAACGTTTTTCTGGATGACTATCAAATGCAGCCTTATATGAGCTTATTGGATCACGCTTCAGGTTGAGGTTTTGTGAGACTGAAATCAAAATGGACCACATTAAAACCGTTGAAATACCAAATCAAACTTGGGACAAAAACCGATATAACCCAATAAGAAACCAATACAAAACCAAAGTTCATGAAAAACACTTTTTTTTTTTTTTTTTCTTTTTCATACATTTGAATGCATTAACATGGTAAACCAATTAAAACCAATAAAAGAAACCGATAAAAAAATCGAATGCAAACCAAAACCTACCTATGTTTCATGCATCTTTATTGCTTCATGTTTTTATTTCACTTACACATCTAAACTAATGAAATCAAACAAAAGCCGACCGATTAACACCCCTCCCTCCCTTAACCACAGACCCTATAAGACGCATTAAATTGAGTGATGTTGTTTCCCTTGAGTTTAGCCATAAGAATATGACAAAATCTGCCTCGATAATCTCCAATCTAGGGAGGATATGCAATGAATGCAGGATGAGGATTCGTTTTCATAGAGCTCATCTTCACCGAATCTAGTCACCACCCTTTTATAAAGAACCAAAGTTCTCATAACATTTGTTGAAGTGAAAAATGAAAGATTTCCATGTATTGAGAGTTAATCTGAGCTTGCAGGATCTGTGCCTCTGTGTGACATTGTGGCATGGTATCTATCATTTACGAGGTAGATCAGAGCAAAATTAATGCACTTCTGACATGAATTAAACACTTTATTAGGACCTTTTGTGGATTGGATGGTTCGACGGTTCCCAACCAACCCTGTAAGCATCCTTTGTATGAAGTCTTCTTCTGAGTTCCGACCAAGTAAGGGATCCCAATTTTTTTTTTTTTTTTGGTATATCCATATGAGGGATCCCACTGTTAGCCTTTTTCCCTAATGCCTATAATGATATGCTCCTAGCTCTAAATTTAAAGATACATCTCATTTTAAGCTACATTTCTTCGGCGGAGTTTTCGTTCTACAATTAAAGGAAAAGCACTTTACTTATCAGTTTAATTGGATTAGAAACGAAAATTTTGAAGAGGAAATTAGAATGCCACTCCCTAAATTTTGTCTCTTAATCAATACCCTCATTTGTACTTTTTGAAATGACACAGATACTTTCTATAAATTTAAAAAATTATAAATCCATTCCTATTATTAGTCATCCCTATTAAGTGATGAAAGAACTGTTTTTTTGTTAAATGGCCAAATACCCTCACTTAATGTGACAGTACTAACTTATCCTTAGCTTTAATGAAAAGCCTGAACAAACAACAGTTCATAAAATAGAGAGGAGAAGAGGCGCTCGATTAGTTCGCCATCTGAAACCCTAAATCTTGGAGATTGAAGATCGTAAGGGCAGTCTGACTAGAAATTTTGAGAGCTTCGATTAGATCTCTCTCTCTCTGTTTCTCTATCTATATTCTATCCCATCTTTGAGTTTGGTTTTCAAGCTTTATGAACAACTTCAATAGCGAGCTCAAATCAAAATCGTAGGAGTTTGGAGCGTTAATCTTCAGCAAAGCCGTAGAAGTTTGGAGCGTTGATCTTCAGCGAAGCCATAGCAGTTTGGAGCGTTGATCTTCAGCAAAACTATAGGAGTTTAAGTGCATTTGGATTATTGAAATGACACCTACAAAACTTCAGGTAAGGTTTCCCCTCCTTTTCCCCTTTAATGTACATCTGCAATGTCTTCAATCTTATTTCCTAGGGTTTATATTAACTTGCAACCATTTGGAACAATTTGGAAATGGATATTGGTGCAATTGCTGAATTTTGAAGCCTGCCATTGTTGTGTTGCCTGTTCCACATTCTTGCTTCTTAACATGCCATTATCATTGTTGCAGTTGATGGATTTGCTTAGACATACTTTACTAGTGTCTATAAATTATAATTTTCTTCTTTCTCTAATTTTCATTGGATTGAATTACAATTCTCAAATATATGTTGCTTATTAAATGAATTGTATAACAAGTGCGCTGCAACTTCCAATTGTTCTCCTTATGACCTAACCAAAATTTTGGAAGGGGCTGGGAAAGTCTGCTTTACTAGGACTACTGTGGATAGAAGTTTCTTGGACTGGCCATGTTTAAGTTTCCTTTATTGTGGGGTAATGAGTACCGATTTTCACATCACCAATCCACATGCTTTGAAATTGAGTTATATTAAACTCAAGAGATTTTTTTTGAAGTGATTATTCTCGGAACTTAGGAGCATTTCTTTGAGTATTATAGTAAACTAGCTCTTACCCTTATAGCATACTTGCATCCTCTCCAATTTCTAATATTCATGAATATATGTTCTTTTTCTGTGTATTTTTTGTAACTTTGGAATCATTTGTCACGTTTTATCTGTTTGTTAATATTTATTGTTGATCATAAGTATTGCTAATGTTGAAGTACTATGCCTGATTTTCTCTATTTTCATATTTGACTAACCTTTGTTTTTCAATTCATTCTAGCAATGATTGTTAAGTATGCTATCTGTTGCTACTAATTCTGACCAACTGAAGTGAGAATCTGCTATGGTGGTGTGATAGGACCTGCAAAAGATGAGGTGAGCAAGGCACCGAAGTTTGTCGATGCAAAAACCCTCCGATGCTTAAGTCAGAATGGCAACAACTAATTTTTCAATACCAGCCTCAATCAGCTAAGCAGAGGTCCCTAGTTATCTGTTTCTCTTCTGTATTTATAGACACGCAGGTTGGGTTGCTCGTTGTCTATCCTCTTGTCACTAGAGTCCAGCCAGTCCATGACTCCTTGGATCCTATGAAGAATATTCCTTATTCTAGAGAAGATCTCGAGGAATATTCTTCCCTTCCGTGAGTGCCTTGGGTTTCAGGAATGGAGTTTGTTCCAAGTTTGGGGGGTGGCAGGACTCCTATTTGCGAGTATCAAGGGTCGTGGTTGCTAAAAACTAGGGCCAAACGCCCATATTCCCTCATTTGAGTATAGTAATGGGTCGTGAAAATGGACCAACCAAGACCATCTGAAGGGCTCGGCCGTAAGTAGGCCGAGGCAAGTGCTCGGCCAAAGGCTTGGCCCGGCCTAGGATAGGCTGAGGTGATCTGGATGCCTTTGGGCAGGCTTAGAGTAGGCCGAGGTAGGGGCTCAACCATGGATAGGCAGAGGTGTGGGCTAGGCCATGGCCAGGCGGAGGCAGGAGCTCAACCTAAATTTGGTTTAAGTGAGAGCTTGGCCGCTGGAGGCCAGTGCTAAAGAGGTAGTCACATCTTGCCTCATCACTAGCCCCCCGCTTTGGAGGATCGGGTCGAACCTTCAGAGCATTCTTGGGTTAAGAGTCATGCCATTAATGTCATAAGTCAAGCGCCACCTTTTTTTGGCACGAATCGCACTGTTTTCGACCAATGGTCATTGAAATATGACATTCAGATCAAAAGATATTGTTGTTGGAGTTTGTCTGAAAAAACGCGAGGGATGCAAATCTTGGCTAGATTTTTAACTGGAATTTTTTTGGGACTTTGGATGGTAGTAAATAGGCACCTCCTGTTTAAAAAAAAAAAAAATTAATAAGATACATACCATTTAATTATATGGTTTACGTCAGAGATACGTCGAAAAAGTGGGAGAAAGATGAGAGTTCCCTTGGTTCTGGAATTTTGCTAGGGATTAAAAGAAAGCAACGAAACTCTACAAAACTAAGTTTGCACTCTTTTTTAGTCAAAGAGATAATTTTATCTCCTCCTTTATTTCATTTAATTAATTTAAAATATCTTATAAAAATGCATTTTTTATTTTTTTTCCAAAATACCCTTGTATATTGTTAGAATGCTTGAATTTCTATGAATAAATATTATATTTTATGCTATTATAATACTATAATTTTGATAAATAATATAGAATATTATATTTCATGCCATTATAATATATTACATTTATCCAATTATGATGCTTAGATATCAATAAAAATAGCATAGAATATTACATTTCACATAGTTGTAATGGCAAAAATTTTGTGAGCACTACTAAAATATTTATTTTCATCGAGGGTACTCCTTGTTGTCCCTTCACCTCCAAAGAGATGGGGCACATCATTCTAAGCACTCTGAGTTCTGTAGATTCCATTGGCCAATAGTAGCTTTCGAAATAGAATTTTCTTCTGTGGGAGTCCGATTGACACATAGTCAGTTGCATTAGACTTCCATGATCTAAATAGGCGGTTTAACCCTTATTCCTGCCAAATTCTTGTGGATTTCATCGGCCAACATGGACCCTAAATATGAATCCTTTTCTATGTGAGTCCCATTGATTTCTAGCTACTGACATTGGACTCTATCTGCCAAGAATAGACATGATCCATTATAGTGTCATTTATTCTAGTTCTGTATGACTCATTAGAGTGCCAGTTATTCCAGTGCTATATGATCCATTAGAGTGTAATTGGATTCTATTTTCCCAAACCATCTTATTTGGAACTACGTTTGACCTATTCGAGTGTCATTTGATTCTATTCACCCAAACCATCTTATTTGGAACTAGGTTTGACCTGATCCCTACCAAGGATAAGTAGGTAGCTTGATGTTCAAATTCGGTCCATCTTGTCACATTCACTTATTTTATTCCAAACTACGTAATGACTTGATCCCTAGTAAGGGCACATAGTCAGCTTGATAACATTGCATCAAGTTTGGTTCTCTATATATATGGGAGAGCATTCTGTAAAAGGCAGAAAGGCTTATGTAGCTAAAGAGAGGGGGAAAGTAACAGTCAAGAGGCTCAAACTCGAGATCTCCAAATGAGTGTAGGCTTAGCACACAACAGCCTCAACGACTGTAACCAAACATCATTCTTCAACCCCTTTTATTATGTATGACACATTGAATAACTCTATTTAGATTTAAATTATTTTTTTTGGTAAATTTATTTAGTTTAAAACTTGAAATTTGTATAGAAGACAACCTACCAAAAGGGAAGGGAAAGTGAGTGAGTAACCTTAGGTTTTTCTCTGTTGTTCCTGATGAGGGTATTTCTTCCCAACCACGGCATGGGTAGGAATCGTCCTGACCAATGCTGCACCTCGGCCCTCCATTAGGCCATGCTACCACCTCGGCCCTCCATCAGGCTGTGCTACCACCTCGGCATCCCGACAGGCCGTGCTACCACATCGGCATCTCATCAGGTCGTGCTACCACCTCGACCCTCCATCAGGCCATGCTGCCACCTCGGCATCTCATCAAGCCGTGCTACTTCCTTATCCCTACATCAGGCCGTGCTGCCACCTCGGCATCTCCTCAGGCCGTGCTACTACCTCGGCCCTCCATCAGTTGTGCTGCCACCTCGGCCCTCAATCAGGCCATGCTGCCACCTCAGCCCTCCAACAGGCCGTGCTGTCACTTCAGCCCTCCATTAAGTCATGCTACTACTAGTCACCTCGGCTCGACCAACCTGTCACCTCAGCTCAGCACAGTCAAGTAAGGCACCCAGAAATGTGCATACATCCACTCCTACATTGAAAGGACTCTATCCACTACACGTCATCAGAGGCATCCACCCCTCTCACGACTTGCACCTCTGAGATCAATAGAGAATATTCTCCGAATATGCCCTAGAACCAAAATATTCCTAGAATCATAGTGCCACTCCCCTCAAGGACTCTACGCTTAAATAGGACTCTCCACAAATTCCCTTCATTCTCTCTCCATCAGCAGCCTATAAATACCAAGGTAAGCCTCCATTATGAGGGATGGATCATGTAATACCCTACTTCTTAAAACCGATCTGATTACAGGGTTGACTCGGTTTAATCATGCAGGACCCGAACCGAAGAGGGTTAACGCGGGTTCCTTATGGACCATGATGGCAAGGGTGACCTTAAACACTAGCTGGCCTGACAAGTCCGAGCCAGTGTCAGAAGAGATGGGGGTACCCAAGCCGTGTACATGCACCTATCATAAGGCCATATACGGATAAAGCAGGTATGTAGCCGTATATTAAGGTGCATACGTATATTACATCCTATGCCAAGAGTGAGATTCGTGCCGAGGGCCGAATTCTGTCAAAATCCCACTTGTTGGCCAAGTTTTGGCCCTCAGGTGGGCGGACACAGGTGGGCGCAACCACCCACCTGAGTGACCCACCCATGTGATTACTTAGTTATTTTAAGAAGTATATATAGCATTTATGTTCCTTTTTCTTTTCTCATTTATGACACTCGGATGTTGGTGAGAAGAGTAAAGAGGAGAGAGAAAAGAAGGGAAAGAAGAGGAGAAGAGAAGGAAGAGGAAGAAGAGATGAATTTTAGTGGCGTTGAGGCTTGATCCTCCCATTCCGACACCAGAAGAGTGATCTCCAACACTAGATCTACGTTTAGAAGTGAGCAAAGGCTGGGTTCCTTAAGCTTTCACCATACCCAAGTAAAACCCTTGATTTGGGTAGGGTTTCTTGAGGTCTTGTAAATCCCCCTTGAGATGATGAATCTAAGGTTTAATAGATGGTTTATGTATTGATTTTGAAGGATTTGAAGAAGGGTTTCCACGGTTGCAAGAGCATTGGTGATTGGAAGTGATTTTGGGGTTTTGTAGGAGTTCTTGAGCAAAGAAGGTAAGATGGCTTTCCATTCCTTAAATCTAACCTAGATCTAGGTTAGAACCATCTTATGAGGCCTTGAATGTGTGAAGAATGGGTTAAGAAAAGCCCCATTTGAATCCCCAAAGGTTGGGGGAAGTTTGGGAAGAAATAGTATTTTCCCGCCAAGACCAATGGGCCAAACCTGTGGGCCATTTGGCCCGCCTATGGGCACCCGCCTAAGAGGGCAGGACCCTCGGGCCCAACCGATTGGCTAAACTGACGGGCCGACCGGTGGGCCACCCTGCCCGTCGGTCTTAGCAGGACCCTCGGGCCCAATCGACGGGCCAGACCGACAGTGTCACACCCCGTTCACACAGAACCGGGCCAGTGACCGGGTTAACACCGATTAACCCAAACCTGCCAGGATCATCTGATACAGTATTCCACCACAGCATACACACAACTAAGAAAGAGCTCATCAGTTCAGCGGAAGACTTGGTTTACCTGTGAATATTCTCATAATACTTGATACCCGAATTGTGATACAATAGTTAAATACATGTGGGCCCGAAGGCATGATATTTACATAGTAAGAGTACAATTCACATATCAAGTACACGAAAGGAATCATAAAAAATCAAAGTGTACAGCTCAGCTCGGTATCAAAGCTTAGAGCTCAACTCGGTATCAAAGCTTATAGCTTAGCTCGGCATCAAAGCTTGAGCCCAGCTTGGCATCACAAGGTAGAGCTCAGCTCGACATCAAAAGTGGAGCTCAGTTCGGTATCAGAACTACGGTCTTGCAGCACAACTCTCGCACGAGTAATCAGTGCCGTGCTCTAACTCCTCAGGGACCCACCAGTCCTCTTCAGGGAACTCAACCGTGGGACCCACCCCGTGTTCATCTAGTTGATGACCTGCAAAATCATCTAAAAGAGGTGCACACGTGGGATGAGCTCACTAGCTCAGTAAGTGGAAAGATGGACCACACAGCAGTCTACACAACAAATCACAATCATATGCACTATATGCTATGCAATACATTTTAGATCACATCCACCTAAGCAACATTACTAAGTCATTGGTTTAGTGCTACTACAACCACAGTGCGCGTATACTCTAGGTACGAGCCGCGAACTCTATCCCGCGATACGCCCATAGGACTATCGGAGAAGGCCCACCGTGAGTACTCGAAAAAATAAAACATGCCGACCACCGGCTCTCAACATAAAGTAAATGATAGAATTTAAAGGTGCTAACTCCAGCAATTTAAAAGTAGTACGATTGGCCCTCTTGAATATACCACCGGGGTTGCCGACTATCCTAATGACCAGCCGGGCATAATGTCTAACCGCCACAGTGACCCGACAACCGTGACCACTGCTTCCCCCCAAATGGTAACCCAACACCTTAACCCCTGTTGGGAAGGGTCGTAGCACGGGAAGGTGATAATCCTAAACCGTATACTCCTATATGACAATAGTACGATTACATAGTGCCACCGCGTCCCATACCATGGGCCACCAATGCACTGGTTTCCAAGCCGACTACGGCATCTAGTCTATTAATGCATCATGCACAATGATGTCAACATTCATCACATAAACATATCATCACTTGGAAATTAGCAAATAAACACAACACCTATGCATAACAATGTGAGGATGACTAATCTACATAGCATTTTCATGATGACATGGCTAGACTAGATACGATTAAATGAATGCCAAACAATTCCTTGAAAGAAGGCCAAATGTCCTCTCCCCACTTACCTGTAGTGTACAAGGACTCACGCTCGGTACGGGTGAGATCCGGTGCGAGAAGCGTAGGATTTAATGAACCTATCATGAGTGAGCGGGGTTAGTATTTCACCACTTTGGGATCAAGATTAACACAATCCAATGACAAGATCATGTTTAGAATCCTAAAAGAAGGTCACACGTCCGTTTTGGGTCAAATCAGACGTAAAAATCACGTTCGGAGCCTCTCGGGTGGGTCGGACAGCCCACCTGTCTAACCCACCAGTCAGACCCACCGGTCTGGACCGACGGGTAGGTCAGCCCACCGATTGGCCCACCGGTCTGACCCACCGATTGGGCCCGAGGGTCCTACTAAGACCGACGGGCAGGGTGGCCGGCCGGTTGAGCCCGAGGGTCCTGCCCTCTCAGGCCGGTGCCCACAGGCGGGCCAAATGGCCCACCGATCTTGGCGGGAAACTGTTGTTTCTTCCCAAACTTCTCCCAACCGTTGGGAATTCAAATGGGGCTTTTCCAAACCCATTCTTCACACATTCAAGGTCTCATAAGATGGTTCTACCCTAGATCTAGGTTAGATTTAAGGAATGGAAAGCCATCTTACCTTCTTTGCTCAAGAACTCCTTCAAAACCCCAAAATCACTTCAAATCCACAATGCTTCTCCAACCTTGTAAATACTTCTTCAAATCCTTCAAAATGAACACATAAATCATCTATTAAACTTTAGATTCATCATTTCAAGGAGGATTTACAAGATCTCGAGAAACCCTACCCAAATCAAGGGTTTTACTTGGGTATGGTGAAAGTTTAAGGAACCCAGCCTTTGCTCACCTCTAAACGTATATCTCGTGTTGGAGATCACTCTTCCAGCGTCGGAATGGGAAGATCAAGCCTCGGCACCGCTGAAATCCATCTCTTCTTCCTCTTCCTTCTCTTCTCTTCTTCTTTCCTTTCTTTTCTCTCTCCTCTTTACTCTTCTCACCAACGTACAAGTGTCATAAATGAGAAAAGAAAAAGAAAACATAAATGCTATATATACTTCTTAAAATAACTAAGTATTCACATGGGTGGGTCACTCAGGTGGGTGGATGCACCCACCTGTCCGCCCACCTGAGGGCCAAAACTTAGCCAATAAGTGGGATTTTGACAGAATTCGGCCCTCGGCACGAATCTTACTCTTGGAATAAGATGTAATATATGTATGTGCCTTAAGATACGGTTACATACCTGCTTTATCCATACATGGCCTTATGATAGGTGCATGTACATGGCTTGGGTACACCCATCTCTTCTGGCACTGGCTCGGACTTGTCGGGCCAGCCAGTTTTTAAGGTCACCCTTGCCATCATAGTCCATAAGGAACCCGCTTTAACTCTCTCCGATTCGGGTCCTGCATGGTTAAATCGGGTCAACCATGTAATCAGACCGGGTTTAAGAAGTAGGGTATTACATTTACCCCCCCTTTCTGAAAATTTCGTCCTCGAAATTGGCGTACCTGGTTGTTCAAAGAGACGAGGGTACTTGGCTTGGATTTCATCCTCTTTGTCCCAAGATGCTTCTTCAAGTGAATGATTAGCCCATCGCACCTTTACGTAGGAAATGGAGCGGTTGCGAAGGGTCTTCACCTTTCGGTCCAAAATTTCAGTCGGCTGCTCTGTATAGGTCATGTCAGCTTCTAGATACTCTGGTTCCACGGGTAATACATGAGAGGGATCATGAACGTATCGCTTCAGCATGGATATATAAAATACGTTATGAACATCCCCGAGCGAAGGTGGCAAAGCAAGCATGTAGGCTACTGAGCCAACCCGGGCTAAGATCTCAAATGGTCCAATGTATCTTGGGCTCAACTTCCCCTTTCTGTGAAACCTTTGCAACCCTTTAGTAGGAGAGATCTTGAGAAATACCTTTTCTCTTGGCTGAAATTCAATGTCTTTTCTGCGGGTGTCTGCATAGCTCTTTTGACGTGACTGAGCTGCTTTAATCCGTTCTTGAATAACATCGACCTTGTCACAAGTCATCTGTATCATTTCAGGTCCTAACATTCGGTGCTCGCCTACCTCATCCCAATACAGAGGAGTCCTGCACTTCCTACCATATAATGCCTCATACGGAGCCATCCCAATTGTAGCTTGGTAACTGTTGTTATAGGCAAACTCCATAAGGGGTATATATTCTTTCCAACTACCACACATTTCCATTGTATATGCCCTAAGCATGTCTTCTAATATTTGTATGGTTCGTTCCGACTGACCATCGGTCTGTGGGTGGAAAGCAGTACTCAAATTCAACTGTGATCCTAAGGCATGCTGGAAGCTTTTCCAAAATTTGGAAGTAAATCTTGGGTCCCTATCTGACACAATGCTCACTGGCACTCCATGCAAGCGCACAATGTTATCCATATAAAGTTGTGCTAATTTGGCCATGGAGAACTTGGTCTTGATGGGAATAAAATGAGCAGTCTTAGTAAGCCGATCAACGATCACCCATGTCGCGTCCATCCCCGTAGGTGTACATGGTAGTCCGGTGACGAAGTCCATTGTAATCCTATCCCACTTCCATTTTGGTACTGGGAGTGGCTGAAGAGTACCATAAGGTCGATGCCTCGCAGCTTTTACTTTTTAGCATGTAAGACAAGTTGCCACATACAGAGCTATTGTGACTTTCATACTTGGCCACTAGTAATTTTGTTTGAGGTCTTTGTACATCTTTGTACTTCCTGGGTGGAGTGAGTACTCGGAGCTATGTGCTTCTCACACTATCTTGTCTTGTATATCCAAATCATCGGGTACACACAATCTACCTCGAAACATCAATGCCCCATCACTGGCTAAAACAAAATCTGGGTCGTTCATTGTTTGATCTTGAACTTTAACTCTGATCCGCTGTAATTCAAGATCCAAAGGTTGTTTCATTATTACCTCTTGCCTAATAGTCGGATGCACCTGTAGAGCCGTCAAGGATATAGTCAACCATTTAAGGTTTTCTGGTTGACGTTCCAATTCTAAGGTTGCTCCTTCATATAAGAGAGCTTCATCCATTAGTGTCGCCTCCTGCACAAGTGGTGGGCTGACTGCCAAGCATGAGAGTGAAATAGTCTGTGCCTTCCAACTCAACGCATCTGCTACTATATTAGCCTTGCCGGGATGATATTGAATGTCGCAGTCATAATCCTTCATGAGCTCAAGCCATCTCCTCTGCCTCATGTTCAAATCCTTTTGGGTGAAAAAGTACTTAAGGCTCTTATGGTCACTATATATCTCACACTTCTCCCCATACAGATAATGTCGCCAAATTTTAAGGGCAAAAATGACTGCGGCTAGTTCCAAGTCATGAGTGGGGTAGTTCTTCTCATACTCCTTTAGTTGTCGGGAAGCATACGCTATCACCTTTCTGCGTTGCATAAGAACACAACCTAATCCAACTTTGGAAGCATCAGTGTAGACTGTCATTCCGCCTGTGCCTTCAGGGATGGTCAACACAGGGGCCGACACCAACCTCTTCTTCAATTCCTGGAAACTCTTCTCACATTCCTCTACCCAGTCGAATTTCACACCCTTTTTGGTTAATTTAGTCATTGGTGCTGAGATTCGGGTGAAATTCTCAATAAAGCACCGGTAGTATCTAGCCAAACCCAAGAAGCTTCTAATTTCAGTGACATTCTTGGGGCTTTCCCACTCTACAACTGCTTTCACCTTATTAGGATCCACTTCGATTCCGGCCTTAGACACTACGTGCCTCAGGAATCCAACTTGCTCAAGCCAAAATTCACATTTGCTGTATTTGACAAACAATCGTTGTTCTCTCAACCTCTGTAACACCATTCTCAAATGTTGGGTGTGCTCCTCTTCTGTCTTAGAGTAGATCAAGATGTCATCAATAAAAATAATTACCCATTTATCGAGTACATCGTGAAATACTCGATTCATTAAATCCATGAATGCTGCCGGTGCATTGGTTAACCCAAAAGATAACATTAGGAACTTATAGTGACCATACCGAGTCTTGAATGCTGTATTGGGTATGTCGTTGCTCTTTATCTTGAGCTGATAATAGCCTGATCTAAGGTCTATCTTTGAAAATACCTTAGCACCCTACAGTTGGTCAAATAAATCATCAATGCGTGGCAATGGATACCGGTTCTTAATGGTTAGCTTATTCAACTCCCGGTAATCAATGCACATACGCAAGCTGCCATCTTTCTTCTTGACAAACAATACTGGGGCACCCCAAGGTGAACCACTTGGGTGAATAAACCCCTTTTCCCATAATTCTTGCAACTGCATCCGCAACTCCTTCAATTCAACTGGTGCCATCCTGTACGGAGCCTTAGATACTAGAGCTGCTCCAAGAGTCAAATCTATGGCAAACTCCAACTCTCTATCAGGTGGTAAATGCATCAGATCATCTGGAAAGATTTCGAGAAACTCTTTAACCACCTTTACCCCTTCTAGAGGTGTAATCCTTGCATCAACATCAAGTACCGATGCTAAGTAGCCCTGACATCCATTCTCCAACAATTTTACCGCTTGAAGGGTGGAGACGAGGACCTTTCTCGCCCTTTTCATTTTATCTGCTCGGTATACCAATTCTCTTGCTTCGTCATCTGTCAACCTAATCAGCTTTTCAGCACACATCACATTAGCTCGATGAGCTGACAACCAATCCATGCCCAGTATAACATCAAAATTTTGTATATTGAACTTAATGAGTTGTGCATCAAAGCTCTTCCCATAAATTTCCACTGGGCACGGCCCATACACCTCCCTCAACTGAGTAACTTTACCAGTAGGCATACTAACAATCATTCCATGATCTAGGATCCAGGGTGGCATCCCAAGTTTCTCGGCAAATCTCTTAGATACGAATGAATGTGTAGCTCCTGAATCGAATAAAACATAGGCTAGTATGCCCGATATGGATAGGACACCTAGTGTAACAATGCATATAATTTCAGCAGGTCATCAATATTTAACATAAGGAAATTCTTAAATTTAAAATGTACCTGCTACCACTTCTGTGCTGGCCTCAGCTTCCTCAGCTGATAGGGCATACATCATTCCCTGCGGTTGACTTCCCCTAGTTAAGGGAGGTCGGTACGTAGAGGGCTAACTGGAGGGCAAGGCTGGTCTGGCCCGACAGCCTTTTGCATAGTGCCCATAGGAATGGCAGTTAAAGCAATGGATCTGAGATGTCGGAACTGGGGCGGGGCCCCTCTGCACTTGACCAGTTGAAGATGGAGGTCGGGGCGGCCTTGGAGCTGTAGGTACCGCACTAGTGTTTTGGCAGAAGGTTGTAGAGCCCAAACCACCAGCCGGTCGAGGAGGGTAGCCAGATGGCTTATATGGCTACCTATAAGTAGGCCCAGAACTGTACGACCCGCGATATACCTTGGAGGAGTTGCCCATATCCGAAAATGGATTTGTTCTCTTCCATAGTCCAGGTGTGAGGGATTGTTCTCCCTTCTGCTTATCCTCCATGGTCTTAGCCTTCTGTACAATCTGACCATAGTCGATCAAATCCAAGACCTCCAGTACAGACCCAATGGATGCCTTTAGGCCCTTTAGAAATCTCGCAGTCTTCTCTTCATTTGTCCTCATATGCCTAGGGGCAAAATGGAACAAGCTCTCAAACTACTGTTGGTACTCAAGGATAGTCTTACCTCCTTGAGTTAAGGCCATAAACTCAGTCTCCTTGCGGTCTCTAAAGCTGCGCGGGTAATGATTGTCCAAGAACAACTCCTTGAACTGTTCCCAGGTGGGTTCTGGATGGGCAGCCAACAATATGGGCTTAGAGGCTTGCCACCAAGAGTTGGCCTCCTTATTGAGTTGCAACCCCGCACAAATGAGTTTCTATGCATCTGTGCATTCAATCACCTCAAATATTTTCTCTAGCTCCTGGATCCACTGATCCGGCTTCAAAGGATCACTCCCCACCTTAGAGAATACAGGTGGCAAGTTCCTCTTGAATGACTCCACTACCTTTGATGTATTATTCATCGACGGGTAATTAGGAGAATAAGTTGGATAGTAAGAGTATGAAGGGGGCACCCCATATGGAGGAATACTTAATGGTGGAATTGGAGGTGTACCTCCCACTTGTGGCCCCATACCCGGCCCTACAGGCGGGTCCTATGGAGTAAGTATCCGGGGAGGTTGACCCGATTGAGAAAGGTCCAATTGTTGCTGAATAGCAGTCATAAATGCTTGCTATTGCTAAAGCATTTGTTGCTGGAAAGCCTGTTGTAACTGCTGAATTATAATAGCAACATCCCCCGGAGTAATAACCGGTGGAGGGTCCGGAAGTGTAGTCATAGGTGGGTCCCCATGTGCCCCACCCTGACTAAAGGTCTCTGGAGGTTTTGGAAGTGAGGTTTTCCCCACAGAGCGAGACCTCCTGGGATTCGGTGGTCGACCGACCAGACGAGGACCACGCGGGGTACCTCATGCATTGCTACCGGATCTAGTACATATCATCGTATCCCTGTACCTGGAACATGTTATACATCACATTGGTTAAACACCATAGAATTTATATCGACACATAATTATATGCCAACACGCAGGGTATTGTAGTGTATGATAGTTTGCAGCTAACCGCAACTTGATTCCAAAAATATAGGGTGCTCCAACAAGTATGGCAATGGTCTCACTCGACCATAACATATTATTATAGGAATAATAATAATAATAGTAATAATATTAATAATAATCATAATCATATTAAATAGCCCATTTTTTAAAGTTTTCTCTCAACTGACGGGTGACACCGGCGGGCAGGTTGGCACATCGGTCGGCCCGTCGGTCCAAAACTTCAATCGACAGGCTAACACCGGCGGGCAGGATGGCCCGTCGGTCTTGACTGAGCGATAAACCGCGAACAAGGCATTAAACCCTGTTCATCCTTATTTCCTTTCATTTTCCTCTCTCTCTCTCTCTCTCTCTCTCTCTCTCTCTCTGTCCCAGGCGATTTTGGAGAGCATTTTGACGCTTCCACTCGCGATCTCACTCAACGATCTGGCGCTTTTGGGAAGAATCAACTCCTCTACTCACAAGTAAGTTTCTTCCTCCTCTTCTTCTCAGAACCTGTACTTGGGAGGTAGAACTCATGTGTAGACCTTAATCTAGGTTCATTTCCCATGTTTCCTTCCATAGAACAGTGTTTGCATGTGAATGTGATGTTTCTATTGTGATTTATTTCTAGTTCTAGGATTTACTTCCCCATTTTTGAGGGAAAACCCCAACCATGCCCTAGTTTTCTCAAATTTGGGGATTTCTTCAATTCTTGCTCTTTTTGTCCAATTAATGACTCAAATGCAATGCATTTTGTTTGATTTGTACTTGCCATGCTGTAGAGATCATAGAAAGTCCCTTATGTTTGAAATCCCATATCTTCCCATGACAATCCCTCTTTTGTGTTGGTTTTTCTTTGATTTCCTTTACACTCTTTCGTATTTGTGGACCTCAATAGCACATTAGCATATGTTTTTGCATGTTCTTGATCGTAGAATGACGGCATTTCATCCATGAGCATGTAAGCTTCATGCTTCACTCTATTATGAGTCTTTCCATTTTTTTTTGTTTTCTTCCTTAGATTGAACCTGCACAATGAGAATTGGGGTTTTTCCTTTTTTATCATTCTCTACTTGCCATGCTTTATTGCCCCTTTCTGTCACATTGTTGTTTTTCCATAATCTCTGTCTTGTCACTAGTCAGGCATTTCATTCATAGACCTTTTATCATTTCTCACTTGTCACATTTTGTCACATTCTATTTCTTTCCATGATTTCTGTTTTGTCACTTACCCTTCTTTCCTCTTTTTCTTGCCAGGATGTCATCTCGCAAAGGCAAGGAGCCTGCATCCTCTAGCACTCCGCGTAAGACCACCTCTTCTAAGCGGAAGAGTGCGGGAACTAGTTCTCCAGTCCCCCACACAGGGAGACCCAGACCTGCCCAGTTTGATCCTTCCGACTACGATGAGGAGCTCTTCTGCTGTTCTGAGGCAGCAACCAACTGGCCGGCCTTCCTGAAGAGGTCGGTAATGATGGAGAAGACTGTGGTAGTTGAAAACTTCCACAAGATTCAGCTTCAGGAGAGGTTCACAGCACTGGGCTACCAGTCTATCCTCCATGTAGACCGTCCGTGCTACGAGCAGTTGGTCCGTAGATTCTACTGCAACCTGGAGGTTTCCTACCAGTACGGAGAGTATGCTATAATCAGCATGGTGAAGGGGGTGGACATCTAGCTGACCGTGGACACCCTGGCCAGCATTTTGGGTATCTCCTCAGCTGGGCACCGTTACTACAGTCCTCCCAGGAGTAAGCCCCTGGGTCCGTTCATGAGTTTGGAGACACCGGACTACATCTACGAGACCATCTGTGGCAGCAGTGGACGTACGGAGTCCGAGACATCCTTTTTCCCAGAGGTACGTGTATTTTCCCGATTGGTCCAGTTCAACTTGCTCCCCAGAGGAGGTCACCGAAACTAGGTGGGCTTCATGGCAGCCTTTTTAGCCTTCTGCATCTATAAGGCTTTAGAGGGAGATGACGAGCACTTGTGCTTACCCTACGTCATCCTCAAGACCATGGAGCACCACACTTCTCACCCCGAGGATGGAGGATTCCCATATAGCAGGATCCTCACTAGGCTCTTCGAGTTCTTCGGAGTGGACCTGAGTGGTGAGGAGGGGAAGACTCCTGTGGACAAGTTCGACAGGGGAAACCTCTTGAGGATGGGTCTCCACACCTTTATGGATACACCTCAGAGAGCAGGAGCTCAGAGAGGTAGGGATAGGAGGGCTGCCCCTATGGAGGATGTTCTCATGGAGGAGGAGTCTAGCGAGGAGGATGAGGACTATGTTCCTTAGGATGAGGAGGATGATTTGGTGGATGAGGACATCCCTGAGGAGGTGCCTCAGGGATCGAGAGGTACTGATCCTGGCTTCACCAGAGCTGCAGGCCCACAGCATAGAGCCCCACCACTTGAGAGTGGTGCATATGATTTTGAGGGCATGATGTCCACAATGAGGGCTTCGAAGGATGGCCAAGATCAGCTGCTAAGAAGGCTGGACGAGAGTGCTTCCAGGGAGGAATGCATCCTGGAGAGGTAGGTTACCTTGAAGGATTCCCTCCTCAGACTGGGGCAGGACTTGGATACCATGGCCAATGCCATCTCAGCAGATTTTGGCCTACTTCGGAGGAAGGTATGGCTGGTGAACTCGAGGTTTGACTACTACAACCATCGCCTCAACGTCAACTCTAGACCTCCGGCGAACGTAGTAATAATAGACGACGACGACAATGATGATCAGTGAGGACTAAGCTCGTCCACACCAGCTTCTCACATGTTCTATGTTGTCTATCCTATTGTATTTTTCCTTTCTTTTCTCATTCTTTGTACTTACTCTGTAACTGGACTTATTTGTGGGATAATGTATTTTGACAGTGGTCTGTGGTGGATTTGTATATTTGAATACTTGTGTAGTTTAGTTGTGATGTCTTTTATTAATTTGATCATTGATATATATATATATATATATATATGTGGATATGTTGTTTATTAGGTGTTTGTGTGAAAATTTTTGGAAATCTCATTTTACACCGTTATGCTGTCGAAATTTCGTCAAACTTGTACTCGATGGGTTATGACACCAATTAATTAACCTTTTATTCTCTCTCATGCATGCCATGAATGCAATATCTAAATGCAACCATTTTTTTTATTCCTTTCTTTCTTTGGCTTTTAACTCTTTGAAGTTTTTACATTAACCCAATCCCATTTCGTATTATAGATTCTATGGGGTCTAATGGTATGCTGTGAGTGGACTAGAGCATCACGCTCTGATATCACCGTTGTCACACCCCGTTCACACAGAACCGGGTCAGTGATCGGGTTAACACCGGTTAACCCAAACCTGCCAGGATCATCTGATACAGTATTCCACCACAGCATACACACAACTAAGAAAGTGCTCATCAGTTCAGTGGAAGACTTGGTTTACCTGTGAATATTCCCATAATACTTAATACCCGAATTGTGATACAATATTAAATACATGTGGGCCCGAAGGTATGATATTTACACAATAAGAGTACAATTCACATATCAAGTACACAAAAGGAATCATCAAAAATCAGAGTGTACAGCTCGGCTCGGTATCAAAGCTTAAAGCTCATCTCGGTATCAAAGCTTAGAGCTCAGCTCAGTATCAAAGCTTGAGCCTAGCTCGGTATCATAAGGTAGAGCTCAGCTCGGCATCAAAAGTGAAGCTCAGCTCGGTATCAGAACTGCGATCCCGCAACACAACTCTCGTATAAGCAATCAGTGTCATGCTCTAACTCCTCAGGGACCCACCAATCCTCTTCAGGTAACTCAACCGTGGGACCCACCCCGTGTTCATCTGGTTGATGACTTGCAAAATCATCTAAAAGAGGTGCACACGTGGAATGAGCTCACTAGCTCAGTAAGTGGAAAGATGGACCACACAGCAGTCCACACAATAAATCACAACCATATGCACTATATGCTATGCAATACATTTTAGATCACATCCACCTAAGAAAAATTACTAAGTCTTTGGTTTAGTGCTACTACAACCACAGTGCGCGTATACTCCAGGTACGAGCCACGAACTCCATCCTGCGATACGCCCATAGGGCTGTCGAAGAATGCCCACCGTGAGTACTCGAAAAAATAAAACATGCCGACCACCGGCTCTCAACATAAAGTAAATGACAGAATTTAAAGGTGCTGACTCCAACAATTTAAAAGCAGTACGATTGACCCTCTCGAATATACCACCGGGGATACCGACTGTCCTAATGACCAGTCAGGCGTAATGTCTAAACACCACAGTGACCCGATAACCACGACCACTGCTTCCCCCCAAATGGTAACCCAACACCTTAACCCCTGTTGGGAAGGGTCGTAGCACGGGAAGGTGATAATCCTAAACCGCATGCTCCTATATGATAATAGTACGATTGCATAGTGCCACCGCATCCCATACCACGGGCCACCAATGCACTCGTTTCCAAGTCGACTATGGCATCTAGTCTATTAATGCATCATGCACAATGATGTCAACATTCATCACATAAGCATATCATCACTTGGCAATTAGCAAATAAACACAACACCCATGCATAACAATGTGAGGATGACTAATCTACATAGCATTTTCATGATGACATGGCTAGACTAGATACAATTAAATGAATGCCAAAATATGCCTTGAAACAAGGCCAAACGTCCTCTCCCCACTTACCTGTAGTGTACAAGGACTCACACTCGGTACGGGTGAGATCCGGTGAGAGAAGCGTAGGATTTGGTGAACCTATCATGAGTGAGCGGGGTTAGTATTTCACCACTTTGGGATCAAGATTAACATGATCCAATGACAAGATCATGTTTAGAATCCTAAAAGAAGGTCACACGTCCATTTTGGGTCCAATCGGACTTAAAAATCACGTTCGGAGCCTCTCAGGTGGGTCGAACAGCCCACCTGTCTGACCCACCAGTCAGACCCACTGGTCTGGACCAGCGGGTAGGTCGGCCCACCGATCGGCCCACTAGTCTGACCCATTGGTTGGGCCCGAGGGTCCTACTAAGATCGGCGGGTAGGGTGGCCCGCCGGTCGGCCCATCGGTTGGGCCCGCCTGTTGGGCCCGAGGGTCCTGCCCTCTCAGGCGGGTGCCCACAGTCGGGCCAAATGGCCCACCGGTCTTGGCGAAAAACTGTTGTTTCTTCCCAAACTTCCCCCAACCTTTGGGGATTCTAATGGGGCTTTTCCAAACCCATTCTTCACACATTCAAGGTCTCATAAGATGGTTCTAACCTAGATCTAGGTTAGATTTAAGGAATGAAAAGCCATCTTACCTTCTTTGCTCAAGAACTCCTTTAAAACCCCAAAATCACTTCAAATCCACAATGCTTCTCCAACCTTGTAAATACTTCTTCAAATCCTTCAAAATCAACACATAAATCATCTATTAAACCTTAGATTCATCATTTCAAGGGGGATTTACAAGATCTCGAGAAACCCTACCCAAATCAAGGGTTTAATTGGGTATGATGAAAGTTTAAGGAACCCAGCCTTTGCTCACCTTTAAACGTAGATCTCGTGTTGGAGATCACTCTTCCTGCGTCGGAATGGGAAGATCAAGCCTCGACGCCGCTGAAATCCATCTCTTCTTCCTCTTCCTTCTCTTCTATTCTTCTTTCTTTTATTTTCTCTCTCCTCTTTACTCTTCTCACCAACGTACGAGTGTCATAAATGAGAAAAGAAAAAAAAAACATAAATACTATATATACTTCTTAAAATAATTAAGTATTCACATGGGTGGGTCACTCAGGTGGGTGGATGTGCCCACCTGTCCGCCCACCTGAGGGCCAAAACTTGGCCAACAAGTGGGATTTTGACAGAATTCGGCCCTCGGCACGAATCTCACTCTTGGCATAAGATGTAATATACGTATGCGCCTTAAGATACAACTACATACCTGCTTTATCCGTACATGGCCTTATGATAGGTGTATGTACACGGCTTGGGTACACCCGTCTCTTCTGGCACTGGCTCGGACTTGTCGGGCCAACCGGTGTTTAAGGTCACCCTTGCCATCATAGTCCATAAGGAACCCGCTTTAACTCTCTCCAGTTCGGGTCCTATATGGTTAAATCGGGTCAACCGTGTAATCATACCGGGTTTAAGAAGTAGGGTATTACAGGCGGGCTGACCTGTAATACCGGTGGGTCTGACTGGAGCGTCAGACAGGTGGGCTGTTCGACCCACCCGAGAGGCTCCGAACGTAATTTTTACTTCCAATTGGACCCAAAACGGACGTGTGACCTTCTTTTAGGATTCTAAACATGATCTTGTCATTGGATCGTGTTAATCTTGATCCCAAAATGGTGAAATACTAACCCCGCTCACTCATGATAGGTTCACCAAATCCTACGCTTCTCGCATCGGATCTCACCCGTACCGAGCGTGAGTCCTTGTACACTACAGGTAAGTGGGGAAAGGATGTTTGGCCTTGTTTTAAGGCATTGTTTGACATTCATTTAATTGTATCTAGACTAGCCATGTCATCATGAAAATGTTATGTAGATTAGCCATCCTCATATATTGTGCTATGTGTGTTGTGTTTATTTCCTAATTTCCAAGTGATGATATGCTTATGTGGTGAATGTTGACATCATTGTGCATGATGCATTAATAGACTAGACGCCATAGTCGGCTTGGAAACGAGCGCATTGGTGGCCCGTGGTATGGGACGCGATGGTACTATTTAATCGTACTATTGTCATATAGGAGTATGCGGTTTAGGATTATCTTCCCATGCTACGACCCTTCCCAACAGGGGTTAAGGTGTTGGGTTACCATTTGGGGGGAAGCAGTGGTCGCGGTTGTCGAGTCACTGTGGCGGTTAGACATTACGCCCGACTGGTCATTAGGACAGTCGGCAACCCTGGTGGTATATTCAAGAGGGCCAATCGTACTGCTTTTAAATTGCTGGAGTCAACACCTTTAATTTCTGTCATTTATTTTATGTTGAGAGCCGGTGGTCGACATGTTTTACTTTTTCGAGTACTCACGGTGGGCCTTCTCCGACAGCCCTATGGGCATATCGCGGGATGGAGTTCGTGGCTCGTACCCAGAGTATACACGTACTATGGTTGTAGTAGCACTAAACCAAAGACTTAGTAATATTGCTTAGGTGGATGTGATTAAAAAAATGTATTACATAGCATATAGTGCATATGGTTGTGATTTGTTGTGTGGACTGTTGTGTGGTCCATCTTTCAACTTACTGAGCTAGTGAGCTCATCCCACGTGTGCACCTCTTTTAGATGATTTTGCAGGTCATCCATCTGAAGAGCACGGGTCGGGTCCCACGGTTAAGTTCCCTGAAGAGGATTGGTGGACCCCTGAGGAGTTAGAGCACGACACTGATTGCTCGTGCGAGAGTTGTGTTGTGGGACCGCAGTTTTGATGTCGAGCTGAGCTCTACCCCTTGATACTGAGCTGAGCCTTGTTTTGATACTGAGCTGAGCTCTACCTTCTGATACCGGGCTGAGCTCTACCTTTTGATACTGAGCTGAGCCCTACTTCTAATACCGAGCTGAGTTGACTCTCTGATTTTTGATGATTCTTCTTGTGTACTTGATATGTGAATTGTACTCTTATTATGTAAATATCATGCCTTCGGGCCCATATGTATTTAACTATTGTATTACAATTCGGGTATCAAGTATTATGGGAATATTCACAGGTAAACTAAGTCTTCCGCTGAACTGATGAGCACTTTCGTAGTTGTGTGTATGCTGTGGTGGAATACTGTATCAGATGATCTTGGCAGGTTTGGGTTAACCGGTGTTAACCCGGTCACTGGCCCGGTTCTGTGTGAACGGGGTGTGACAGATCACTCACTCCTTTTACTGGAAAAGCTCTATTGAGCATCTACTGTGGAAAGTCTGACTTAGGCATCAGAGAGTCCCCTGTCGGGCCAGCCCGGCTCTCCCCTATCATCTCTTCTGTGTAGGTTGGGTGGAGCACCAGGAACTGCAGGGAAGATCATCGGTCAATTTTTGCCACATCAGATTGGCGCCGTTCATAGGAATCGATTACAAAAAGTCACCTTGGACCAATGCAATTAAGGAGTGAGAAGGTCGTTTCTTCTACGACAACACGAGTAAGATCCACCCGCGAGTTACCACTTGGAAGTCCCCATTCACCACCAATGGTAGAGTAGGAGAATGTCCCAGCAGAGACCCCTCCATAAGGACCCTAGCAAACCAGGCCTGATGAATAAGTTGCCCAGGGAGAGGGGGATCAGTGCGAGCAAAACCCTCAGCTATCTTGCCATGTCCCATCATCCCGGGTAACTTACCCAAACATGGAAGAACAGATGCAGAGCTTGCAGCTATAAGTGTTAGCGACAAACGCACTAGTGCAGGACTTCATACATCAGTTCGACTTGGCACTTCCAGTTCCACGGACTAGTTCAACTCAGCCGCCTAGGCCAGTTTCAGGCAGACAACTCAACGATGAATCTCCTGAAAACAGTGTCACCCCTCAATCAACAGCAATGAGGGGGTCGGCCAGAACATAACGTACTGTTCACTCGGTATCACCCCACTCCCCGTACTGAGGGGCACAGACAAGGTCCCATTCTAGCTCAGAATGGGAGAGCTTGTCGTTCCACGCGTCATCGGAACCCAGAGACACATGATGTCCTTAGATCCCCACCCCGGGCAGGAAGACGCCAGCTATCGCCTCAAAGACTTACTAGAGGCATGCATCCACACAGAGAAGAATGAGAAAATTCTCAGAGGACAGCTTGGCGAGATCAACCCTATGGGGGTCAGGACTCGTCCGCCAGGCTAACTAGAGGCGTATTGCGGCAAGGTCAGGATCGGCCTGGTGGTCACCAAGGCTGAGGAAGAAGCCCCAGAAGAGGTGAAAGGGAACAACGATCCCCAGATCACTGAGCTGAGGTGAGAAGGGATGACCTGGACAGCCGTATCCAGTGCCTCGCTAAGCGAGTAGAATTAATGCAGAGGCAAAGGCACCCGGCCGACATAACTGTAACTTCGGCCCAAAATGCATTATCTGGCGAACTGATAGACGCCAAGCTGCCCTCAAATTTTGTGATACCCGTCTTTAATGGATATAATGGCACCTCAGATCCTTATGATCATTTGCTGTATTACAGCTTGGCCATGACGGTTCATGGTAGGTCAGACGCCGTTCTCTATCGAGCCTGTGCAGACTCATTAAAAGGAGTAGCGCTGGTATGGATGTTGAACTTGCTACCCCGGTCCATCCATAGCTATGAAGAGCTGACAAGAGCATTCCTCACATGTTTCCAAGCAAGTATGAAGCAGAAGCAAACTACGCAAAATGTGATGAACATGAGGCAGGGTGCGAGAGAGATTATACGAGAGTTCCTTGCCCGATTCACCAAGGCGACACTAGAGGTAAAAAAACTATTGGAAGGAGTGGCATATAGCACGTTGTGCAACGGGATAATGCACCCTGATCTGGTCCAATCTCTGGCCCTTGACTTGCCAAAAACAATTCCCGAGCTGCTAAGACGATGCAATCAATACGCCAACATGGAGGAAGTACTAGCCGCCAGAGTGACAGCTAACAACAGTGACCAGTCAGAGAAGGAGAAGAAAAGGACTCTGAGGCCTAGGGACGATTCCCATGAGCCGAAGAAGAATAGAACAGATCAATCACTTGACACTGATGAACCCGAGTAATATGAACTTGATCGTTCCCAAACAAACCTACTCTTAGAGATCCAGGATCAGAAGTATTTTTGTTAGCCCAGGCTAATGATGGCTAAACTAGAGGAGAGGAACCCCAACTAGTACTGTCGATACCACTGTGACCATGGGCATGACACTGAAGACTGTAATTCTCTGAAAAGGGAAATTGATGAGCTCATCAAGGCTGGATACCTTAACAAGTATTTTAAGCAGAAATATGGAGGGAACTGGCCCGAGTTGAGAAGAGATGATGCAAGGCCAATCCGAGATAGGATTGAACCGCCGAAGGAACCAATCACTGACCGAGCTGACATGTATGATAACCAGACAGTGGGTCCAGCCATTCTAACAATCATGGGTGGACCCACGACGGAATCAGTTAGAAACTCCAAAGTACATGCACGGTTCGTATGCATCACGGAACAGCCTATCCAAGCCCTCAGAACGAATCCACTCATTACGTTCTCTGACAGAGATCTGAAAGAGTTGAACTGGCCTCATAACGATGCTGTCGTAGTTCAATTAGTGGTGGCAAACCACCCCTTTCACAGGGTCCTAGTGGACACAGGAGCCTCCATTAACCTCATGTCCTACGGAGCCTTCACAAAACTAGGGCTTGGCACTGGGACCCTAAAGCTAGCTCCAGGACCCTTGTACGAATTTTCAGGCACACTAGCAGAACTGGAAGGAGTTGTAGACTTGCCCATAACCACTGGACAAGGAGCTCAGACAACTACTACCATAAAAGATCGCCTCACCCTACAACGCAATCCTTGGCCAACTTGGTCTCAATGGCCTTGGGGCGATTGTGTCTATTAAGCACATAAAAGTCAAATTCCCCGCCAACAATGGAGTTGGGGAATGCAAGTCCAGCCAGAAGGAATCTCGGGAATGCTATGCAAACTTCATAAAATCTATCAAGAAATTATGCTCAGGCCTAGCATGTATGGTAGAAATTGTTGATTGCCGAGATGAAAGGCTCCTGACCCGAGCCAAGCCAGTAAAACAGCTGCTTACTGTCCCAATCACTGAGGCCAGTAGACACTTTTATCAGTAGACAGTTTTATCAGTAGATTGCATTGAAATCCTATCGATTGGGTGTTAGTCTTATAGATTTTATATTGTCAGCACCTTAGCTTCCATATCTCAGTTATTCAATTTTATTCATGGACCGGATTAGATTCTATTTTGAAGCAATATATTTGTCTCAAGTGCATACCACACATCAATATACTATAAAGCTTCTCCCAAATATTTGGCTCTTCTAAGGAAACAAAGACCTTAACAACTAAGGCACAAAGACAGGCTACAACTCGGCAGCACCTAAGGCCGAGCTACAGCTCAGCATCATCTAAGACTATGCTCAAGCTCGACACTATCAAGACCAGACCCTAGTTTGGCAACTCTAGCCCTTACGCATTAAGGAATGCAAGCCTAAGCCCCGGCTCGGCACCTCAAGCCCTTATGCACTAAGGCACGCAAGCCTGAGCCCTGGCTTGGCACATCAAGCCCTTACGCATTAAGGCACGCAAGCCTGAGCCCCAGCTCGGCACCTCAAGCCCTTATTAAGGCATGCAAGCCCTAGTCCCGGCTCGGCACCTCAAGCCCTTATTAAGGTATGCAAGCCCGAGCCCCGGCTCTACACATCAAGCCCTTACACATTAAGGCACACAAGCTCGAGTCGGCACATTAAGCCTTTATACATTAAGGCATTCAAGCCTGAGCACCGGCTCAGCGCCTTAAGCCCTTACGTACTAAGGCATGCAAGCCCGAGCCCTGGCTCGGCACATCAATCCCTTATGCATTAAGGCATTCAAGCCTAAGCCCTGGCTCGACACCTTAAGCCCTTACGCACTAAGGCACTCAAGCCCGAGCCCCAGCTTGACACATCAAGCCCTTACGCATTAAGGCATTCAAGCCCAAGCCCCGGCTCGGCACCTTAAGCCTTTACACAGTAAGACACGTAAGCCTAAGCACGGCTCGGCACCTCAAGCCCTTACGCACTAAGGCACGTAAGCCCAAGCCCTGACTCGGCACATCAAGCCCTTATGCATTAAGGCATTCAAGCCCAAGCCCAGACTCGGCACATCAAGTGCTTACCCATTAAGGCATTCAAGCCCGAGCCCTGGCTTGGCACCTTAAGCCTTTATGCACTAAGGCACATAAGCCCGAGCCTCGGCTCAGCACATCAAGCCCTTACACATTAAGGCATTCAAGCCCGAGCCCCGACTTGGCACCTTAAGCCCTTACACACTAAGGCACAGAAACCCGAGCACGGCTCGGCACCTCAAGCCCTTACGCATCAAGGCACGCAAGCCAGAGCACAGCTTAACACCTCAAACCCTTACGCATTAAGGAATGAAAGCCCAAGCATGGCTCGATAACTTCAAGACCTTAACACAAGGCACCTCAAAAGACCGAGCCCAAGCTCGGTACCCTCTAAGACCGAGCCCAAGCTTGAGATTCTCAGATCGAGTCCTAGCTCAGAACCTTAAGCCCTTACGCACTAAGGCATGCAAGCCCAAGCCCTAGCTCGGTACTATAAAAGACCTTAACACAAGGCACCTCAAAAGACTGAGCCCAAGCTCGGCACTGCCAAAACCAAACCCAGGTTTGGCAACTCAAAAGATCGAGCCCAAGCTCGACATTCTCTAAGACCGAGCCCAAGCTTGACACCCTCAAACTGAGCCCAAGCTCGGCATTCCCTAAGATCGAGCCCCAGCTTGTCACAGCCAAGACCAAACCTAGGTTTGGCACCTCAAAAGATCGAGCCCAAGCTCGGCACCCTCTAAGACCAAGCCCAAGCTCGGCATTCTCTAAGATCGAGCCCCAGCTCGAAACCCCTATGGCTAGGCCCAGGCTTGGCACCTCAAGAGCTCATAAATTAGACATGGAAGATCAATTCCGAGCTCAGCCAAGGAACGAAGCCACACTCAGACAGCGGTATTGGCCCTTATTCTTCCAACAGTTATTTCGAGCTGCACTTGAAGTACAAGAAAATAAAGAAAGAAGCACAAGAATGCTGAGAGATGAAGACATCAAATAAATTTTTCATTCATTAAAAAAGTGGAAAAAAACCCTCAAAGTACATCACTCCAGAAGGAGACATCTACATAAATATATATATATATATATACAAGGCTAATCTCAGGGGGCTAATCCACAGGCCTAGCTCTTCACTTGTCTATCCTTCGAGTCGGGTCACCTCTTCACCAAAGTCGATCGAGCAACCGAGCTACACCAAAGTAGCAGGGGCGGGAATGCGTTACTTATAGTCCATTAGATTGTAGCTTAGCATCTTACTCAGGATGAACCAGATGGCATCGTCCGAGCCGACCTGAAATGAAGCAATGTTAACATCAACCAACCACTTCTGATTGGCCTAGGGGTTCAGCCACCTCGTTGGCCTCCAGCTCAGCCCGATGTTGCCATTCCAGCTCGCCAACCCTAGTTGTGAGCTCCTCCTCCTTGCGAGCGCCCTGAGTCTCGGACAACTCATCCTAGAGAGCATCATTCTCCTTCGTCAAGCTACTGTTGGCATTGAACTGCTTAGCAACCTCCGGTTCCAGCTCTCCAGTTATCAACTCGACATCATTGGCACAGACCTCCTCAGATCAGGCCATTTTTTTCTCAACCTCCATATGGCCTGCAATCTTTTACAGCTCCCCATGAAGGCGCTTTGTGTCCTCCTTCACCTTTGAACAAGCGACAGCCACATCCTTGAACCATTGAGCAGCCTCGTCTGAGGAATTGAAGCAGCGCGTTTCGCACTGAATAGACAGCGCAGGTCATACGAAGGTCGAGATCGATCCAAACTGCTATAGTGGGGGGCTGATGATGAGGGTATTTCTTCCTAACCACGGCACAGGTACGGATCATCCTGACTAATGCTACACCTCGGCCCTCCATCAGGCCGTGCTACCACCTCGGCATCCCGATAGGCCATGCTGCCATCTCGGCATCTCATCAGGACATGCTACCACCTAGGCCCTCCATCAGGCCGTGCTGCCACCTCGGTATTTCATCAAGCAGTGCTACTGCCTCGGCCCTCAATCAGGATGTGCTGCCACCTTGGCCCTCCATTAGGCTGTGCTACTACCTCAGCATCTCATCAGGCCGTGCTGCCACCTCGGCATCTCCTCAGGCCGTGCTGCCACCTCGGCATCTCCTCAGGCCGTGCTACTACCTCGGCCCTCCATCAGGCCGTGCTGCCACCTTGGCCCTCAATCAGGGCGTGCTGCCACCTTAGCCCTCCAACAGGCTGTGCTGTCACCTCAGCCCACCATTAGGCCATGCTACCAGTCACCTCAGCTCGACCAACCTGTCACCTCGGCTAGGAATAGTCAAGTAAGACACCCAGAAACGTGCACACATCCACTCCTACATTCAAAGTACTCTATCCACTACACGTCATTAGAGGCGTCCACCCCTCTCACGGCTTGCACCTCCGAGATCAATGAAGAATATTCCCAGAATATGCCCTGGAACCCGAAATATTTCCAGAATCACAGTGCCACTCCCTCAAGGACTCCACCCCTAAATAGGACTCTCCACAAACACCATTCCTTCTCTCTCCATCAGCAACCTATAAATACCAAGGTAAACCTCCATCATGAGGGATGAATCACTCACTCCTTTTACTGGAAAAGCTTACTTGAGCATCGGCTAGGAATAGTCAAGTAAGACACCCAGAAACGTGCACACATCCACTCCTACATTCAAAGGACTCTATCCACTACACGTCATTAGAGGCGTCCACCCCTCTCACGGCTTGCACCTCCGAGATTAATGAAGAATATTCCCAGAATATGCCCTGGAACCCGAAATATTTCCAGAGTCACAGTGCCACTCCCTTAAGGACTCCACCCCTAAATAGGACTCTTCACAAACACCCTTCATTCTCTCTCCATCAGCAGCCTATAAATACCAAGGTAAACCTCCATCATGAGGGATGAATCACTCACTCCTTTTACTGGAAAAGCTTACTTGAGCATCTGCTATGGAAAGATCTGACTTAGGCATCGGAGAGTCTCCTGTCGAGTCAGCCCGATTTTTCCCTGTCATCTCTTCTATGCAAGTCGGTTGGAGCACCAGGAACTACAGAAAAGATCATCTGATCAATTTTTGTTGCATCAATTCCTCTTTACTTTCCTAGTGTTGTTTCCTTTCTTTCTCCCTTAATATTTACATGATCCCACCACAAGGCACAAATTAATAACCCACCTTAAATAAGTTAATCAGATTAGCCAGTATATGGCAACTTTTGCTGAAAATATTTGCAGAGAGCTCGCAAGTCCGACTGTACCGTTATAATTGAGTTTGGCATGGCCATGAGGTGGTGGAGCTAAAGGTTGCTGTGGCAATAAATGTGCGTCCATTGGTCCTGAAAAACCATAAAAGCTGCCGCAAATTCGGACCGGTCCTCCAAGTCTACAGTGAAAGCGAACTGATTGGGTAAGTTTAATTTCGTATTTAAAAGAGGGCTATTTTCGGAAGATAACAGAAACAAATTTCAGTTATGGTCTCTCACACTTCACATTGCCCAACCTATTTACCGCTCTGCCTCCGAGACCCGAGAGAGCTCTTCGCAGTCTCAGTAATGGCGGCAGAGGCAGATACAGACACCACCGCAGTTGTTGCGGAAGACACCTCAAATCCATCGTCAAACGAAGAAGAAGCTCACAAGCTTCTCTCCTCGTATCTCGGCCTCAGCTTTGCTGTCTTTTTAGTTTTCCTCCCGAGATCCTCTCTCTCTTTAATCTCCACTCTCCAAACTCGGAACAGGAACCTCTCTCTAAAGCTCTTTCAGGCAGAGGAACAGCTTCGACAAATGATGTCTCGTAGAAGAGAGGATTCGAAAGCGAATGCTAGGGTTGTTGAGATCTTTGCGAGTCACAGGAATGGATGGCAGCAGGAAGAGAAGAAGCTGTTGCGGCAGATCGAAGCTTCTGCAGAAGAAATCGCGCATTTGAGGGCGAAAATCGATGAAATGGAGAAGAATGAAGTTGAACTGAGAATGTGTGTTGAGAAGTCGCAGAGAGAGGTTGAGGAGAGGGAAGAGATGATTAACTTTATGTCTAGGAAGACGGATGAGGAGAATTTTGATGTTGATTCCGTTGATGGGACTGAAAGCGACAAGGGTTCGGATTATGGGGCTTATGAGTCTCAGAACAGGGGAGGTTATGGTGTAAATGTGGAGGAGAATGGGGAATTTGGTGATTATAGCCCAGGTCTTTCGCGGTTTGGGAAGATGAGGTTTTCGAAGGGGTTAGATCCCATCTCTGAGGAGTGTTTCTTGGCGCGGAATAGCGGTGGAGACGAAATGGGTGAGGTTTATGGGCAACAGAACGGTTTCAGTCGGGATTTCTTTCCTTCGGCTTCGAAGTTTTATGCTGAGAACGGTTGGCAGGTTTTTTTTTTATTTCTTCTTCTTATTCTCTTTTTCGATATTCTTAGCTTCTCATCTAATAATTTGTCTATCTATTTATTGATATATCTCAAAGTATTTGATTGTTGTGATCTGTGAGCTTATTTGTACAAATTTCCTTTTACAATACTTGGAAGGAGAGTAGTTCACGACTAAAACGATTACTATAATCTTTTGATTATTTATTTTATAGTCTCATTTTGTTAAACTATGTCTGAAACAATCTTAGAGTGTTCTCTCTGATACTTCTGGTCTTGCTGAGTTGAGTGCTTAGAGAGGTTTTTATGAGAACTATGTTACTAGTGCTGCTCCGCTGTAGGCATAATCATTACTTTCCTCAACAAATCCCAATATTTTTAGTAGTGTGGGCTGAGATGCTAAGAGCTCTTAGGTTAATCCTTCTACTTCTGCGTTTCTGTTTGTTTCTGTCCTCCTCCATTTTCTATGTATCTGAGTGCGCATGTGTTGGGCTGAAAATAAATAAATTATTATGTTTTGATATTAATCTTTGAGAAGAACTTTGTCTACATTTTCTGCTATTTTGTTGTTAGGAGCTACCTCATTTGAACAAGTGTCCTGCAAGTTACCTAGAATTCTTTTTTCTTTGATTGGTACTTACCCTATAGGAGGGGTGGGGGGAGGTAAGGCCAGGAGGCTCGAACTCGAGATCTTCTGATGAGCGTGGGCTTAGCGCACCACAGCTTCACCAACTGCGCTAGGCAATTGTCTTTTTCTGAGAAGTCTTCCATCCAGTTAGATGGAAATGTGTTATCTTTAAATTGTCCCGCCTTTTTCACCTCCTTTTATATTAGTCCGAATAGTTTAATTTCAATTGAATGTTTGCCTCCTTTCTCTGCTCTGAGAGCCCTGACTTAAATCTTAATGAGACAAATGAGACACCGGGTTCTGGCTGGCAGGGGGTTCAGGATGGGGTGGAAATTAGATTTTTGTTCTTTTCTCAAGTGTATGCATCCAATAGCATTGTTTGGACCAAAATGATAAATTTTTCTATGTGGGAGTTGTCTTTGTCCATTTCCTTTACCAGTTCTGCTTAATCCAACCACAAGATTCACAGCTTCCAATATGAAGGCAAACTTGGTTATTGTTACCTCTAATCGCTAGTGCTTTTACTGATTCTTCAGTATATAATTAACTAAGAAGAGCAGTGTATATCATGGAGGAAGAAGGGTTTCCATTCTAATACCTTGGTCGTAGATGTGCATACTTACTCAAGTTCACTGACTTGATGACAGATAACCAATAATCCAATGTCCATATGTTTTAGTCAGTTGCAGAAGAAGTGCAACCTTGTTTAGTTTGATGTTGAACCCAATGTATGAATCCTTTTACTATGTTTCTGTACAACATTTAAAAAGAAAAGAAAAAGAGATAGATCTATTGCATTAATGATTGCAATGTGGGTATGTAAATAATTGTGCTTTCTTATTCTTGTCTATTTCTGATTCTCTTTTTGTTGCATCAGGATGTACAATATGAATCTCTTGAGTCGCTCTATCAAATGAAGCACTATGTGCCGAGGTAATTGAAATGGTGTGGATGCTGAAACCTTCTTGAAGTTAGATACTAAAACACCACTTGATTTACTGGAAATTATAAAATGTTTCTTGTTCAGAAGGGAGTCCCCTTGGAAAGTAGACGGCGAATCAACCGGAGTTTCCTCTAAGTTGAAATTGCTTGAGCAGGAACTACTAAATTTGGAAAGAATTGGAAAGACTGATCTATTGAAGGTTCCTTCATTGATGAGGAAGCAAGCAAAGAGATATCAAGCTCTTGCAGGGAAGATTGATGATCTATGCAGGAGAATGGTATGTATAAACCACCTTAAATCCTATGCCCTCATAATCCTCCTCCAACTAAACACCCCTCTCTCTGGTGGGCGGAAATTTATATGGTTCCAGCCCTCAAAATTTGTATATGAGAAGGGCTTTAATTTGCAACTATGTCAATGCTAGATGCATTTTTCATTTGGATGAATAATGATAGATGCATTACTGCAAGTAAAGTAAGATAATAATTGCGTTTGTCCAGGAAATTGTTTGAAAATGATGTAATGAGAGGAACATAGGAGTTTGTCCCTAAGGTATTTGACAAAATATAGTTGTCCATTTCCTTTAGAACCTATCACTAAAGTGTCCCTGGCGCACACATGTTGGCTATGGGGACGAAAACAGGGGGTGTGAGTTTTTGTATCCTTGATTTTATCCCTCCTATTAGTTCTTCCATTTTGTTATTGGAGCTTGTCATGTCCCTAAATATATCATTGATCAACACAAATGGCTTTCCATATCCAATAGCAATCAATGTTCATAGCTGACTAGTTCAATCCTGTTTGTTTATGACTTTTTTAATTTCTCGTTTCCGTGCTGACATTGGTGTTACATTTTGCTGAGTTTGGTGAAGGAGATTTCTCTCTTTAATTGATTTCTTCTCTTTTGTCCAGCAAGCCAGCGATCCTTCTGAGCCAACCCTCAGCTCAGAGTTCCGAACTCAACGGCAAACAGAGTTCTTGCTTGAAGCATTTCGTCTCCAACAGCGGGCGATTGAGACGGGGCAGAAATTAACAGCTCTACAAACTGATATCACCAAGAGCCAATTTGATGATGAACTAGTGGGACAGGTTAAACTAACTACTAGACGGTCATTGGACTCCATTAGGAACAATTTCAAAGAAATTCAGAGAAATTTGGAGATTTGGTTGGCTAGAATTATGGGAGATCTTGAAGGGCTTCTCGCCAGAGATGGTGCATCTCGTGTAAGGGAATACTACATTTCTAGATATCCTTTTATTCGGTAAATTCAATAAAAGTCACATGGTTCTTTAGTTTGTAAATGAAGCTACCATAGGCCATGGCATAGCCCCTTCCCCCACCCCAACACCCCTAACGCCCAAAAAAAAAAAAGTAAAAATGTAAAAAAGTGAAAAAAAATGGAGATTTGTTGATCACATTGAGCTAACAAGATCGGAACAATTGGAGCAGCATATGTATGAGTCTGTATTTTCAGGGTGGGTTTGGGTGGGAACTGTTGGCCCGACCCATTAGTAAATGGGTTGCTATTTGGGTTTGGGTTTGGGTTTGGCTTTTGCCACCCTTTGTAACAAGTCTAGGTTTGGCATGGTCCACCTGACACAGGATTTTATAGGTCATGTTCGTGTTGGGTATTGTCATCTCGGTTTGTTCATTGCGTGGGTTGGGTCTTAATCCGGGTTGATTATGTGTCTATTTCACGTGGTGTCAACCTAGCTTGAACTAACAAATCGCCCGAAACTGATAAGAGCTTAATGGATCACCTTTTGTGCTGAGGTTGATTTGACTGAATTGGAACCCACAATTCACAAAATAAAAACACCCTTATCTATTTCAATTCTCACATCTTGCATGGGTGGCTTGGTCTCTCTCCTCTCCAAACGGATGGCGCCCAGTGAGGCATTTGATGGTTGAGAGGAATCGAAAGAATTTGGACACATCCCAACACATGATCAAGCAATAAGTCTGCAACAGTAGCAATCGAAAACTCTAAATTGTCTAATACCTCGCTGGGCCTCCCAGTGGTTGGGGAGGATCTTTTTCCCAACACAGAAGGGACCCAGTATTCAGTATTGTTGTTTGTGGGACTGACCCTAACTCTTAACACTTAACCCTAATCTTAATCTTACCTAGGCAAATAAAAAGCCTTGAGAAAGAGCAGGTGGAGGGAGATACAACATGGAACAAGTTTCTAAATTGGGTAGGATAAGGTGGGTCCCCAAACCCATGGTGTGGGACCCATTTAACCTCGGCCATGTTCCAATGCTTCTTATGCATGTGATTGTACGCAAGTGGTCCCGTAAAGTTGTTGTCTGTCTACATGAAGCGTTCCAGTCCATGGCCAGGCCGGAGGGGTCGCCGTCGCAGTCGCAGTTGCAGTTTCAGAGAGAAGGACCAAACCAAAGGACCAAGTTGTTGATGTGTCAATTTTGTCATATCTTCACCTTTCCTAACTTTGAAAGCCTTTTAAGAACTGTGCTTCCTGTGAGACTGTGCCTTGTAAGAGTTAGCTCGTGGGTCGTGCCCAACACTTTTGATAGCTTTGTAATTAATCAAGTGAAATTCAGAAAATACCCTCGGGATGCTTGCTACTGCTTCTTGAGTGAATGGATTCAACACCATTGAGAGCCCAGCAGGTGATTTTCTCTGACCAATATCAAGGAAAGGAAAGGATAAAAGTGATGGATTGGTCAGGGAAGGAAAGGGCAGTTTCCTTTTCACCCTGAGCCTGAATGGATGGCATTGGAAATGAAATATTGAAAGTGCTGTGACGTTGACGAGAGTCTGAGGCAGAGAAAAGAAATGGCGCAATCAGCTCAGCTGGACTGCAAATGAGAATCAAGATATTATGGCCTGTTTCGTGAAATTAAAATAGGGGGCAGGTTTTGGTGGACTGGGGCTTAAACATGGAATTGCTGGTCATGATTATTTGGCCAAAAATAAATAAATTAAATAAGAAAAAAGGGATTAGTTTTCCATCAGCCACTGTGAGTGAATGAGAATTCATCCATATTGTGATAGGTAATTGATGCACAGGTAAGAATGAAGGGTATTTTGGGAGTATTATAAAATCTTATTATACTAAGATGGAATGGTGAACCTTTCAGTCAGGTGGAGAAAAACTTTCTTTCAGTCAGGTGGAGAAAAACTTTCTCTGAGTAAAATGAATTTTTTTTGTTAATTCACTCACATAAAAGTATAATCAATGATACACACAAGTATGGAAAGAAAGAAAATAGATGGATGTACAAGCGATGATTGAAAAAAGAGAAAATGGTTGCAAGCATGATTTGAGGTATTGGTATTGAATCCGTTGTATTGAGGCCGATCTCGATAATTGGCCAATCCTATATTGGTCAATGGTATTGATTAAAAGTAAAGTTGTCAAAAACACCTGATTTTTTTAGGAAAATCAAGGGGCAATATTATTTTATATAGGCCAATCTGTGTCGATCTATATCAGTATCAAATCGGTTTTCAAGATGATCAACACTTGATCTGATACAACAACAACAACAACAACAACAACAATTACAACTCAACCTTAACCCAACTAAATAGGGTCGGTTACATGAATCCAGCCGAAGGCAGCAAAAGAAAATAAATGTAAAATCAGTAAAAACTCGCCGGTCGACTACATAGATTTTAGCCCTCCCATCGAATCTATTCGAGGTCATACTTGGAACTAGACCTAACCTATGCATGTGGTGGTAGCTTTGGCTTGTGGAGCCAGCACCCAGGGGAGGAGGTCAAGGGATCGAACACTGTCGTACGCATTGTGTGAGTGTGTGTTTGTGTGTGTGTGTGTGTGTGTGTGTGTGTGTGTGTGTTTTCTTATTTATTCTATACCCACCCGTGGGTTTCCCAGATGGTTAGAGCAAACTGAGGATTGCGTGGATTAGGCACACAGTCTCAGGTTTGATTCCCCATATATGCATCTACGATTTAAGCAGAGATCATGGCAGTGGGTTGCTGTACTAGTCTCCCCAAGGATTAGTCGAAGTGCACGTAAGCTGGCCCGGACAACTTGGTTAAAAAAAAAAAAAAAAAAAAAAAAAAAAGACCTAACCTAACCTATGCATGTCTTTCATCACTACTTCTCCAATGGTAATTTTAGGCCTACCCCTCCAATGGTAATTTTAGGCCTACCCCTTACTCTTTTATCTCCTTTAATTTGAATCAGATCACTCCTCCTTACTGTCGCATCCTTAGGTTTTGTTGAACGTGGTCATACCACTTCAAGCGACTTTCTTAGAGCTTGTCACGAATTAAGACAATTCCTAAATCAGGCCTAATATGATCATTCCTAGTTTTGCCGCATATCCATCTTAGCATCCTCATCTTTGTTACACATAGCTTATCAAGATAGCTTATCAATATGATACTTTTTAACTGCCAAACATTTTTCCTTGTATATCATAACCGCTCTAGTGATTGTCCTGTAGAACTCTCCTTTAAGATTTAAAGGAAGACATGGTCATACAACACCCTATGCACACTTATCCCCTTTATCCATCATAATTTAATCCTATATGAAACAACATATTCTATATCACCTTCTTTATTTATGATTGACCTCCTATACTTAAAATGATCACTTTGCAATACCTCTCTCTCCTCAGTCTTCACCATTTCATTATACATCATAGTGTGACTAAAGTTACATATTATATACTACATCTTCATTCTACTTATCGTAGAATGTTTTGATTCCAAGATTGCTTTCCATAGCTTCAATTTACCGTTAATTTCAACTTTTGTCTCTTCCATAGAAACAATATCATCAACAAAGAGCGTATACCATGGAACCTCATCTTGATGTTCCTTGTTAAATCATCCATGATAAGTGAATACAAATAGGTAGATCCTTGATGTAGTCAAATTGTAACTGGGAATTCACTTTTCACTCTCATGGTTCTCATACTAGTCTCTATGTTCTCTGACATATCTGTAATTATATTTAGGGATAATTACTTGAACACCCCTTATACTATAGGTTGCTTGACACCCCAAACTATTGACAAACTTACTTGAACTCCCAAGATAGCTGATGGTGTCAGTCTTGTGTTAGTGGTTGAAATAGAAAAGACCCCCTCTCCCATTCAGTTCAGATGAGATGTCAAGAAAGCATGGATAGAAGAAGAGAGAAGAGTTGGATACCAATTGGTTTCAACTACTGGAATCTCATCGGCAACCGTCGTGACAGCAACCCCATTCATCATCGCATAAAAAGAGAATTCACGACAGTGATTGATCGGGTCATAATTATTCATGAAATTACTATTCAATTGTTAACTTTAATGAAGTTTTCATAATTAATTTGACCACATATTGTGATGATCTTTGATTGTAGAGTTTTCAAGAGATGTGCATAGGTTTGATGCTAAATGGATGGAGATGGTTCAGTCTAGAAGCAAGGGCAAAGGATCAAGGGCAAAGTTGGAATTTCCAAGAGAAGAAGAAGAGAATAAAAAATAATAAATAATAAAAAGGGAATTTGAGGAGGAGAAAGAAACCATACAGTTTCTCCCTCTCTCCTGTCACACGCCCTCTTCTTCCCTTCTCCTATTTTCTCTATTCCCTTCTCTCTCCTTGTCCAAAATAGAATAGGAGTCTCTCTCTCCCACATTACCTAAAACATCTCCCCTATTTTCTCTTTTCTCTTTCTCTAATCTCTCCCTCTCTTTTCTCCCATGCACGATTCTATTCCCTCCACCGAACCCATCTCTCTCTCTTTCCTACTAGCCCTTAAAATCCTCTCCTATTTTATCTCTCCATTCCATATCTCTCTTTCTAAGATTCCCCTTTCTTTTCTCCCTCTTTTTCTCCCTCAATTCCCGCGTTCTCTCTCTCTCTCTCTACCATGGTTTCCTCCATCACCCACGTACTCTCTCCCTCCTTTTTCTTTCCTAATCCAATTCTAACTCCCATTTCACACGCACCTCTCTCTCTCTCTCTCTCTCTCTCTCTCTCTCTCTCTCCCCCATAAATCCCTCTTCGTCCTTCTCTTTAGAAAGACTCTACACACCCATTCTCTAGGACATAGGCTGCCATACCACACCCTTCACACCCATCACCCCTTGCTGGTTTTTATTTCCTGGTTCTCATAGTTCTTCTTTCTTCTTGGATTGCACCTTTTTGTGGATGGATTTTCCTGGACAACATTGCACAGAGAGGATTGCCATTGAGCCAAGGGTTCATTACCACCATCATCTTTGCTGCCCTTCATTCATTAATACCATGAGCGGCTAACCCCCCTTTCTATCTTTAGGATTAGATAAAGTTTTGATTTATTGTTATTTAATTTCTAGTTGAAATTCATACTTGATTGTTTGATGTTAAAGACCCCTTCCCATTGTGGATGATTTTTAATAGATAAATTAGTTTAAAATATTTGTCTCTGTAATTCAATTATTCTATTCAAGTAATGGTATTTTATATTGATTTTTGACATACACTAATGATGGCCTTTAACCAATCAAACTAAGCGTGCTAAGTGAAAACGATAGATGATGGTGTTTGATAGGATAAGTTATGCTTAGTGTAGCCAGAGATTGTATTTTTGTGGTTGCATTGGAACTTATAGTTTCAATGAACCGAAGTATGAACCAGAAATTGGTAATAATACCAAAAAGGATTCGAGACCTAAGGATAGCTTATTTTCATTAATTTTTGTTCTTGTTAATTGGCTTACTTAGTTTTAATTTCAATTTTGAATTTTACTAAATTTGATTTTTAAAACAACATTCACCTCAATCTTAATAGATTTAGCCTTCTAGTTCTCTGTGGGTTTGACCCCTTTCTTACCACTATCTCATAGTTTGTTAGGGTTTATTTTGATTCATTCATGATAACGATCACTGATCAGTCCGATATGCCTAGTGGTGATGATGTTGTTGCCAATCTCGATCTCGATCGTTGATGACACCTACGATGACCTCCCCGATGAGTGCTTAGCCTACATCTTCAATTCCCTAAGCTTCCTCGACCATGAAAGCAGCTCTCTTGTCTGCCACCATTGGCTTCGCATTGAAGGTCATAGCCAACATTGCCTTTCCCCATGACCAACTCCTTCGATATCCTATACATCATACTACACGAAGGGGGTGTTGGTTAACAGAGTGAGGGGAGAGAAGCTCGCTAGTGGTTTTCAGTTTCCCGAGAAGAATAAGAAACTATAAGGGTAAAATGGTCTTTTCAATTTCAAGTTTTTGATGAATAACTCATAAGGGTAAAATAATCTTTTTCATTTCAATTACTAACAACAGACTAACACCATCAGGTATCTTGGGGCTTTAAGTACATTTGTCAATAGTTTGAGGTGTCAAACAACCTAACTATAGTATAAGGGTGTCCAAGTAATTAACCTTTATATTTATATATTTAGTCGATACTCTTCTCTTCAAGGAGAGATCCCGTGTTGTATGCTTTTTGTAGATGATATTGTTTTGGTCGGTAAAACTGTGGCAGAAATTAACGATAAGATGAAATTATGGAGATATACTTTGGAATCGAGAGGTCTTAAGATAAGTAGAACTGTGACGCCCAAGAATACGACAAATACCAGACCTATCTGGGAGATCGGTGAGGTGTCTCCACCAAGAATACGGCAAGTACTAGGGGGTTTAGGAGATCGGTGAGGGTGTGCAAACTTTAGTCCCACATCACCTAGGAAGAGATTCCTGGACTAGTTAGTAACCTCTAGCCTCAACATGGCACAACACGTTTTAAAACCCTGAGGCCCATGGGACAAAGAGAACAATATTGTGCAAAGTTAATGGGGTCAGGGTATTACAATTGGTATTAGAGTAGACCTCGACAGCGTGTGGGGTCACAACGGGGACGTTGTACTGAAAAGGGGAGAAGTTGTGAAACCCAAGAATAAGACAAATACCAGACCCACATAGGAGATCGGTGAGGTGTCCCCACCAAGAATAAAATAAGTACCAGGGGTTTGAGAGATCGGTTAGGGTGTACAAACTTTAGTCCCACATCGCTTAGGGAGATATGTTGTTTTATGGTTGTCGTTGTTGGCAACTCGATCACGTGGCGGTGATGACGTGGCCAGTTTGGGTGACGTTGATGAAAATGATGACATGGCAGTGTCTAGTGTCACCGATGAGATAATAGAGCATCTTGGTATGCATGGAGTGGTTTAATACATCATTAATAGGTGGTGCGGGTTTCTGGGTCAAAACTGGCAAAATTAGCCTATTTATGCTCAGGGGCATTTTTGATAATGGAAATGACATTTTTGGAAGATTGGTTCTTCATGAAAAAGATAGATTGTAATTTACCTAGTCCAGTGCACTTGATTTCGTCACATTCCGATACCCTATGAAGAAGTTACGGCATTTGTGGCAGTCGAGGGCAGTTTTGGCATTGAAGATGAATTTTTTAAAGGAAGTGTTCTACATGTAACAATACGAAAAAAATACAATCTTTTCAACGGTTCTAATTTCATCGCGTTTCTATTTCGTATGAGAAAGATACGTCATTGGAAATGTATATGGGGCATTTTGGTCTTTTTACATGGATGATTCAGATGATTGAGTCTTCTGAAAAGTCGTAGAGCATCCAGTTACAATTCCAACACACTTTGTTTCATCTCGATCGGATATTGTATGAAAAAGTTATAAGTATTTCCATAAAGTCGGTTCGAAAATCCAAACCGAAAATCCATCAGTTGCCCTCGGTGTTGGGTGGATTTTTCAGAATTTATTTTTGAAATTTGAAGGGCTTTTGTGTAATTTAAAGATTTTGAAGGTCTGAGTTGCAAGGACTCTTTAAGCACTGAAACATATGAAGGCAGGGGCTTGATTGTAATAAAGAGGAGTAAAGGGAAGTGAAATGGATGGCCAAGATTCGACCACGTAGGCTTGATGCCCATCCAAAGGCTGCTAAGATTTTGCACTGACATGGACGAGATAGATGCTTGCGCATAGAATTTGATTGGTTAAATGCATAATTCTTGATGCACTGGCGCTACACTTTATCAAGGTATGTTGTGGTGTTTCACGCGTGTAAGAAGGTATAAAAAAAGATTCCGATCTTAATGATCCCATGAAATCTGATTAAAGCCATCATGGAGGATTCGGATCCAACGGTCGATATGCATTTCTCTTTTGTGAGTGGGAGACAAGCTCCCTTAAAATCCAGAAAAGCAACCAATCATAGATCGACAACACTTCTGACGATGTCAGCGCTTACGTCATGATGACGTCATCGAGATTCAAATTTAATAGTTTGGATCTATTGTCTGTTGGTTTAATCCGACGGCTCAGATTACAAGATCTTTTATATGAGATCTACGGTCAGATTTCGCCCCTGTTGCGCGAGCCGTCGGTGTAGCCTACGCCACCCCTACGAAGATTCCATTTCAGGCTATCTCATTGCTCCAACTTCAAATAGTCATATCTCCCTCATTTTAACTCGGATTTGGGTGAACCAAGTTGCAGCTTCTTCGTTTTTTCAAGCCCTACACCATGGAAGCAAGAAAAATGGGTTTTGAGTGAAAGAAGGCTACGGTTTTTGTAGGAGAAGCTTCCCCCTCTTTGTTGGTCCTTGAATGAACATACATACTTGATGATAAATGTTCTTAGGCCATTAAAGGAGGTAAAAGAGGTGGTTGAAGTGTGTTAATGGTACATTAACTCAAAGCCAAGGAGGAAGAGAAGAAAACAAGGATGTGTTTACTTTGAAGAGCAAGAAGCCAAGGAGAGAGAATGTGTGAGCACCAAACTTGTCAATACAAGTTTTCAGTCATCCCAAGCAATCGGTTGTGAGATTTTCTAACATTTGATTTTACATTATATACATGTATGTATGCTAGGGTTAGTTGTGGATGAATGTATACATGCTAGGTTAGTTGTGGATGAACTATAAGCATGCTAGCTAGTTGTGGATATAATTGCTTGGCAAAGCTTAACTGTAGGGCATTGATATAAGCCCCAATTTACTGTATTATTTATTGTGTGCTTAGTGGGTGCTAAGCACCGGGAGTGGGTGCTCTCGTGTAGTGGGTGCTACACATTGTATCGGTACTATGAGTGCCATCTCAGCTTCGGCTTGAGAAAATTGGGTGTGGGTGTTCCCGACTGTGGGTGCAGTCAAAAGTAGTGTATTGAGTAGGTACGAAGCTTTTACATGCACTACTCCGGGGATGTAGGCAAATTGCCAAACCTTGTAAAAATCCTGTATTGTGGGTGCTTGTTGTTTGCATTTTATATTGAAGTGCGTGGAATGTGGAATGGGTGTGCACACTTGGAAGTGCCTATGAGAGGCTGAGTGTGCATACGACTGTGTGCAAACAAGGACAGGTATATCAGGTTTTTCTTGGCCAGACATCGGACAGGTTTTTAGGGATCGGAATTGGACTCACTGATTCACCCCCCCTCTCAGTGACTGTCGGGTTACAATAAGATATTCATAGACTAGTTAATAACCTCTAGCCTCTTTAATATGACACAACACGTTTTAAAGCCTTGAGGTCTATGGGCCAAGGAGGACAATAGTGCAAGGTTAATGGGGCCGGGGTGTTGCAAGAATGAAGACGAAATATATGTTGTGTAACTTTAGTCGATTGATGATCAATGACGAGGGAGTAAAAATTGAGGGGTGAGAGATCCCGCAAAGTGACTACTTCAAATATCTGGGCTCTACCTTAAACAAGGAAGGTGATATTAATGATGATGTTTCTCACAAAATTAAAGTAGGATGGATGAAATGGAAAAGGGCATCTGCAGTGTTATGTGATCGATGGATTTCTCTAAAGCTTAAGGGAAAATTCTATAAGATTGTCATAAGACCAATTATGATGTATGGTGCAGAATGTTGGGCAATCAAGAAGCGTAACGTAGATAAATTGAATGTGCTGGAGATGAGGATGTTGAAATGGATGTGTGGCAAAACCCTGAGAGATAGAATAAGAAATGACTAGGTTAGAACCGATGTAGGAATTACACCAATTCAAGATAAACTTAGAGAACGTCGGTTAAGATGGTTTGGGCATGTCCAAAGGAGGCCTTTGGATGCCTCAGTATAGAGGAGTGACCAGATGCAGGTGTATGGAGCTAAAAGGGCTAAGGGCAGGGAAAAAACGACCATTGATTAGTTAGTAAGAAGAGACATGCAAAAGTTAAGACTTCACCGAACTATAGTATTGAACAGAGCTACTTGGAGGGCTATGATCCAGGTTGTCAATTCATGAGTGGGATGTCCATTTTTATTTATTTATTTTTTTATTTTTTTGCACTCTTGGATCCATGTAGCTGACCTCATTCAATTGAGATACGGCTGAGTTGTGCTGTTGTAGTTGTTGTTGTTGCCTTCTCTTCTCTAGTATATGCCAGATTAACTCTCATGTTAGGGACTATGCCATAGACTTTTTCTACGTCAATAAAAACTATATGGAGATCTTTCTTGGAGGCTTTAAGTTTTTTTATAAGGCTTCTGAGTAAGTAAATAGCTTCTGTCATGGAATTTCTTGGCGTAAAACCAAATTAGTTCTCCAAAATAGTGGTTTCTCTTTTCAAGAGGGTTTCAATGACTTTCTCCCACAATTTCATAGTATGACTCATTAGTTTTTACGCTTTGAGTTATTGCAGCTTTCAATATCCGATTTGATGCCGTGTACTTAACTCATGTTTTCATCTTCTTGCAACAACAATTTTGGTAGTGATGAGAAATATTTTGCCATGTGGGTTGATTATTTAAATTAAATTGAAGGCATAATTAGAAGATGATGTGAACAATATATTAATAACGTAATACATGGATTGAGGTATTGGTATCGTATAGGCTATATCAAGGTCGATCCCATATTGGTGGAACGATACTGACTAGGAGTAAATTGTCAAGAAACCTGATTTTTTTATATAAAAAATCAAGGGCAAAACTGACTGATATAAGTCGTTTTGTATTAAAATCATGCGGATTTTCAAGATGGCCGATACTGATCTAATACCATAAACTAAATCCATATGGTTTCATGTTCTTATTGCAGTGGCAATCTTAGGTATTGAAGAGCAGCATTTTCGCCAAGTGGAGGGATTATTTAGATTAGGTTGAAAGTTAAAACACAATTAGAAGATGATGTGGACAATAAATTAATAATGTAATAATAAGAATTTTCCTGTAAATAATAAAATAAATTATGAACAATGATCAAGTTAGTAACAAAATAATATTTATTTATTTCAGTTTTAATCCAAGAAGAAAAGTTAAATGTTTTAAAAAATAATATTAGATAAGAAGAAGGATGCCTAGTCATGTGGCCCTTGCACCAACGTGGGTTTCACTAACACATGCATGACATTGATTAAGGAGATTTTTTCATTTTGTAAGGGGGCAGGGCGGTCATTTCAAAGGAGGATGGTGGTTGTGTCGGAGCACAGGATGTATGGGTTCGGATAGCGTTCTTTTTCTGAGAATATTACACATTATTTGACACATGAAAAATTTCTCAATGGAAATTCACTAGATTTTGAATAGATAAAAATTCATCATATCATAGAAAGTTTTGGTGAAATTCAAATGCTTTTTAATATTAAGTTTCATAATGGACTTTGCTGAAATAAAACTCTCTAAGCACATTGGGCAAGAAAAATCAAGGTCCTCAAATTCAAAAATTCAAGCTTGCTCTTTGATGCAGTCCTCTTGATGACAAGGTCCATTCCGTTGTTAATATCTAATAAACACATCAAATGATTAGAATTTTTTCCATGCACATCAATCTCTTGAGGAGATTGGCATGCCATTAGCTTTCCTAGGGTTAGCGGCTCTAAGCAATGGTATTGCGGGACACACATGGACATGGTGTTTTTTTATAGGATGGGGTGAGAGAGTGGCACAAGTCTAGAGAGCCCGATGGTGGTGCCCATACTTCTCCCATAATTTTGATTTCATACGCGTGTTGCTTGCTTGTTCAAACTAGTGTGGATTTCTATTTTTTTTTTTTTTTTTTTTTTTTTTTTTGTGAGAATTATGATAATTTTCGTCTTCCACTGAGAGGCAAGAACCCTTCAACCACATCCTTCTATATAAGGGAGAGAGGCACATTACCTTAAATGGCTTTAGAAAAAAGCTAACTGTTGGATCCCTTCTATGTAGATTTTGGCCACCTTGCAAGAGGAGGTCTGTTATTGTGAAGAGATGGGGCGTGGAGCAATGGGCAGGAAGAGAAGAAGAAAGTTGAACTCATGAATTAGGGCAAAGAGAAATCAGGTCGAGATGATCATGTCTCTGAATGGATTATAGAATTCAATGATGCTCTCAAGGAAGGACCAATTTATGATTCAGGTAGATCATGGAAACTCTACCGAGTCCCTCGCAACATGTGTGATGTTCATAGAAGTTCTTGTACCCCGAAGATCATTTTGATTGGTCCTCTCCGCTATGGGAAGTTTGACCTAAATGTCATGGAAGAGCACAAGATGATCTATCTCTCGCCTCTCTCTTTTTTTTCTTTTTTTTTTTGCTAACGATGGGTTTCAAGGCCTGACTAGTCCCCCCAGGTTCATATTGACCCATAATCATATGGACCGGGTCATATCGGGGTTGAATAAGAACCATTTAACTTTCACTGAAAGCAGTGAAGAGTACTAAACACCCCGTGTGAGTGGCCCCATGCTTCCTAAGGCGAAGGTCCCTTGCCAACTCTGCTACCCCCTTTGGGTTTCCTCTCATGTCTCTTAAAATTGTTCTCTCTATAGCAAGCTCCACAAAATAATATCTGCTTAGAAAGTCTTCCTAAAGCAATGAAGATGAGGGAATGGAAGATGCAAGAGTGCTACTCAGAATTCATTAACAAGGAGAGCGATGATTTCATCAGATGATGGTTGTACGTTGATGGTTGCTTTGTCATTGAACTCTTGAGCTTGTATGACAAATTCAACAAGGTACTCTTCATTTGTACATTGAGATTCTCAGATAACATCTAGGTGAAATCTCCCTCACACATTTTATTTTTGGTAACTAGGTTTTGGTTTCTTTTTTGGATGGTTCAGCGGGTGTTGGAGTTGGAAGCATAGTTGTCATGGTGCCAAGGCGAACTAAGGCGGTGGAGGGCTGTCGACGAGAAGGTGCCCACCTTAAGGCTAACAAGGCAACCAAATGTTATTTTTTATTTTTCCTATTTTCTAACATCATTTAGTAAGCTATATATACCTTGTTGCATAAAAAATCAACATTAAGCCACATCAAGTCATTAGAAATCAACATTCAGCCACATTAAATCATAAAAAATCAACACTAAGTCATATTAAGTTATAAAAAATAATATTTAGAGAAATGCTCTTGTTCTATGATAAGTTTGATTAGTCAAATGATTTTATTTTTATATGAGACTTTTTGTATTAGTTATAACAAAAACTAGCTTTCCAACAAGTCTAAGATTATTTAAATCTGAGTTGTAATGATGATTTTATTTTTACATGAGACTTTTTGTATTAGTTATAATACAAACTAGCTTTTCAACAAGTTTAAGATTACTTAAATATGAGTTGTAATGATAAAGTTATTCTCCGGTCAAACTTATTTTAAAGTCCGCGAATGCTGTTAAATCGCCATAATGGAAATAATTTTATGGATATCAAAACAAAATATTATTTTATCGGACTTTTGGTTTTTAGAAATATTTTAACATAATAGAATTTATAAAATTTTCATAATTGAGAAAAACCCCAACATTTAAAAGTTGAAAATCTCCTCAACCAAAATTTAGTTTTTGTTTTGGACTTAGGGGTTGACTTTTTATCCATTTGAAATTTAATTTTTAAACTATTTTTATTGAATTCAAATAGAGGGTATTTGCTTATTTATGAATAATATCTTAAGTAAATGAAATAATAATATAAAAATAAAAAACATTTACTTCTTAATTATGTAGTCAGGAAATGATCTTGTCACCATGTATAGTTCCTACCTGCATTTTGCTAATGCCATGGCATGGAAAATCACAAAGGAGTAGCTAGGCCTGTTTTTTTTTTTTTTTTTCTTTTGCTAACGATAGGTATCCAAGCCGAAACTAGTTTCTGGGGCCCAATGATCCGACAACAGCATAGACCGGGTTATACCGGGTTTGAATGATAACCATTTAATTTTCACTGAAAACAATTAAGAGCATTAAACACCCCAATGTGAGTGGCCCCAAGGAGGTAAGAGGAGTCGAAGTCAAACACGCTTCCTGAGGCGGAGGTCCCTTGCCAACTCAGCTACCCCCTTGGGGTTGTAGCTAGGCCTGTAAATATAAGGGATTTGGTGTTATTTGCCTATCCCTTTTTATAAATTTTGAAGGCAGCAAAAAAGGATAGAAAATCAACATTAGGAAAGGATCCTTTCCTCTGGACTGCAGTGTAGGTCCCTACAGAATGATAAATGACATTGGATGCTTCTGCTTTGATCTCTTCATTTATTTGACAGGAAAGAGTATAGCTTTTAGTGATTTTGGACATATTTTCTTTTTTCTCTTGAGCAAAGTTAAGAGTGTTATTATTATTTTTCTTTACTACGAACTAATTCCATGATCAAGAAAAAAGTAGTTAGAATGGAGAATGCAACCAGATTGAGAGGATGTGTATTCCCCTCACCTGCTCAGCATTACTGATCCAACACGAACATGTAGATGATCCAATATTCACAACTCGTTGGATGCTTCGAACTCTTCAGCGTGATTTGTTGAACAAGCTCAGGCTCAGGACCTTCTCTTGAAGAGCTCACTCTCAAATTCTTCAATCCTCTAATGCCTAGGGAAAAGGACAAGCTTAAGGTAAACTTCGATACCGAGTATGATCATCTGCTGGGATTGTTTCGTTCATCCTTCCTTTCCTCAGTGAAACACAAAGCAGTACAACGTTCAGGAGATAACAAATCTCCAATGACAAGTATTAACATTCCCCTTGCTCAAGAGAGGCAGTTGATCCACTGTGCTTCTGAACTTCAAGAGACAGGAGTCATTTCCAAGGAGAGAGATGATCGCCAACTGCTCGAAATCGAATTCAAGGATGGTGTGTTAGAAATCACTCTGCTATACCTTGATGATAACACCGTTCCACTTGTTTAAAATTTTGTGGCCTACGAACAGTGTGATCGAGATGCAGAGCCTTACTTTACCAACTATTTCATGTTCTTTGACAGCCTAGTAAAACAACGGGTGATATTGAGATTCTACATAAGCATGGGAATATTGATCATGTTTTGGGAAGTGACAAGGATGTAGCCACCTTTTCAATAAGCTTTGTCTAAGATTTGGATACCTGCTACTTGGGAAAACAAATGAAGGGGATAAATGCTTTTTACAAGGCTTACTATGCGACCAGATGGCATCTTTGGTGTACAAACTTGATCTGCGATTATTTCAGTAGTCCATGGACATTTCTTTCGCTTCTTGCTGCCATTGTGTTGCTGCTGCTTACAGCTTCCCAGAGCTTCATGGCTGTCTATGCTTATCTTCGTCCACCGTCACCACCACCAGCATAGCTATCACTATCTTCACTACAGATCATATTCCTCCTTTTCAGCCCTCAATGGTGTTTTTTCATTTCAATAGAATGGTACAGATTGTTTTGTAGCTTCAGTTCACAGTGAAACAGTTAACTGAAGAAAAATGTTTTGAAACAACAGAAAAGTGAAGCCTAGAAAGCTCTGGGAAGCTGTGACAACAAAAACAGTTAAATGAATTGAGTCACTACAGTTAATCCTCTTTCCCATGCTTCTGACTCAGTTCTCAAGTACATTAGTTTTGTGCCTTCTCTTTCTCTCTCTCTCTCTACACACACACACACGTAAGTATATTATCCTTATCTGTGATCTTGTTTCAATTCAAAGGTTTGTGCAGGTAACATGGGTCTTCTTCTCAAGGAATTCTATATGCCAGACTGAATAACAACGGCAGAGTGCTTGGAATAAAACTCAAATTCACTTTGTAGTACATCTTTCTTGTATCGAGTGGACCATCTGAGATTTAACTATCATCTAAGATAGTTCCTGTAGAAAAGATGACCCTAAACAGAAGATGAGAAATTAGGCTTCTGAAAGGAAACTTGAAGATCTGAAGTCTGGTGGGATCTGGCCAAAATTTTGTACTGGCTATTTACAGCCATGATAAAGGGAGGGTGGAAAGCAACGAAGAACGATTATACAGCAAACACCTCAGAATGTAGAGTCCTAAAATTTCTTCTCTAATGTTGGAAGATAGACATGGAATAAGAGTCGAAGTCGCCTTTAACAAGAAAACACTGATTGAAAGGAACAATAATAGAGCTGGCATGAGAATCAATAGTTGGGGGTGGGGGGGAATTCCAAATTATAATTGTACAATACCATCTTAACAATAATGGAGCTGGAATGAGAAAGCTGTTGTAGGGTGTTTCTTCCCCTCCAAATTTCAAACAAGCTCAATCCAAAAAAGACTGTTTCAATGCTTTGCAGAAATATTCTTTAAGATCCAACAAATAGCAGCTAATTTTATCCTTAATAAAAATCACGAGAAACTTTCATTGCCATGCCACAAGGTACACAGAGGAATCTAACTAGGTAATTCCAAAACCTAGCTAAATATACATATATGAATCCAAGGAAATGGGTAGAATATCCATAAGCTATAAGTACTATCTACCACACAAATTGAAGGGCCTAATAAAACACAAGTAAGACAGCAATTCAACTTTCCAGTTCAAGACCCTTGAAATAAACTTTCAAGCAGAGGCCGTTGCTTCTTCCAGCAACTGCTTCACCTTTGTGATGTAATCATTCATAGCTTCCTCCTTTGATTTTCCTGGCAACAAGAGTAATTTTAATTAGCCTGTCACAGATTATAAAAGGAACAAAATTCAAACAGATCACTAAATGTTTCTGCACATGACATTTTTAGGCTAAGGCATACCTTCCACTGCCTTCCATGCATCCCACTTTGCCTTCTCCGCCAAATTGAACATCCCAGGTCGGCCTACAAAGAACGCATCAGAACTTAAAGCTAAGCAAACAAATTTATCTAGTTTAATTTCCTTGTGGTAGGAAGTTAAACGTACTGGTATTCACTGGTCCAACAGTTGCTTGCTTGTAAAGCCCATACAGAATGAGCTTGTTCTCGTTAGATGTACTCGGAGGTAGAGTCTTTGCTTTCACAGCATACTCCTCAAACTCTTCCTGCAAGAGGCCCAACAAGTCCTTTGGTGATATTCTTTTTGTTGAATGTGATAAAAACAGTTCAACCAAAAAAATAAAAAAAGGAGCTAAAAGCAGCAAATACAAGGTTGTTTACAGGAATGTATAAAGATCTTAAGTTTACAAAAATCACATCATAAAATTCATTATAGAGATTAAAGAACATGATTCAGAACCGCTTAAGGGTGTGGCAGAACAATCCAATTCCCCTAACGTTAGGTTCTCATTATATCTATGGTGGGCTAGCCATCCCTCCATTACAATAGTTGACTCCCACTAAAGGTGATACTGTTGAATCGTTATGGATCCAAAGTACAATACATTTCCAAGATAACAAAGTTTCAATTTCCAATTATATTTGTGGCACAGAGGCAGTCCTTTAAGAAATTAACATTTTGGAAATTAGGCACAAAGATATGGAATTTATGATTGGGCACACAAGCTGGATGAGTTCTTTGGTGGATTTATTCTGAGTCCTGAAAGATTGTAGGAAGAGGGCAAGTTGAAGACAGAGAACAACAGAAAATCCCATCAAGATCAATAAAAGTGAACTAGAATCGACAAAAAATAAAGTCAAACAAGCCCATTCAAATAGCCAAATTAAGATGATGATGATTTTCTGAACATTAAAACAAAAGTTTCTACAGAACCCAAATTAGATAACAATGAGACTTATAATTGGACATAGCTTTCACCGGAAGCAAAAAGACAACTCCATTCAGATATTCTCTATCGATAACTCATCTGAATAATTAGAAGTCCAACAATGGAAGGACTGATTTTTGCTATTAATGTATTTTCCATCAAACAAAGCTAAGTTATAATCAAGGTTAGGGCTCAGAACTAACTCAAAGCAGAATTTAGCAAGAGTATTTACTTTCAGAGACTTGCAAGAAACCAATAACTCTTCTACAACTCCAACTACATCCTTCTCTGTTTACTCAAATTTCAATACTCATTGCAGAAAAATTAGTATGGGAAGACATGAAGTTGAGAAGCAGGACAGATCATAGAACTTGGATAGCTTTGAAACTTATCTGCTCAGGATAAAAAAAAAAGGGGGCAATTTATGATTATCTGCCAATTTCATACCTTTGGCAGAAGATCTGATATTTCAATTCAGAGATCAGATGGAAGGAAGACAGGTCTTGAGAAGAACAGCCCAGAATTTTCAGATTTCCCACAAAGATCCAATCTTTTATGCATCATCATTTCAAATATCAGAAATGAAAAGGGAAATTGAATAACACATGCCAAGAGATTGATTCAGAGAAACAAAGTAGATAGTTAACTCAACACCATAAAGACTAAAGATCTCACCACTAACAGATCTAAACATAATCTATCATACAAGGTTAGATTCAAAATTAAACATTTAAAACTTCAATTTTCATGCATGGATGAATTGATTGAAGAAGAGTATATGAAAAACAAGAGAGACTGCACAAACCTTCAAACCCATGTTTTTCTTTGGTGTTCTTCTTCACTTAGCTTCTACCAGGGAACCGAAGTGGAGGCTATAGATAGAATGGGTTATACCAAATCCTAATATAGATGCGGAGATGCCCAGCCTACCTGGTGATTCTTCTAATATGTAGGTTGGGTTTGCTAACCTGTCAGCTTGAATCACCGACGTGACACTCAATGAGTGGTGAAAGCTAAGGTTTCCAACCCGGACCCGGTTCAAAGTTCAAACTAAAACTTAGATTTGCAATTAATTTGGGAGGTAATTAGGTATAGCTTAGATCACGGTTTATGAGCCAATGTGTTGGTTTACATAAAAAGTCAATAAATGCTTCATGATTTTTGGGAAAATTACATTCCTTTTATGCTTATTTCATGCAAAGAGGAGAGAGAGAGACAAATGGTGCTATTTTACCCTTGTTGGACAGTAATTATTTCATTAAAATATAAAAAAGTTCATGTACAGAAACATTGAGAAGTATCAATTTCATGACTTCTCGTAATAAATAGTGAAGATAATATTTCCTACTCAAGAGTGGATAATATACTATTAACTTCATCTCTCTCTCCTCAGTGGCAGAGAAGTCATTTCTTACAAGGAGGAGAGAGACAGAAATTGGAAAGCCTCTCTAAATGGTATTCCAAATTATTAAAAAACAACAGGTCCCTAGGATTTTCTTTAAAGAAAATCTTTTGATATCTCAAATTTAACCCCAACACAATATATGGTTGGTCCAACCAAACCCAATTTAACCCACCCAATCCTGAGGAGACCCTGTCAACCCATTGTTTAGTCAGTAGAACGGTTTAGCAATAAATGGAGTTTCAAATAATTGTTCCAATTGGTCTTTCTAGATTTTAATTTATTTGCCTTGTTCCCAATTTAATAGACAGAGTGCTTTGGTTTCATCGCCTTTTCAGGTGTTGAATTAGGAGGACTTATGAGCGGTCACGTTGTAGAGAACTGGTTGCTTGACGGAAACAAAGAAAAATCATTATCTTTACTAATATTTTAATCTCCAAGATGAAGCGTTTCTATGGACGCAATTTTCAATTTAACGATGACAGCTCCTTTCGTTTGGTTCATGCCATGTTATTCCTTTTCTTTTGGTAATAGTTCACGCTATTCTTATTCATGCCAAACGTAGTGTTTTTTTTGCTCGATGCTCCGCTTGTTTCGGTATAAAATAGTTAAAAATGAAAAATGTTATTTTAAGGGAGGGGATCGCTGCTTGGCTGGTTGGCCTTTGCATAAGCATGGTTTTTCTAATAGGAGTGAGATTTTTCATTTCATAGGGCAAGGTAGACATTTTATTACGGTTATGTTATCGCATGACTTGCGTAAAGGAAAGTTTTTTTTTTCGATAGAAATGGAGCTTTACTAAGAAGAAACGTGTGTACAGCCTGGCATCTCAGACTCACAAAATTTAGATAGCCAGGAAATGGAGTATGGCCAAATTGTTCTACAAACAACAGACAGAGCCTTCCTAGCAAGGGCATCAACAACAGTGTTTATAGCCCTTGAAATATAACTGAAAACAAGAGACTCAAAAGAGTTCCTGAGATGTAAGATATTAGTGATAATCGAGGAGATATCCAATGGAGGTAGACGAGTGCCATCTTTAAGTAGATCCGCCACTTCTTTGTTGTTCGTTTCAACCTGGAGCTTATCATATCCCTGTTAAGCAGCATGAGAAAGGGCCCCATCTGATTGCTAAGGAAAGTCACTTGGTCATATAGTGTGTGATATCATATGGAGTAGTAGTTTAGTAGTTGTGTTATCACATGTGTCAGTTATAGAGTAGTGGTGAGTTATAGTGACTTAATATGATTATTTTAAGGAAAATTTACAATGCCACCCCTTAGAGAATGCCACTATTAGAAAATTTACATGTGTCTCTTGCATAATACCAAATTACGCTTAGCCTTTGATTGCCGTACAGTAAGGGTGTCAATTCTGAGCCCGAACCGGTAGGCCCGACCTGAATCGACCTGATTAATAAACGTGAGCCCGACACATTTATTAAACAAGTGTTCACGGTGTAGGTAACTAGCCAGTCGGGCGCCTGATTGAACTGACACATTTATATGCCTAAATTGAATTGACTCGTTGTAGCCCGACCTAGCCCGATCCCTTTAATACTATATAAAATTCCTATTTTGCCACTACTAGTAAGAAACTAATTAAACTTTCTTACACTTTACTTTGTAATAAGATTTGATTTAATTAACCTTTATTTTGTAAGTTGTAATGGTCACAATCTCTGTTTATTTTATTTTATTTTATTTTTTCATTTTTAAGAACAACCATAATCTCATATCACTTCTCTTCTTTATTAAAGATTCGCATCACCTGTTTCTGGGCCTTCAACAAACTTAAGAAAGCACAGTTAAAGTCCGTTTAGACTTAAATAGGACCGTAGCCCAGTTAAGGCTCATTAAAGGAAGCCCGATTAAACGGGCTTCAGCTAGGCTCGTTTATTTAAACAGGCATTCATGATGTAAGGGTTCCAAGTGGTCAAGCCCGACTAGGCCTGATCGAGATCGGCCCGGCCCGACCAGTTGACACCCCTACCATACAACCAACAGTTGGCCTTTGATTGCTGTCCTGGGGTAGTAATTGATGTTGTGCTTGCTCAGCTCAATCGACCAATTGACGAGTCTTCCCAAGATGCTCGGCTTATGTAATATCTTTTTATGTGGTTGATCGGTAAGTACTACGATGGGGTGGGCTTGGAAACATGGTCTTAACTTCATGCGGCCACAACTAGGGCAAAATCCAGCTTCTTCGTTCCTAGGTACCTTGTTTTGGCATCTAGGAGGATATGACTAATGTAATAGATCAGGCGTTGGTGTTTTTCTTGATCTTTTATCAGTGTTGCGTTGATAGCTATTAGTGAGACTGCCAAGTAGAAATGCAATTCATTGCCTGGTTCGGGTCGAACAACAAGTGGTGGTGACTCGAGATATGCCTTTAATGCTTCTAAGGCGTCTTGGAATTCTGCTGTCCATAAAAAGTCCTTCGGGGACTGCAGGTTCTTCAATGTTTCGAAGAAGAGCAACCACTTGTCACCTGCACGAGACGAAACGGTTCAGCTTCGCAACTCGATTGATGAGCCATAGAACTTCCCAAACATTCCATGGTGGGTCCATATCTTGGATTGCTTGGATCTTGCTTGGTCTACTCCCCTCTTTGAGACCATGAACCTCAGGAATTTTCCTAAAGTGACTCTGAATGTGCACTTGGAAGGATTTAGCTTTATTTGATTCTTCCATAGTACCCTAAATGCCTCTTTTAGATCGGTGACATGTCAATCAACCTTCATGCTTTTGACAAGCATGTTGTCTATGTATACTTCTATGTTCCTCCCAATCTGTTCCGTGAACATGCTGTTCACCATCCTCTGATTAGTAGGCCCTACATTCTTTAGACCAAATGTCATTGCCTTGTAGCAGTAGTCACCCTATTTGGCCAAGAAAGTTGTCTTCTCCCTATTGTCCTCTTTCATCCTTATTTGGTTGTATCCAGAAAAGGCATCCATGAGGCTTAGAATTTCATGGCCTGCGATAATATCGATCAACTGATCGATCCTTGGAAGTGGGTAACAGTATTTTGGGCAAGCCTTGTTTAAGTATGTGTAGTCAATACAAATCCGGCATTTTCTATTTGACTTCGGGACCATGACAACATTAGCAAGCTAAGTTGGTAACTATACTTCCTAATTAGATATGAGGCATTTGGCTTCTCCACCTTTTCGTTAATGGCCTTCTGTCGTTCAGGAGCAAAGTTCCTTATTTTCTTTTTAATCGGCTTTCGCCCTTGTTCAGCATTGAGGGCTTTTTTTGCAACGACCCTCAAGATGCCAGGCATGTTTTACACTGACTAGGTGAAGACATCTACAATGCTTATGAGAGAACTAACTGTTTCTTGGACCTGTTCTTGGTTCAGAAAGGCATTGAGTCGGACCTTGCGGTTCAGTTCTTCTTTAAATAGAGGTACTTGTATCAGTTCCTCCACTGGTTCCCCCCATTGCAGAAGCGATTCATCTCAGACATCTCCAACTTCTATGTTGCACACCAAGGATGAACTAGTGCCTTTCTTTTCTTTAATGAAATTAGCGTAGCACTCTCACGGTCTTTCTAACTCAAGCATCACTCTCCAGTTCCTTGCTCCGTAAAAAATTTTAACTTTAAAGTGTTTGGTGGAGGCTATAGCTCCTAGATCATTCAGTGTTGATCAGCCCAAGATGGCATTGTAAGCTAACGCCATCTTGTCGACCATGAAATGGACAAGTGTAGTTGTCGAGTGGGGGACTATCCCTAATGGTTACGGGTATCTCAATACAACCCTTTGTCTACGTCGTAGGTCCTTAGAACCTATATAAAGGGCTGGTGGGGGGCTTGAGCTTGTCGTCTCCTGGGTTGAGCTTTTTATGTGCATCCTAAGACATGACATCAATGGCAGAGCCTGAATCGATAGGACCCTACAGAATTTGCATTTGGTGACCACTAGTTGGACCACAATGGCATCATTGTGAGGCTATTATAAGCCTTATAAGTCTTTTCATGAGAACGTGATCATCGGATCCTTCCAAGCAACCATGATTGGTTCTTCAGCCACATAAATGAAATGAGCGTATGCCTTGGCTTATCTTACTAGCTCGAATTTGGACCACTAAGGATGCCATGTATGTTGGGTCGGTTGGCTGATTGGAGTACTCATGCCTTCGGTCGCTTGCCTGCCTTCTATTTGCATCGTCTTCCTTCCACAAGTCGTTTTGTCACCGAATCAATTCCCCTGGTTCCTTTTGGCTTGGCTGGTCAGCTTCTGGGCTTTTAAGATATTCCTTGAGATACCCAGCTTTATTCCTTCTTCAATGCTTGGTAGTCATCTGTGTGGTGCCCGATGTCTTTGTGGAAGTGGGTACCTTTTTGGGTCACGTTCCTAAGATTTTGATAGAATAGGCTGGGGATAGTGGATGATCTACTTGTCCTTGATCTCGAGGAGCACCTTAGAGGGCATCCATTCTAGCTGGGTGAGCGAGGAGTCCTCAAGAATTGTGGTTCTCAACCTTTTTGGGTCTCGTTCATCCTCCTTATGGTGTGTAGTTCCTCTTTTCTTCTCCTGAGGTGTCTGATCCATCTCCTTACATGCTATTAGGTTTTCGTCCACTAACACGTACTTATGACATCCTCTCAGGAGCTCGGACAGGTTCACCAAGTAGTTATGACTTGATAAGCTCTTCGTGGCATACTCCCTGGTAGAGAACGCTAAAGGCCACTACATATTTCAGGTCCTAAACCACTACTATTTCTTCCATGAAGTGTGAATTATAGTCATAGAGCGAATCTTTTGAACTCTATACTGAGCATGTTGTGCATGGTTTTCTATTGTTGAATGCTAGTCTAGAACCTGAAAATAAAGGCAATCCCTAGTTGATCATAGTTGTGGATTGACCAAGGCTTCAGGGTAGAGTACTATGTCAGTGTTGCCCCTTTAAGCAAGACTTGAAAGGCTTGGCAGAGGGCTATGTTCGAATTACTTTGAATAGACATTACCAAGTTGTAGTGTAGGAGGTGGTCAATAGGGTCAGTCGTCCCATCATAGAGTATAAAGGTGGATGTCTTGAACTTTTTGAGAGATAGGCTTTACAAGTTCATTGGTGGGGACGGTCGACACTCCCATTGCCATCTTTTTCATATTGCTCACCTTCTCGTCCAAATCTTGAATACTCTAGGCTTGTCACTCTGTTTGGACGAATGAATTCTAAAGGAAAAGGCTCGGTCTGGACTCTAGTGCTTTGGGATCCCTTAGGGGACTAGAGCACCCCATGTCTGACCTCTTGTCTCCTTTGATGTTCACTAGCGCACCCCATGTCCGACCTCTTGTCTCCTTCGATGTTCGTGGCCAATGATTTCTGAGAGAGGGACTCCATTTCCACACGACCTTAGTTTGATGTGACCTATCATGCCAAGGGATTTCTTCTCACCCACGACGCTGTTGCTCAACTTTGTGCTCCTGAATGGGGGTCTGTGGGGCTAACCCTCAGTGGCAGATCAGCCCTTCTGACGTTTTTTTCCCTTGGGTAGTCGATTCTGTGAGTAGGCCTTCGGCTTGGGGCTAGTGAAGCAGATCTCTTGGTGGATCTATGCAAGGTCCGCACTTCTAGCACTTGATCTCCCCTATTTTTGCCCTGCGAGTGCCTATTGACAACCCCCAAAGTCTAAAGGGCTGAGGGTTTTGGTGATGGTGGCCATTGGGCGATCTGATGTAACTTCCCTTACCTTCTCTTCGATTGGCTTGCATAAGATTTGGACATCATCTATCTTCAAAGCCCGCCTATCCATTTCGTCGATCGATCGTTGGCCTTGGGTGCTGCCTATTGCCTGATGTAGCCAAGGATGGTTTTCCTTTGGGCAAAGCTAAGCTGAACTGACAGAGAAACCTATGGAACATGTTATTGGCTTGTAACAATTGGATTTGTAAGTCGTTTACTTGCATTGGTGGCTGGTGTTTGAAACTTAAGCAAAGCGATTAGTAGAGGTGTAGGCAAGGTCCCTACTCTTAGTGGGACTTAGCCATTTTCCTATAGGCGGTTCCCTCCCTACTTTGAATGAGACAGACCCACTTGGGGAATTAGTGGAGGAAGATCCTCAACATTCACTTGCCTTGCTTGAATGTCCTATCCTCCTTGGCCTCCTTGAGTGGCAACTAGAGGAGACATAGAACATCTGTTATGGAGATTCATTATTCAAGTGGGTGGCTTTAGTAGTAACATTTTCCACAGACGGAGCCAGTTTGTTGCGACAAGAAATTATCCTTGGCAATCTTTGAAACCTACATAGAGGAGAAAACACAAAGAGGGTAAGCATCAAGCTGCACCAGCGGGGAACTCTCTAATGCCTAAGTTAAACATTTTTGCAAACAGAAATTCCAATAAGAATGAAAAAATTTCGATCCCCTGAAAGGGTGGTTTACCTGGGTATTTATATCTAAGGGATGGCAGCAACAAAAAGAGTCTCAATCTGGTAGGCTTCTAGTGCTAATAGAAGTATGTATATAACAAGAGTCATATTAGGAGAGTGAATTGGGTGGATGCCCCAATTATAGGAGCTCTACATATCCCACATATCTCGGGAGATATCGTCAGATATCCTTCCTTCTAGGGAGGATTAAATATCCTTTGGAGAGTCCTTTACTGATTAGGGGAAGTCTGCTCCTTGGTTGGAAACCATGTACTGGATTAGGAATGTCCCTTAAGAGGATGTATCCCATGAGGAAACCCACGAGTCTCATATGCCGAGTGACTTGGATGTGTGGTTTAAATGCCAACTTGTCCATCCGAACGACCTAATTTTAGGGACTTAGTTGTCAACCGACTTACCTCGAGCGCCTGATGGTGAGTATTACTTACTGTTAAGTTAAAGGTGTGGCCTCTGGTCTATCATGTGGTCATGGTTTTGATGTTGTCTCAAGCTACTAGTTGTTTAGATATGGTGAGGCTGACCACACATGCCACTTTCCCTATGCTGGTGCTGACTAACTACTTAGTAATTGATCTGCTTTATTAATGTTGAATGACTGAGTTACACTTGACCTAGATTGAAGCTGCCATTTGAGAATGTAGTTCAATTGGGACCAGCCTGTTTGGGCTTGTATCGAGGCCAGTTGTTCCTACTCACAATGCCTCGCTCGGTCCAGGTGGCACATACCCAATGGTAGCACATTTTATCATAACAATCCTGAAACCCAATTATAACATTGTTGTCAGAGGAGGACACCTCAATACATTAAAATCTGTTTTAACTTCCCAATTCTATACTCTTTGTGCATGAGTCTACGGAAGTGAATCAGATCAAATCCTACCGGTGGAAAAACCATTCGAGCAATAATCAATAAAGAGGATTTAGATCATTGCCTGAAATTCCACAAATGTAGAGCCCCTATGCGATCTTAGCCCTTTCACAGTGAGTCCTTCCCACCGTACAATTTTGCATTCCATTGTATTCTTTTGGATCAAATCTCCTCTATAGTTTTCAGGGTTTTCACAAAAATCCTAAACCCCACTCAATCACTCAAAGAAAAGGGAACCCCATATCCACTTTATTTTTGTGAGTTAATATATATCTCCAATAAAAAAAATCTCTATTAGTTAGAGTTCTAAATCAACATAACTTTAGCATTGAACTTTCCTATTTGGAGTCGATCATTCAGCAAAACAAACCTTATCATTATGCATAAGATATTACATAATTAAGAAAATATTAATTTCCTTTTTCCTAACAATCTCCTCCATCCTAATATGAGATCTCAACTCATATGAGGATCCAAAATCTTAGATCAGAGAAAGGAATTCGTAACTATCAAAATACTGCATATATGGGTTGAACTTATAAAAAAGGGGTACGATCTCACTGGGATTCCAATTAGCATACTATGTGTCTTAATTATATGTACTCATAATAGCCAACACATATGCTGTCTACTAGATGTAACAATCAATACCCAAAATAACTAGTTGTTTATGCATTTGCCCCCACTGAGCAATATCACATAGTGCATTCTAGGGCATGTGTTAGATACTGTTAAGTCCCCAATGAACTGAAAAAGTAATTTCAGAGATTCTGCCCACTTGATTGGACTAGGAAAACATTTTCAAAATTTTTGTGAAAATAAATTATAATTTATATGTTTTTAAATTATTTTACTGAAATGCCCCCGGATCCAGATTTTGTCCAATCAAATACAAACTTTCTATAACACCCTGATTTTAGACCCCAGCCTTGGAAATATAAAGTTTTGGAGAAGGGTATATGGTGGAAAGGACTTATAATTAGTTAACTCGAAGGGAAAATGATATCTTATTGTAGGGTATAGAAAGCTTGAAGGATGCCTATATAAGTGGGGAAGGGGTCCCACATAAGGTGGGGTACCTTATCCAGAAGATTAGATAGCATAGGACTAAAAAGGGCCTAACCAGCTGGAGAGCCTCTGGCCAACCGGCCTGCTGGTTCGGGTAGCATAATGCCTAGAATTGGTGTTTTTCCTCTATGGGTCCCACCCCTTGCAATGTAATTCCAACTACTCCTACCATGCATGGGGGCATGTTTGGGAGTCCTAATGCACTAATTACCCTAAGGGTTGATGAAGTCCATAATTAGTTATTATATTTTAAAGCTATGGACTAATCGGGTTATTTTAGGGACTTACCCAAATAGACCCTAAGGTTTGATTTGGGCTATTAAATAGGGGAAAGGCCACCGAATCCTCATTGAGCTATTTTCCTGTGGATTGTATAGGTGATTTCTAACTTGCTCAGTAAAGGCTGAGCTATGTGAGGGCATGCTCTATGACCCAAAAAGGAAAAGAAATGCCTTAGCACATAGGGAGTTGTGAAATGTCCGTATTGCCTCTATTTAAGCTTGGAAACTTTATCCAAGTACACTTATGCATTTAGGGCAATATAGGAAAATCTAGTTAAGTAGTTTGTGTTGTAACCCGACAGTCATTGAGAGGGGGGGTGAATCAGTGAGTTCAATTCCGATCCCTAAAAACCTGTCCGATGTCTTGCCAAGAAAAACCTGATATACCTGTCCCTATTTGCACACAGTCGTATGCACACTCAACCTCTCATAGGCACTTCCAAGTGTGCACACCCATTCCACATTCCACACACTTCAATATAAAATGCAAACAACAAGCACCCACAACACAGGATTTTTACGAGGTTCGGCAATTTGCCTTCATCCCAGGAGTAGTGTCTGTAAAGGCTTCGTACCTACTCAATTACACTACTTTTGACTGCACCCATAGTCGGGAGCACCCACACCCAATTTTCACAACTCGAAGCTGAGATGGCACTCATAGTGTCGATACAATGTGTAGCACCCACTACATGGGAGCACCCACTCCGGATGGTTAGCACCCACTAAGCACACAATAAATAATACAATAAAGTGTGGCTTATATCAATGCTCTACAGTCAAGCTCTGCCTAGCATATACATTCACAACTAGCTAGCATGCTTACAGTTCATCCACAACTAACCTAGCATGTATACATTCATCCACAACTAACCCTAGCATACATACATGCATATAATGTAAAATCAAAGGTTAGAGAATCTCACAACCGATTTCCTGGGATGACTGGAAACTTGTACTGACAAGTTTGGTGCTTATACCTTCTCTCTCCTTGGCTTCTTGCTCTTCAAAGCAAACACATACTTGCTTTCTTCTCTTCCTCTTTGGCTTTGAGTTAATGTACCATTAACACACTTCAACCACCTCTTTTACCTCCTTTAATGGCCTAAGAACATTTATCATCAACTATTCATCTTCATTCAAGGACCAACAAAGAGGGGGAAGCTTCTCCTACCAAAACTGTAGCCTTCTTTCATTCAAAAATCATTTTTCTTGCTTCCATGGTGTAGGGCTTGACAAAACGAAGAAGCTGCAACTTGGTTCACCCAAATCCGAGTTAAAATGAGGGAGATATGACCATTTGAAGTTGGAGCAATGAGATAGCTTGAAATGGAATCTTCGTAGGAGTGGCGTAGGCTACACCGGCGGCGTGCGCAACAGTGGCACAAATCTGGCTGTAGATCTCATATAAAAGATCTTATAATCTAAGCCGTCCGATTAAATCAACAGACAATAGATCCAAACCATTAGATTTGAATCTCAATGACGTCATCATGACATAGGTGCTGACATCGTCAGAAGTGTTGTCGATCCATCATTGGTTGCTTTTCTGGATTTTAAGGGAGCTTGTCTCCCACTCACAAAAGTGAAAGGCTTATAGACCGTTGGATCCGAATCCTCCATGATGGCTTTCATCAGATTTCATAAGATCATTAAGATCGGAATCTTTTTTATATCTTCTATACACGCGCGAAACACCACAACATGCCTTGATAAGGTGTAGCGCCAATACATTAAGAATTATGCACCTAACCAATCAAATCCTACACGCAAGCATCTATCTCGTCCATGTCAGCACAAAATCTCAGCAGCCTTTGGATGGGCATCAAGCCTACGTGGTCGAATCTTGACCATCCATTTCACTTCCCTTTACTCTTCTTTATTACAATCAAGCCCCTGCATCCATTTATTTCAGTGCTTAAAAACCCCTTGCAACTCAGACCTTCAAAATCTTAAAATTACACAAAAGCCCTTCAAATTTCAAAAATAAATTCCAAAAAATCCACCCAACACCGAGAGTAATTGATGGATTTTCGAACCGACTTTACGGAAACACTTATAACTTTTTCATACGATATCCGATCGAGATGAAACAAAGTGTGTTGGAATCATAACTGGATGCTCTATGACTTTTCAGAAGACTCAATCATCTGAATCATCCATGTAAAAAGACCAAAATTCCCCTAGACCTTTCCAATGACGTATCTTTCTCATACGGAATCGGAAGGCGATGAAATCAGAACCATTCGAAAGATTGTATTTTTGTCGTATTGTTACATGGAGAACACTTCCTTTAAAAAATTCATCTTCAATGCCGAATTGTCCTCGACTGCCACAAATGCCATAACTTCTTCATACGGTATCGGAATACGACAAAATCAGATGCACTGGACTAGATAAATTACAATCTATATTTTTTATGAAGAAATGATCTTCCAAAAATGTCATTTTCACTGTCAAAACTATCTCCGATCGTAAATAGGTCAATTTTACCAGTTTTGACCCAGAAACCCGCACCACCTATTAATGATGTATTAAACCACTCCATGTTTACCAAGCTGCTCTATTATCTCATCGGTGATACTGGACACTACCATGTCATCATTTTCATCCACGTCACCCAAACTGGCCACATCATCACCACCACATGGCCAAGTTGCCAACAAGGACAACCATAAAACAACAATCTCCCCCTTTGGAGTTTTTGGCAACCACCTCATCATTAATACACTCTAAAGCTCCGATGAGTAACTCTCTCCCCCTTTGACAACAAGTACAAAGGGTGGAACCAATGGACTTCCCCTGAGTCCAATATGGGGGTAGCAACATCAAGCAACTTGCTCCCCCTCTCCCAATGCTACTAGTGCTTTGGAAGAACCACCACTCCCAGCTTCTGTCTAGGAATTTAAACTGATCTTTGGGAAGCAGTTTAATGAAAATATCAGCCACCTGCTCTACTGTGGGAAACAAACTCCATCCTTACTTCACCTTCCATCACCTTGTCTTTTAAGAAATGATACCGGATAGCAATGTGCTTCGTTCTAGAATGCATCATCGGGTTCTTGGAGATATTGATAGCACTAGTATTGTCACAATATAGTGGCACTGCCTGCTCAACCTCCACACTCAAATCCTTCAACATCTGCTTCATCCACAACACTTGTGTACAACAAGATGTAGCTGCAATGTATTCTGCCTCTGCAGTTAAAAGATAGACTCACTCTTGCTTCTTACTGTGCCATGCCACCAAGCTGCTCCCCAAATAGAATGCACTACCACTAGTGCTCTTCCTGTCATCTACACATCCAGCCCAATCTGCATCTGAAAAAGCTGACAAACTAAAGCTCTTGACTTTCAGATACCATAACCCAAACTCACTAGTCCCTTTCAGATATCTGAAAATTCTTTTCACTGCTGCCACATGTGTCTCTTTTGGTCCTGCTTGAAATCTGGCTACCATGCACACAGCTTGTAAGATGTCAGGCCTACTAACTGTCAGATATAATAGGCTACCAATCATTGACCTATACGAGGTGTGGTCAATTGATGAAGAGTCATCTTCCTTGCTCAACTTACACCCAGTCATCATAGGTGTACTAACTGGCTTACAATCCTCCATGGTGAATCTCTTTAACATCTCCCTCACATATTTGGACTGAGATATGAAGATACCTTCTTTCTTTTGACTGATCTGCAAACCCAAGAAGAATGATAGTTCACCCAACATGGACATCTCAAACTCATCTTGCATCCTCATTGCAAAATGTTTGCACAACTCATCTTTGTGACCCCCAAAGATGATATCATCTACATACACAACCACCACAAGCTGACTGCTTTCTTCAGTTCTGATGTAGAGATTACTGTCCACTAAGCCTTTTTTGAAACCCAACTTGCATAAGTAAGAATCCAATCTAGAGTACCATGCCCTTGGAGCTTGTTTCAAACCATACAATGCCTTCTTCAATCTACACACAAGAGTGGGGTCCTCACTCAGCTGAAACCCATCAGGCTGCTCTATGTAAACCTCCTCTTCCAAATTCCCATTTAAAAAAGCTGATTTGACATCCATCTGATAGACCTTGAACCCCTTGTACACTGACAAATCCAAGAACATTCTGATAGCCTCAAGTCTTGCCACTGGAGCAAAAGTTTCCTCAAAATTAATGCCTTCCACTTGAGCATACCCTTTGCATACAAGTCTTACTTTGTTCCTCACCACTTGACCATCTTCATTGAGTTTATTTCTGAAAACCCATTTAGTACCAATCACATTCTTGTCAACTGGCCTAAGGACTAGATCCCAAGTGTGATTCCTCTCTATCTGATCAAGTTCTTCATTCATGGCCTTCATCCAACTCTCATCATTGCTTGCCTCATCAACAGTTTTTGGTTCAATCTTCGAAAGAAGAGAGTATGTGTTGGTCTTCATTCTTCTAGTCTGAACACCTACAATGGGGTCACCAATGATTAACTCATCTGTTTCCTATTGATCAACTCTGTTGTATCTCCTCTGCTCATCTGAATCTACCTCATCCTGTTCAACATCAATCTCATTTTTGGTTTTGGGTCTCCTATCAACCAGGTCATTCTCATCACCAAGATCTTCAAATTCTGGAAGTTCATTTCCTGAGCCTGAAGGAATATCCCTTTTTTCATCAACTGTGACATCAACACTCTCTACAATTTTTTCAAGTCTATTGTTGTAGTATCTATAGGCCTTACTTGAAGTAAAATAACCTAAAAATATACCCTCATCAGCCCTATCATCAAACTTACCCAAATCTTGGGTTGTGTTCTTGATATAACACTTGCTACCAAAGACCTTGAAGTGTCTTGCTGTAGCACCTTCTTCCAAACCAGATTTCATATGGAGTCTTGGTTTCATAAGGTTTCAACATACATCTATTATGGATGTACACTGCAGTTAGAACTGCCTCCTTCTAAAACTTTTTACCCATGTCATTCTCTGCCAACATTGTTCTAGCCATGTCTTGTACTGTTCTATTCTTTCTCTCTGCAACACCATTCTGTTGGGGTGTTCTTGGAGCTAAAGTTTGTTTCCTGATACCATGCTCATAGCAGTATTCTTCAAAATCATCCCAACTGTACTCACCTCCTCTGTCAGATCTCAGACACTTTATCTTTTTCCTTGTCTAATTCTCAACTTGCTTCTTAAACATTTTAAATCTTTCTAAAGCCTCTGACTTATGTTTCAAGAACATCCCCCACACCATTCTTGAATGATCATCAACAAACAACATGATGTATCTCTCTCCTGAGGTGCTAGGTGTCCTCATAGGACCACATAGGTCTGTGTGAATCAACTGCAATGGAGAACTGGAATAATACTCCTTAGACTTGTAGGAGATTCTGGTTTGCTTTTCCTTTTAACAAGATGCACATATAGGATTGGAGAGTTTCTTCAACTCAGGAACATCTCTCACTACCTTCTTCGAAGAAATCTTGGCAAGGTTCTTGAAACCGATATGCCCAAGTCTTCTGTGCCACAACCATGTCTCCTCATCTATGTTGACCATGCAAGAATCTTTCTCTAACTCTGTCAAGGTGTACAAGTTCCCTGAAGTTCTCTGTCCAGTAGCTACAACCTTTCCACTGCTTGATCTTCTTATCTCACACCCTTTACTAGTGAAAGTTACTTCATGCCCTTTGTCACAAATTTTATTGATGCTGAGAAGATTGTGTTTGAGCCCTTCAACATACAAGACATCAAGGGATTTCACCTTCCCATGGTTCAGACTTATGGACCCCTTCCCTGTAATTCTGGCACCATTGTTGTTGCCAAATTTCACAGATCCACCCTCAAAGTCATGTAATTATTCAAACCTTTCCTCATCTCCTGTCATGTGGCTTGAGCAACCACTATCAAGAATCCATGGAGTAGAGTCTCCCTGAGCCTTAAAAGCTCTCTGAATAACAAATGTTGCTGCATCTTCTTCATCTTCTACTCTCTCTCTCTCTAAACCCAAACTTTCTTGACAGATTGAGATTTTTTTACTTTCTTTTGTCTTGAGAACTGTCTCTCCATCTCATCATCTTCTGTGTTTCTGAATACTCTTTGTTTACCTCTATTCTTTTGTCTTTGTGGGGGAAACACAGTTCTACAATTCCTTACAATATGTCCAAGGTTGTTGCATCTGTAATATTCAACTGTTTTCTCCATAAGGGATGCAAAAGGATTTCTATCCACATAACTCCTTGGACCATTGTTGAACTTGTAATCTGAGATATTGTGTCCAAAAGTATTGTATTTGTAACAATAACCTTGAAAGGTGTGCCTCTGCATCACAGGTTCCATCTACCATCTGTAAGGAGTTCTGAAGTTGTCAAATGCTCTAGGTCTCTGTTGAGGACCTTGATTGTATCCATAGCTCTTTGCTCTCCTGCTTGGCCTTGCCAACTGTGGTTGTCTAACATGGTTAGTCTTATGGAATATAGATAGATTTCCTCTTCTGATTGGATGAGTCTACACTTTATCTTTTTGTACTGCTCTCTTGACATTACCAGTAGTAGTAACATGTGTCTTTCCTCTTTGAGCATTCCTATTATTGACTTTGATAAGATTATGTATTGTTCCCTTACCATTTGCCTTAGTATTTTTGAAAGATTCCCTAACAAATCCAAGCCCAAATTTGATGTGAGTCGATCTTTGAGCATTGATGATGTCATTAAGCTTTTTACTACTAGGATGCTCTTTTGGAGTAGAATCATCTTTAACATCTTCATTTTCTAAGTCTTCTCTCTCAATCTCAGTTCTCCCATAGTCTTCAACCTTAGCCTTTAATAAAGCTAGCTCATCTATATAACCATCAAATTGTGTAAGAATCTCATATTGCTCCTCTAGTTGTGCTTTCAAAGCCACTTTCTCTAACTCTAGAGTGTTGCAGTCAATGGTCTTCTGTGAGAGTTAATACTCAAGATCATCTAAGGTCTTCCTTGACTTATTGGCTTGATCTCTCAACTCAAGAACTATTTGTTCTTGGGCCTTAAGGTTTTGAATGACCTTTTTCACTTTCTTCCTTTCTCTTTTAAGCTCTCTAAGGGCAACTGTGAATTCAGCCTCTAGATGTGATTTTTCATCTTCCTCTTCTTCTTCTGTAAAATCTTCCTTCCTAGAAAAATCTTCTTTGTTTTCTTCCATATCTATTGAGACCATGACATAGCATCATCATCTTCATCATTAGATGATTCGTCAGACTCTTCATCAGATGTGTCATTGCATTTCTTAGAAAGCAAACTTTTCTTCTTGTCCTTGCCTTTCTTGTATCTGTTTGAGAAGAATTTCTTCTTTCCCTTGAAATGAATTTTATTTTCACTTTCATCTTCATCACTTTCTATTTTTCCTTGGTTAGGACACTTGGCTACAAAATGTCCAACCCTTCCATAGTTGAAGCATTTAAAAGGCAACTTGTCCTTATATTTTCCTCTTCCCCTTTTCAACTTTCTGGTGAAATGAGCTATAACTTCATCTTCACTCTCATCAGTATCCTCCACATACTGCTTCTTCTTCTCCTTGATTTTCAAATTTTTTATTGCCTTGAAAGCAGTTTGTTTGTCAGTGGACTTGCCCTTTTTCCATCTCATTTCAAGAGCTATGAAAGTGCCATGCACTTGATCAAGAGTGATAGTATCTAGATCCTTTGCCTCTTCAATAGCTGACACCTTGGAGTCATACTTGGGCAACAAAGATCTCAAGATTTTTTGACAAACAACTGAATCCTCTAGATTGGCTCCCAGACCCCTAATAGAGTTGACCACTTCATTTACCTTGGTCATATAGGTGTCAATATTCTCTCCCTCTTGCATTAGTAGACTTTCAAACTGACATCTGAAGGTCTGAAGCTTTGTTTTCCTTATCTTTTCATCTCCTTCATAAATGCTCTTCAGTCTTCCTCAGATATCCTTGACTAAGTCACAATCCATTACCTTAGTCATCACACTCTTATCCAATGCTGAGAATATTGCATTCACAACCTTTTGATTGTAACAATAATCCTTTTTAGCTTCATTGTCAACTGGACCTCCTTCAGGTTCCTTGTACCCAATCAAAACTGATACCCAAACATCATAACCTAGTGAACCTAGGTATGACTGCATTCTCCTCTTCCACAAGATAAAATCAGATCCATCAAACTTTGGTGCATGTCCTGAATAGCCTTCACTTTCCATACAGTCACTGCCACTGCCACTGCCTTTGGATCACTTAGTTGTTGATCAAACTGTCACTGAGTATCGGCTCTGATACCAATTATTGTAACCCGACAGTCACTGAGAGGGGGGTAAATCAGTGAGTCCAATTGCGATCCCCAAAAACCTGTCCGATATCTGGCCAAGAAAAATCTGATATACCTGTCCCTGTTTGCACACAGTCGTATGTACACTCAGCCTCTCATAGGCATTTCCAAGTGTGCACACTCATTCCGTATTTCACCACTTCAATATAAAATACAAACCATAAGCACCCACAACACAGGATTTTTACGAGGTTCGGTAATTTACCTACATCCCCGGAGTAGTGCCTGTAAAAGCTTCGTACTTACTCAATACACTACTTTTGACTACACCCACAGTCGAGAGCACCCATACCCAATTTTCTCAAGCCGAAGTTGAGATGGCACTCGCAATGCCGATACAATGTGTAGCACCCACTAAACACTTAATAAAGAATACAATTAAATTGGGCTTGTATCAATGCCCTACATTCAAGCTCTGCCTAGCATATACATCCACAACTAGCTAGCATACTTACAGTTCATCCACAACTAGCAAACATGCTTACAGTTCATCCACAACTTACCTAGCATGTATACATTCATCCACAACTAACCCTAACAAACATACATGCATATAATGTAAATCAAAGGTTAGAGAATCTCACAACCGATTTCCTGGGATGACTGAAAATTTGTATTGAAAAGTTTGGTGTTCACACCTTCTCTTTCCTTGACTTCTTGCTCTTTAAAGCAAACACATCCTTGCTTTCTTCTCTTCCTCATTGGCTTTGAGTTAATGTATTATTAACACACCTCAACCACCTCTTTTACCTCCTTTAATGGCCTAAGAACATTTATCATCAAGTATTCATGTTCATTCAAGGACCAACAAAGAGGGGGAAGCTTCTCTTGATAAAACCGTAGCCTTCTTTCACTCAAAACTCATTTTTCTTGCTTTCATGGTGTAGGACTTGAAAAAACGAAGAAGCTCCAACTTGGTTCACCCAAATCCGAGTTAAAATGAGGGAGATATGACCATTTGAAGTTGGAGCAATGAGATAGCCTGAAACGGAATATTCGTAGGAGTGGCGTAGGCTACACCGGCGGCACGCGCAACAGGGGCGCAAATCTGGCCGTAGATCTCATCAAGGAGAATCTCTTAATCTAGACCGTCCGATTAAAATAACGGATAGAAAATCTCAACCACAAGATTTGAATAAGATAGTCAACTAATAACGTCATGCTGACGTCAGCGGTCAACATGCACTTTTTGTTGTCTATCTTTGATTGATTGCTTTTCTGGATTTTAAGGGAGCTTGTCTCTCACTCATAAATGTAAAAGGTTTATCAACCGTTGGATCCGAATCCTCCATGATGGCTTTAATCAGATCTCATGAGATCCTTAAAATCAAAATCTTTTTTTTATAACTTCTATGCACGCGCAAAACACCACAACATACCTTGATAAGGTGTAGCGCCAGTGCATCAAGGATTATGCACCTGACCAATCAAATCTTACGCGCAAGTATCTATCTCATCCATGTCAGTGCAAAATCTCAGCAACCTTTGGATGGGCATCAAGCCTACGTGGTCAAATCTGGACCATCCATTTCACTTCCCCTTACTCCCCTTTATTACAATCAAGCCCCTGCCTCCATATATTTCAGTGCTTAAAGACCCCCTGCAACTCAAACCTTCAGAATCTTGCAATTACATAAAATCCCATCAAATTTCAAAAATAAATTCCGAAAAATCCACCCAACACCGAGAGCAACTGATGGATTTTTGGTTTGGATTTTCGAATTGGCTTTACGGAAACACTTATAACTTTTTCATACGATACCCGATCGAGATGAAACAAAGTGCGTTGGAACTGTAACTGGATGCTCTACGACTTTTCAGAAGACTCAATCATCTGACTCATCCATATAAAAAGATCAAAATGCCCCTAGACCTTTCCAATGACGTATCTTTCTCATACTGAATTGGAACGTGATGAAATCAGAACCATTGGAAAGATTGGATTTTTGTCGTATTATTACATGGAGAACACTTCTTTTAAAAAATTCTTCAATGCCAAAACTGCCCTCGACTGCCACAAATGTCGTAACTTCTTCATACGGTATTGGAATACGACAAAATTAGATGCACTGGACTAGATAAATTACAATCTATATTTTTTTATGAATAAATGATCTTTCAAAAATGTCATTTTCACTGACAAAAATACCCCCGATTGTAAATAGGCCAATTTTATCAGTTTTGACCTAGAAACCCGCACCACATACTAAGGATGTATCAAATCATTCCATACATACCAAGTAGTTCTGTTATCTCATCGATGACACTAGACACTGTCATGTTGTCATTTTCATCCATGTCACCTAAACTGGTCACATCATCATCGCCATGTGACCGAGTTACCAACAAGGACAACCATAAAACAACAGAGAGGAGTATCATAGAGTTTTCAAACCACCAAGGGGAGTGTTGAAGTACACAATCATGTATGGCATTAGACTGGAACTCCACAAAGAACAGGCCTTGTCCATACAAGAGATGAACATAGCTCCTTTTGTATCCCAGATTTCAATAAGAGCGTCACGAAGAATGTCACGGTTCAATTTTGGGAAGCCCATGATATGACCAAATAGGGAGAAAGGTGAAGCACTGCAGGCTCTGATTGAAATTTCCTCAGTGAACTGGTTGTTACCTTTTCTGGCTACAGTCTATGTGGAACGAAAGTTTCAAAATGAGGGTGTTAGCTTGTTCTTCTACCAGTTGGAGATACTGGCACGTGGCTCAGTTACCCGTGGTTGGATGGGTTGAGGGTGCCGTAAGGATTGCGATGTTGGATGGAGCGTGGTAGTTGCAGATTTTGGGATTGACCTCAATAGGCCTTCTTCAAGTGATGGCGGCTTCATCGATAGTGCTAATGAAGCGGTTGCTATTGCTGAACGAGGAAACTCCTGGTAGTCAACAGTCTGTGTGAAGGGGGAAGGGAGAGAGAAGAAGAATGTTGCGCTACATTAGGCAGAGATGGCCGGCTAGTTCACTTTGGGATAAGCTTTCAGAGTGAAAAGAGAGAGCATGTTCAATTTAAATTATGTTGTAGAACGATGGGAGGGAAGTATTGTATGATGTAGTAAGTGTGGTAGGGGTGGGGTAGGCATGGTTTAACGTTTGGAAAGGTGGCATAATGGGACGAGATGTGTTGAAGGTCTCTGATGTAGTACATCCAACCTTACCTAGCATGAGCTATTCATGTAATAGGGTTAGTCAGTGATGCTGGTTTAGTGGTAAAGTAGGGGTAGGCATTGGAAATCTACACAAACTCAGCCCTCAAACCCATCGTCAGTCATGATTTGTCTACTGGAAATTGGAGATGGGATTAATGGGGAGGGGATGCCTTAGCAAGGACCAGGAAAGGGAGATATGGGGAAGTATAGAGGTGGAAGAAGCAAGGAATGAAGGTTCAAAAGAGACTAGGGAGCGGTTAGATGGTTTTGCAGTCCCTTGTTGGTTTAGGGAACATTCTCAAAGGGAACGACGATGTTCATCGTTCTAAAACGTAGATCTTATTCAACCATTTAAATTGTATACTTCTTTTTTTTTCCTTTTGATAAGTGAAATAAAAAAAAAAAAAAAAAATTTACAAGATCTGAAGTACTAGAGTTATTCCTAAATAAAACATTGGCTGTTGAACAATGCTTTAGACCCTGAGGATGAATTAAATTGTGGCATGGTAAGAAACTTACCTTGAAGGTAGCTCTTATTCTACCTTGAAGTGTGTCCTAATCCTTTAAACACTAATATGTTGGGAAGCCTGCAATTGGATTGGTTACACTTGTGAAGGATAGGATCAAGGATAAAGAAAGATAGGATCAAGGATAAAAAAAATATATGTCTGCATTGATAGTGAAGTTTAGTACTATCTTTAATAAATAGGGTCAAGGATCAAAATCCCTCCCCAGTGAAACAATGAACTTCAATATTATCTTTGGTAGACAAGAAGTTTTTCCCTCACTGATAGTGAACTTTAATACCATCTCCATAGGCGTGATCGAGAATCAAGGTCTCTCCCTTAGTGGATGAACTACAATATTACCTAAGATGACAAAGTCAAAATAGCCTTACACCAATCATTTTTTTTTTTTTTTAATAAATAATGCATTAAACATGGGGAAACGGGGGGAAAGCAAAGCCCGGAAGGGTGAAACCAACAAAAGTGGGAAACAAGGTGGGGTGGGGGGGCAAACAAAAAGCTAGCAAAATGAGACTAACACCTCATGGAGAGCCCAAAACAAAATGGAAGCCTAAAGGGGTTACATATTATCACAGGGATGGGGAGAAGCTATGAAAGAGGAGGTGAGACCCTAGGTAACAATAATGAGCTTATTCATTGGGATGTTCCTAACTAGTTTCTACCTGAGGGAAAAAATCTTAGAACGAACATCAAAATAGATGGCATTCCAAATCTAATCATAAGATCGGGATTTGGACGTCCTTCTATGAAGATTGCGCTCCATCCAAAGGTGGTTAATTGTGACACAATAAGCAAGCTTACCTACAGTGTCACAGATGGAGGACCCAAAAAAAATCATGTCTATCTAGATCCACTCCCTGGTGAAAGGAAGAATAAGTCTCTGGGAAGGCTAACAACGACTGGGGACTTTTTTTTCAGATGGTGGAGGAGAGGCGAGAGTTGAAGAAGAGGTGGTTTATGTCTTTAATGTTGTTCTAGCAGAAACATCAGGAAGGGGAGACTTGGATGTGGCAATGAATGAGAAAAGATTAGGTTGGGATGTAGTCGTTGAAGGCACGCCAAGAGGTGAAGCTTTGGTGGGGGATGTGATCTTTGAACCAAATAGCATTGTGTCAAGGGACTAGAGGGGTAGAAGTACCGATGAAGTTCCAGGCATAGGTAGAAAAGAAGCAGCCATTAGAAGAAGGGTACCAGGAGATCATGTCCTCACTGTCTCCGCGGTTATGTAGGAAGGGGAGTTCAGCCCAGATATCAGCAAGGGAAGGGGAGGGGGAAGCAGACCGAGCATCATTTATGATGATGGAGGTGACCTTGGCAATTCTGAAAATGCCCGGGGAGTAAATGGTACGAGGGCTACAATAAAGTGGAGGATCCTAGCAGGATGCTAATTATCCAACCAGAAGGAGGTGGGGTACCCATTGTAGATGGAGGAGATGGCATTAAGGGCCAACAGTCTAAGGTTAAGGATATTTCTTCAGACCTAGGAGGCATCAGATAGAGGGGAGACCGTCCAAATGGAGTCCTTTTTAAGGAGGGAGGAATATATACAGTTGACCCAAATATTGTTATGCTTGGAAGAAATTTTCCATATAAGCTTGAGGGTGCCAACTTTGATGTTGTCTTTGACTCTTCTTAGGTTAAAGACCCCTCAGTTTTGGAGAGGTATAAGAGACCCATCTAAGGGGCTGAAGGAATTTGATTTGATCCACACCTTTACAAAGGAAGGCATAAATGATGGATTCAATGGCTCTGGATGTGGTAGCAGGAAGAGAGAAGACACTTGACCAATAGAGGTAACAAATCACTTATCTAGCAAGAATCAGGCGACCTGTATAACCTTTTTCCTCAAAAGATCAAGCATGGGAGAGCAATGGTGGGTATATAGTAGGAAGCCCAAGGTACTTGGGGGACAAGGAACCAAGTGAGAAGCCAATGAGATGCTCTTTAACCAAATTGGAGACTCCAGTAAGGAAGAGGCAGGACTTGATCAAGTTGATATGGAGACCATAGAAAGACTCAAAAGATTTGAGGAAGGAAATGATCGAGGAGATGGAGAGAGGGTATGCTTTAAAGAAGATCAATAGATCATCAGCGAAAGCAAGGTGAGCGAGGTCGATGGATTTACATTTGGGATTGGGGAGATGAGATGAAAGTCAGAGGCAGATTAGATGGATCTGGAGAGGACTTCAAGAGCAAGGACAAAGAGGAGGGGGGAGAGTTGACAGCCTTGTCTGATACCCACAGAAGAGGTAAAGTAACCAGCTGGCTACTATTAATAAGGATAGAAAACATGGGGAAGAGATGCAGGAGTGAATCTAATTAATGAAGACAGGGGGAAGAAGGACATCTGCGAAAGATCCTAGAAATAAAATCCTGATGGATGGAATCAAAGGCTTTGCGGATATCAATCTTGAGGAGGGCAGTAGCCAAGTAAGATTTTCGCTCTAAACTTCTGAGGACCTCATGGCAGAGGATGATGTTATTAGCAATGCTTCTTCCAGCAATGAAAGCATATTGGTTAGGCTGACCAAAGAATCCATAATGATTGAATTCGGTTGGCGAGGATTTTGGAAATGAACTTCTAGAGAAGATTGTATAGGGAGATGGGGCAGAAATCTGTAATGGAGGAGCTCCCTTAAGCTTCGGGAAGAGACAGAGGAAGGCATGGTTAACACTTTTGATCTAGAAGGGGTTGAAGAAGAAGCTTCTAATAGCAAGAATGAGGTCTAGTTTGATTCCCATCAGAAAGAAAAGAATCACATATTGAGATCATCAGGCCCAGGAGCCTTGTTGGCTTTGTGGGAGATATGGCCGAGAGGATTTTCTCATCCAAAGGAATAGAGCAAAAGGGAGAGGCGAGGTTATCAATGATGAATTTGTTGTGGAGGTCAGAAGGGAAGGTGGGGGGGCTGGGGGAAGGGGTGGGCTGAAAGAGGTTAGAAAAGAAAGCAACGGCTTCCGATTTGATCTCTTCGGGATTGGTAAGGGTTCTGCCATTCCGGGAGGTGAGTAGAGGGATAGAGTTGGAATTGGATATGAATTTAAGAGATTGATGGAAGGAGGAGTTGAAGTCTCCAAGTTCAAGCCATTTAATTTTGAATTTCTAACGAAGAAAACTCTCTTCCTAGTCAAGGAGGGAGGAGAGCTCGAGGGTAGCATGTTTTTCCTCTTCAGCAAGGGAAGGATGAAGAGGGTCCAATTGGAGAGAAGTTTGCACAAATTAAATATTTTCTTTACTCAGGGAAACTCCATTGGAGATGTCAGTAAAGGTGGAGTGATTCCAGGATTTGAGGGCACTCTTGACATTTCTAAGCTTCCTAGCAAATGCAATAAGAGGAGAGGAGAAGGCTTGAAAAAGTAGGCACCACGCTTCATGAATAGTGGGGAGGAAGTTATGGTGGAGGGTCCACACATCCAAGAATTCGAATGGTTTGGGACCAAAAGATATATATGGATGTACAAGAAGGGAGATAAGGGAGTGGTAAGAGATATTTGGGATATCAAAGGTTGCATGGGATGAAGAAAAAGAGGTCAACGAAAATTCTATCAAGTTTTCTAACTACTCTATCAGAGTCAATTCTGCAGTTTTTCCAAGTAAAGTTGGCTCTAGACCATCCAGGTCCTGTATACCAATGTCTTCAATGCAGTCTTTAAAGGAGCCCACCGCTGAAGTATCAATAGGAGCTCCACCTCACTTTTCTGTACTGGATCTGACAACATTAATGTCACCAGCAAGACCCCATGGGAGCAAAGGACAGGGTTATACTCCAATCATATTGGGTGGCCTGCAATTGGATCGTTTATATTTATGAAATACATGGTAAAAAGGTCTCTCCTTGTGAGCATAGTGAACTACAATACATATCTATAAATAGAGATGACATTGCCTTAATCCAATCATCTTGGGAGGCCTAAAATTGGATTCGATATATGTATGTCGGAAGGATCGGGTACCATGGTGGTCTGACCTCCTTCTAGATGATTCGAAGGTAGCAGAGTCTGATCTTACATGAATTATTTGAGTCAACTCAATCTCTCCATAGAGTCTCCATAGAGTTTTACATATATGAAAATAATGAGCCAAAGAGGCAAATAACAAGAAGTCCCCATGGTATAGACCCTGAACAAGTTTAAAGATAAAGCTTACAAGTAGAGCTCCACCATATTTATTGAGTACTAACTGGTTTATTAGTCATCGTTAAGACTTGTGTATGGCTTTTAACTATGGAGTGTTTGGCCAGTTGTTATCTTATTTATCTCTCATGACTTTATCATAGTTATCATTGATTTTGTCTCAAATTTCTCCTTTCAATGTAATCAATGTGTTTGTTTCACCGTTTCTTATGCTCTGGTACCACCGATTAAGGTGCTGGTAAGATTTTGCTCACCCTCAATGATATGAGGGATCAAACGGATCACTTCTTTGACCTTTTTTGTTGCATAGTCTCAATCAAATAAGGAATTTTGTAGAGGCTACTTAGACAATGTTGAGTATCCCTTGAGGCATAATAATCTTGTATTTATAGATTCAGAAAGGCCACTTCACTAATTGACTCGTTTATATATTATCTATGAAAAAAATACAAAAATACCCCTAGAGGGGGAAATTTTGATTTCAATTCAGAAAAGTTACCAATATGTTCGTTAGTCGAATTATTTCATCATATTCCAATTTGGGAAGGATTTAAGCTCATTTATTCCTTATTTATGAAAAAGAAAAAATTATTTTGATGACTGGAGCCAATATATTCCCAAATTCCCATACCAAATCAAAGTATGTGAAATATATAAAAAATAATAATAATAAAAGAAAAAATAAAAAGAAATTGGTTTTTGAATCATTCGATTCAAACATGTATAGCCTAATTTATAGGCGATCAAGGTTCGAAACCCGTTTTGGACAAGCTTGGCCTAGCCCAGCTCTCCTTGGAACTAATCCAGTTCAGAAGGGAACCTTTAAAAACAAACGATAGCCAAAATATATTAATAGATTAAGAAGAAGAAGATGCCTATCAATAGATTAATCTGTTCAAACGCCTTTATAAATATATTGAAAATGCTTTGTACACGTAGACTGAGACCAAAATATATATTAAAAGTAGGGGTACAAGTTTGTTTGGCTCTGACGGCCTGAACCCACCCTTATCCCGCTCTGATCCCGAACAAATATAGACCCAAAAATTTTGGCCCTGAGGGCCAGCTCGATCCTGAAATTTCTGACCCTAAGTCAAGGTCAGGGTGGATAAAGGTTGATGCCTTTGGCACGCCCAGCTTGCCCTGAACCCAGCCCTGGTTTTTTTACCTTGACTTTTGGCCCTGGTTTTGGCCCAGCCAGGCCCTAATTTTTGCCCCTGATGTTGACCCTGGTTGTGACCCTGATGTTAAGCCTAAATTTAACTGAATTTTATATATTGTTTGACACTGAGTCATTAACACCTCAAAACTCCTAATATATCTTCTCATCTATCTCTCTTGCTTTTTTTACCCAAAAAAAAGATCTCTCTTGCTTTTCTTACCAATAAATTTGTAACTTTGTATTTTTTATCTCCTCTTTATTATAAATATTTTTTTTTTTTATGTTATTTCATATTTTGCAGGGTCAAGGTCAAGGTATACCCAGCCCTTGATGGAAAACCAAGGTCAGGGTCAATCAGGGTCAGGGTCAGGGTCAAGGTCAGGGTTATCTCGGCCCGACCCTCAAAAATCAGGACCAATCAGGGCGGGTAAGGGTTGTGCTAAACCCTAAAGGGTAGGGCCTGGGTTGAAGTTTTGCGACCCTGAGTCAAGGTCAGGGCGGGTTTGGGCCCAATTAAGGGGACTCAAGGTTAGGCTAGGGTTTTAAGAAACCCAGCCCAACCCAGCCCTGTTGCACCCCTAATTAAAAGTCATAAGGTTCTATTAGATAGATTAATGGTCTAAGTCGCTATCGTCACTTGGCCTTGATGTCACCAGATAGCCTATTGATGTTGATTCCTAAGAAAAGTTCCATAAATATGGACTTTCTCTTTTCGGATTAGTTAACTTGTACCCGGTTTTAATTACTTCATGGAGGCCATGAACCCATCTAGGTTCTTCCTTGGCCCTCAAGGTGTCTTGAGGAAGTGATAAACATACTTTCTGGATGTTGATTGGCCAAGCATATTGACAGTCTTTTGCAGCATTGATGAGAAGATGCTCTCATAGATGCAACATGGATGGTTTAGATGGTTTGTGAAAATTTTAAGACTGATAGTCATTGTCCCTCTTTAATCAATAATAAGTACAAGTTTCTTTCATGTTGAGGATATCTTTGAAAACTTTCTTATAGTATATGAAATCTCTCTTTTGCTAGAGTGAGTTGAAAAGAGCAAGTTTTGATGCTCTAAATGAGTGGCAAGTTGGAATTCTAACTGCAGCTTCACTTCTGAGTCTTGAACAGCCTCCAACCTTGTTCTTCCTTTTATTATTATTATTGGGTATTCTTCATTAAGGTAAGTCCCTCTCTCTTGTTTCATTAAAATCCTCTTTATTCCCTTAGTTGCTTAGTTTTGCATACACAAGAAAGTGTTTGGTCCTACCTTTTTAGGAAGTGGCCATGCATCCATGTATATTTGATTGGAACATTGTTCTAAGAGTGTAAATTTGGCCCGATCGACTCGAATCTACATTAAGCCTAAACAGGGTCTAGGCTAAGATTTCTAACCTAAGGGTGGGTTAGGGTTGAAAATCTTCTATCATAATAACCTGATTTATACCATATCCCCCTTCATCACTTTAAATACTTTAGTAGCATAGTTTAAACTTTTACATCTACGGTACATAGTGAGTATTATAATAAAGATTACTTGTTTTATAAATTCAATCAACTTCAATATTTGAATGTATTAATCTATTGGTATTTCTTCTTTTTTTTCTTTTTTTTTATTGCATAGGACACAAATAAATAAAAAAAAAAATTTGAAGGAAGGTCAAACGGGTTCAAATCAGATTCAACCTAGTTAGTTAGGTAAGCCTAAGCCTGGTAAGGTTGGGCCTCGTTTAAGATATCTCAACCCGGCCTAGGTTGGGTTGGGCCTAGGCTATGTTTAGGAGACCTAGGGTTGAACTGAGATTTTAAAAAACCTAGGCCCAACCTGACCTTGTTTCACCGCTAATTCTAAGCACGATATCTATGTTTGCAAGTTGTTTCATGTCTTATATTAGCATGATGTTTATAAAATACATTATCTTTCTTCTTCTTTTCTATACATGAGGTTCAATATATCATCTTTATATTTGTTCCATGATTTTTATATATGACCTTTAACACAATAGAGATTCATATATGTATGCCTTATATTTCTTTCTCATGAAACATTTATTAGGTTAATTTCCTTAGTTTATGCTATCATGTCTCTGTTCATGTTTGCTTCTCATGTAAGGCTTGGGTTTTCTTTTTAGTCCATGGATTATGCTTGGTTTTAATATTTTCATATATCATATTCGCATGCTTGCATACATGTTTTCAACCTTTTTCATGGTTTTCGACATTGGATCAGGAGTTTTCCCATTTTTCTAGGTTGTAGTATTGATCTTCATATTTCATGTTTTCACCTTTACTTAACTTTAGAATTTTTTTTATTTTTTTATTTTTTTCCTTTTTCCCTTATTTTCAGGGATTTTTCTATATTTTTCTACACTTGTTTTAGCCCTCTGGGATTTTTGGTAATTTTATTGTATATGAATTTTCATATTTATTTTGTCATATTTTCATCATGGTAATGAGGGTTTTATCATTCTCATGATTTTTCTTTATCATTCCATTTATTCATGTATTAGGATTAGGATTTTCCTAGTTAGGGTTTTGAACCTCCGTCTTATGTAAATTTAAAATAACAACGAAGCCAAACCTCCATGTATATATTTCCTAAACCTTATCTCTTTATTTCAGCATTTTATTTAATTGTTTTAAAAATGTGTTAGATTTATTTAGCCAAGTAACAGAAAGATTGGTTCTCATCGGGTAGATCAGGGTTCCTAACACCTTTCTTGGATCGTAACTTAGACCTTTGCTCAAGCTAATGGTTCCACAAACTCCCCCATTTGGTGGTCATTGAGTCAATTTTATGTTTTGTGGGTCATATACCCTAATCTAGGTGGTGATATTCTAATTTGATTCCCCCTTTCTTTTCAAAAAGGGGTGAAGTGGAAAACATGTGGTGATCCCGTGTGTTAGTCCATTATTCCTTCAAAAGGATCCACCATTAGAGACTGAATTTATTGATTTAGAAAAAAAATAAAAAATTGGTACAAAATCGAATGACTAAGAAATTTGATAGTAGGTATTCCCTCGTGGCCAACTTATGCCTTTAATATAGTACATTGTGACGGTTAAGCTGTAATTGTTAAGACAAAAATAAGGTCTATAATGAGAAAAAAGAGGTATATATGTCTAAGGCATAATCTGATTAGACATTATTAATGATATCAATTGACTTTGTAAAGTTCGAAAAATAAAGTTGGCTCACATGTTTACAAAGTCTTGAGGCATCTAAAAGTAAAAGCTTAAGGTCTATGACATAAGTAATGTGATAGATATTCTATCCACATAATAAGAGACCCCTGAAATTAGGTTGAAAGGGGTTAAACTAAGGTCATCAGATGACATATACAACACTATCATTTTTTGCTCGTTCTAGTTAAATAAGAAGGTACTACTCACCATAATGAAATGATGACGAGTTTTAGATTTTTAGTTAGCCATAACTTACAAACATGGAGATTTGTTAACTACGGTGCACACAGAATGGACTAACCTAAGTGGGTGTAGGAAGTGGGGCTGCTTCTGGTGAAAATTTTAAAAGAGAATTTTTTAAATGACTATGATTATGAGATGGGGACATAATTATGGATGGTAAGTAATAGTCGGCTACACCGCTGAAGAAAGACTTAAGAATATTTAATTTCACTTATACTCTGTAACTTATCAGACCTAGTATAGATTTAAGTCAAAGACATCTACAATTAAAAGCCTTACTGTTCTGTGTGCTCAATTCCTATGTTTTGTTTAGTCATTATTTTGTAACTTGTGAGGGGAGTTATTGAACTACATGAATTTACGAAGAAAAAGAAATTTTAATTCTTCTCAGAAAATCTTTGCTTCTACCCTTCCGTAATGTTTTTTTTTTTTTTTTTTGGTTGAACCCTTAAAAAAAACATATCAACCCAGTGCCCAAGGCTCCTTCTGCTAGAGAATCTGCGAGGGGTAAATATACCCAGTCTTAATCCCTCTGCTTTGCAGGAGAGTATTTCCAAGTTTTAAAACCATATTGTGTTTTATTCATTCCTTCTAATTCTTGAAAAATCATATACTGGGTTTTGGCTAATATAAACAAATCCAACGTCAAATGCATAAGCAGAGGACCTGTTCCGCAGTTTAATGTACCAAACACTCACTTGAAAGGACAGTCCTCTATAATATAAAATTGGGTAGTGCTTCAACGTTCCCTACTTGTGGGGGCAACGATGCATGCCGCTCCATCTTCATGGATCAAGGCAAAGGGAAATACCGATCCCATAGCAATCATTCTTGTACCAATGTGGGGCAAACAGATACATGAGAACGTGAAAGCATTCCCGCACTGGCATACGCAACCTGAACAATCCTAGACCATTGAAACTACAAGGCCAAACGAACAATAGAATATATCAGGGTCTAATATGATATAATAATACCCTCTTTCCCATTCAATGGTTTAGATTTGCCACAATTGGCATGTGATGTAGCAAAATTGGGGGATGCAAAAACTGCAGTGCCTACTCATACCACCGGTATGCATCCTTCGTGGGAGGAAATAAGAAAACCTGGTGTAAAATATCAAGATTCCATTGACAGACATCCCCACATGACCAGATTGGCATGGAAATGGAGAAATTGCTATTATATAAATTATCAAACATTACAACCTTTCCCTAATTTGAACTGCAATTCTTGTGCCTTCCTCCAACACAACCCAAGCTACTCTTGTTTTTTTTTTCTTGTGGTTTTCATAAGAGTGTTGGAAGAAAAATGCATCATCAGAAACCAGATCAAGGAGACACCTTTTGTGAGTATCTTATATACAAGTCTGTATGAAGAATGTAATCATCTGCTCAAATAAGTTGACAGTCAGACACATTTAGTTTCCTACCTACCATCCTTCTTCCGGTATGCCAGAACCTGAAATAGCACAGGCATAAGAGGCTGATGATTGCAAGACATAACACAGTCAAAATCTGCTAAAACACGTTTATTTCAGGGTGATCTCACCAGTTGGGCTTGGCAGGAGGTAAATTTAGCTTGAAGTTTTGCCAGGGTGTCTTGCTCTTCCAACAATTGAAGATCACCTTTGGAAAGACTAACAAGAGACTTCAAAATCTGATCATCCTTGGAGGTTGAAGAATTGAACAATGACCCACACTGGTCAGCGTTTGTATAGTGGGGCTCTTTTACCACCAATATTTGGACGTCTTCAGCTTGCACTGCAGTGTGGAGAGCAACATACTGTGCACCATACATGCATTACCGGCACCATTTTGATAAGTGAGATAAAGTTTGTACAAGTCAGGAAATAAGTGAAATAAAAATTGATGAGAGAGGACGTGTAAAGGATTTCACTTGGCATAAGTGTCTAATAGACAAGCTAGGTCGGCAGCAAAGGTATGGTCGCTGCAAACTCGGTATACTTTCTTCGTCCAAAGGGATCAGTGTGAGATGTACATCCAACTGAATAAAGAAACCACAATAAAGACCTCAATCAGTGGGTGCATGTGAAAGCCCAAATAGCAAATAAGCAAACAGATTCCTCTTATACCTCATCTTCCTTTTCATCCAAGCTTCGCAGGTGCTCTACCAACTTAGATAAGCGGGTAATTCGAGCATTCTTACCATTATTACCGCTAACACTACCATATCGTGTGTGACTCCGCACACCACCCTTGCCCCAAGCCAGTACTTCCGTATTTCCAATCAACCCAGGGGATGCACCTGTGCTTTCTCTGCTCACTTCCAAATCATCATTTTCATCACAGCCTCCATCTGCATTGGCAGCTGCAGAAGAAGGCTGAGAGAACCTTGGTCCTGGCCATCTCCTGCATCTTTTAGGTTTTACCTCTATGTGCTCATCAGAAGATGAATCTTTGCCTCCATCATTGCCATTTGTCTCATCATCATCATCAGATCCTTGAAATTCCAAACCACGACCACTTCTTCTCGCTCTTGGATGAGAGCTCCGATAATTTCCATGAGATCTCCTAAACTTAGTGCGTCTCCGACCAAGTGCTTCTGATTGCCGTTTTAATGTCTGAGCAATGGATGCTTGGATCTGTCCAAGCAAACCAAGAGAAGGTTCTAAAACAACACTGGGCAAAGGAATCTTAGCCAAAAACAATAAAAGCATCCCCTTTTCTAGGCTGTGGACCATCAGCAAGAGTGAAAAATACACACCAATTAGATCACTTTTAAGTATGATCAAAGCAGTTTTGACATCACATTAGCCCAGCCAGGAGACTGACTAGATTAATTTTCTCTATTAAATGCAGTGAACTTTTTTTTTTTGGCGGTGTAACCAATGGAATGGATGCCTTCAAAATTCAGACGCTTGCGCTCCTTATGATGGAATTCAGTACTACTGACTTTTATGTGGCATTAATGCAGATGGGCACATGGAATCTATGCATGCATATACATTATATTATATTATATATAAATTCTTGCAAATATTCACCTGCTTATTCCGATTCCTCTCCTCTTCATGGAAAGCCAGTTCCTGCAAGCATACATTCAGCAAAGGTAAATGTGCTCAACACGTTGAATCACATTTTAAAAATATGAAAGAGAAGGATATTTGAGTTAACTAATACCTCCTCCTCATACTTATCAATATCTGGATATAATGCAGCAATTAGAGAATCATAGTTTGGATCGTCCCTCAAAGAACGCCGACTTGCACAATGTGTCCGGCAAGCAGGACATTCATTGTTCCTGCAACAAAGGCAAGGAATCCGTTTATATTAAAAAGGCATAGTTGAATTGAGTGAAGCAATTGTCCCATTGAATTGAGTAAAGACAAGCTGGCATAGTTGCATAACATACCCCAGTCGCATTGATTTGTCAATGCATTCCCTGCAAAAGCGATGTAGGCATTCCATTACAGTTCTTGTTTTCCGAATGATACCTGAACAACAAAACAGATGATCAATTATAGCTTCTCCTATATAAATAGAGAAGTGTCAGTTTTCTGCCAAATTCCCATACACAACCAACTGGCTTGCTATAAAAAAGAGTCATTAATATCCATACAAAGAGAATGCAAGGTCCTGATTGACAATCAAATGGGGGTGCATGCTGGGAATAGCTATGGTGCTGGAGGAGTACGGAGGAGCAATACACATAGCCTATACACTAGAGCCACATGAACATTAGCAGATGCAGTCGGACCATCATCATCATCATTCGACATGAATGATGTCATTAAACTGGCAATCTACAAACCAGAGGGCAAAGAACGGTTATAGCCAAGGTCTATGGGCATCAAAAGACATACTTGTTTACTATGTTCTTTTTCCTCCACCAACCGAAAAAGTTGGGATTCTTCAACCGAAGCCTAACCCAAGTTCCTATATCAAGAACCCAACCTGACATCAATATCAGGTTGGGTCAGTTGGATCAGGTCGATTCCAGCAAATTGTTACAATTTAGAGGGAACGAATGAAAAGAGAACGATTTTTTTTTATTAAGAGTTTGTCACGTGTCTTATGGGTTAAAGGAAAGACAAGATGGGAAAATTTGCGTTTGGGGTGGGGGTGAGGGGGATGAATAATCCAGAGTGAACAAAATAAAATGTAGATCAAGATAATTACATGTCAATTAGTACCTTGCACCATGATTTTTATTAATGTATGGAGAAAGGTCGCAGGCTGAGCCTAAGCCAGGAACCATCCCAGCTGCCTCATCCATTTCTACCACATGGACTAATGATTTGATCATTCAGATTATTGGATATATGGGGATGCTCTGGATAGGGTATATGTTAAATTTAGCAGTCCATCTCAACCATATGGATTTCCTCATGGACTTCAAACAGATTCGACTGTCTCAGACAATTTTGGACAATTATCTGACACATGGCCATCTCAAATTGGACTGAAAGTCTGAAACTCAATCCTCAATTAGGTAAAGACGTGGACAATAGGTCAACAAAGTTTGCATGCCAATAAACACTACCATGTGGCAGAAAGAAAAAAAGGGGGAACCAAAAGAATTCTGGCCAAGGAGCATCTGAATTCCCATGACTTAGTATTTTTTTGAAAAATGATGTTAGCATGTCAAATTTTAAAGGATCAAGTTTTCCTCCACCCATGGAGAAGGAAGAATTCTTTCACCACTGGTGATGTGACCCTATGATTGAACTCCCTTGCCATGAATTCCCACCACCCCATTATGTAGGGTCGAAAATATCCTTCCACTTGCTAATCAAAGGGTTCAGATCTTCATGGTGAGGAGATTCTCTCTTCGCCATGGATGAAGTGCAACTGTCTCCATTTTTAAATTTAAATTTAACATTGATATTTTTATAATTGTGATCTTTAAAAGTTTTGCTTGCACTTCTATCAATAAAATTTCCTCCTCCTCCCCCCCCCCAAAAAAAAAAAAAGTCACCCATCCTTCCAGAATTTGTTCATATATCAGTCTATTTGTAACACCATCTTTTGTAATCAAGTGAACTTCAATCAAACTTCCTGAAAATAGGTTTAGACCCAGAGTCCCAAGTCTAATGCTGCTCTATTTTACATCTTTACAGCCTCCAACCCATCAAGGTTTAAGATCTCGCTCTCACCCCCATTTGGCATATCCAAAAAAGAGATATCTGGCAAGATCTCGCTGGGATCATGTATTTTTTCCCGGTTGATTTGGTGGTTGGTCTCGGTGGCCATATGATCATTGTAGCCCCTGAAACTTGGTATTTACCCTATTTTAGACATTCTAAACACAATGAAAACATCAATTTTTCAAAAAAATCAAACATAAAATGGTACTTCGTACCCTATGTAAGTAGTCTCCGACTCTTCAGACCCTAGGCCAGTATGCTCTATTCCACAATCCACATTCCTCAATCAACACATGACACAACAAAATCATAAGAATTTACAAGACATCATAGATAATTACTTAATTGTTTAATAATTAAAATTGATGACTGATGAGTCACATTCACATACATTGAAAATTAAAGTAACTCCAAATGTGGATGAGGAGGTAATATTCTCTACTGTTTAAGCTTAAATGAGTGCAGGAATGGAGATCCTTAAGAAAAAACACCAAAATCCTTGCTCCTTAGTGTTTTTTCTTCAAAAAGGTCGAGAGAGAGGCGAGATATAGGCGAGATCTCGAGATCTCGAGATCTCAATTGAGTTTTTGTACAATTATGACTCGCAAAATACATCTCGTCTCGCCTTTTTGAAAAAGAGAGATATTAGCAAGATCTTGTCGAGATCTTGCCGAGATCTTAAGCCATGCAACCCATACAGTCCTCTACTTGCATAATGAATATGTTGCTAAAAATAGAGAGAAGGGGTGCAGTGTGCAAGTCTATAGTGCAGATACAACATACAATAATACAATTTTGAGGATGGAGATACAGTATGCTCTAACTTGTAAAGTTGTGGAAGAGACTCTTGAATACAATGAAATTTGTGCATTTTGCAGGAATCTGGTGAAGATCTATAACTAGTTTGTGATGAAAGTTTTCAAAAACTTAAACTACCATAAAAAGAGAAGAATATCACATCTGACATAGATTGACAGCCTAAGCTAATGAATAAAAGCAAATCAACCTAGATGGTGTTTAGAAGGTGAAAAGAAAAGGTTCAGCTGCAGTGTGGAGGGATACCAAAGTAGAAAACCAGGTTTTAAGGTCACAGATAACAGAAGACTAGAAGAAAAGAAAAGTAAGGATAAGAAAACTTAGAGAAGTGTGTGAATGTGTGTGTGGGTGGGAGTGGGAGTCTGCGTGTGAGTGTGAGTGTGAGTGTGCGTGCATGTGTTTGGGTGTGTGTGTGTGTGTGTGTGTGTGAGTGTGTGTGTGTGTGTGTGAGAGAGAGAGAGAGAGAGAGTATGAACAGAACTTCTATGAACAATAAAATGAATGATAGAGAAAGAGATAAAAGTAAATTAAAGTACTAGAATAAGAGACGAAAGACAGGAACAAATTTATCTAGACTTCAACCTAGCATTTCACTTGGTGATATCTCTAACATACAACTTCCTCTCCACTCAGGTCTTGTAGCCAACCCCAATCCTCCAGTTCTGCTAATATTACAAAAAAAAATTATAATACTTCTAATTAAACTTGGACTGTAATTTTAGATCCAAACATATTTCCAATAGTTATGGTAATATTAGACAAAATTTAGAATACATCTAATTAAACTTGGGACTGTAATTTGAGATCCAAACATATTTCCAATGGTTATTACACCAACTAGAAACCAGAGTAGCTAAATCAAGCTACAAGAAAACCCCTTCAAGCTTAGACAATGCGCCAAAAGAAACCCTGGAGAACAAGAATGTCAATATACCAGAAATTACAAAACTGTGACTGTAAAGAGAAAAATAGGAGAAAATTGAGTGGGCAAAGCAAGGAGAAAGTGGCAACTTGTGCCGCACTCCCCTTATCTCTTGCCCAAATAGTCATCATTGATCATGAGGACCCCAACCAACAATTGATTGAAACTTGGGCACAGTTGTCGAGGCATTTTTTCAAAGGCTTGATGTGCCCTCAGCTTTTCTTTTTCTCTCACAAAAAGAACCCCCTTGCTCTCCAAAGCGTCACCTTGGCAGCCTTGTGACCTAAGCGGTATCCTTGGCTTCTAAATTTTTTTTTTTTATACATGTGATACAAGTTAATGCTTTCTCTAACCTATTTAATTGGCTTGTGTATATTAGTTCGATACACACTGTCATATACGATAGCATGCAACAACAACTCAGCCTTTTCCCAACTAGATGGGGTCGACTACATGATAGCATGCATTAAGAAAGATTAAACAAAAGAGAGAAAGAAGAGGAGAATAGAAGATCAAAGAAATGGAACCGAGGGCCAAGGACTATGACACTGAGAACCCTTCTCTGCTTCCCTGTGACAGGCAACAGCGATGGTGCAAGTGTGTGAACCGACGTGTGCAGAACAGGTAAGCTACTCTTTCTTCTTCTATCTTTCTTTGCAGTTTCAGTGTAATGAGTGGAACCTCCTTGGCCAAGTGGGTGTATTCTACTGTTACTACTGTGCTTATAGGCCCTGTCCTGTGATTCTTAGTCCTGCTAGTCCCTTTACTATTTACCATCAATTAGGTCAGTTTTGCTAAGGTTTTCATCACTTACGAAGACTCTGTTTCTAGCTTATTTTTCTGAAATCTGAAACTTGACATAACGCAATTAATACTGCTTTGTTAGCCACTTAACCCCGAAACTTCACCCACATTCCTCTTACACCAATCAATTAAACCATCATTCTGACTCTGATTTTATACCCACCTTGCTACCTTCCCTGTTTTTCTGCAAGCCCACTTTAGTTCAAATCACACCCTACTGCTGGCTTCAGATTTTTTTGAGTTTGACCACTAATAGGTCCTTCCTAGTCCAGCACATGAATGGACTTTCCACCCCAGCAAAGCTCTAGTTTTTGAGGTATCAGTTTTCTCCGACCAAGCCATATCCCTGCCGTGTTCCCTATCCTGCTTCAATTTCTTGTCATACCATCAAGCATATGTTACTTTGCTGTGAATGCCTTAATCTCTGTGGTACAATGTTTTGGAAGTTGAAGACCAAGTGAATGCTCAAAAGGATCTTTTGTTAGAAGCTTAGGGGCTTAGATCCTAAAATCTATACATATATGCAAACCTGGGTACCTGGCCAGAGCCTTGGGTCACCTTGTCACCATGACAACTATAAATTTGGGGCTGATTCTACTCTAAACAATAAATGTCTACTTCATCAACATTATTAAACAAGGAAAGACTGGAGTTGAACATTGCCAATCGAGGATGAGAAAGCAGCTCATATGTGCAAATCTGACTGCCAAGTACGAGCTTGGAACACCTGTTCTTAAAAAGGACAGTAAAATCCCCAGCAGAGCAAGATGCAGTAATTACTAAATGTTTTTTATTTTCTATCACAATTGTATCTATATATCTATGTGATTGTTAGATGTTGTGGCAAGAAACCGTCCTAGGCCGCTTTCGTGCCCTGCACAAGGGAACAAACACAAGAGGGTGAGCCGGGCTGATCCGGCGGGGGACTCTCCAAGGCCTAAGTCAGACCTTTTGGCAAATAGATAATTCCAGTAAGAATGGAAAAAGATCAGTCCCTTGGAAAGAGGTTTACCTGTGTGTTTATAGCTGAAGGTGGCGGCCATTAAATGAGAATCCCGCTTTGATAGCTTCCTGTTGCTAGTAGAAGTGTGATAGGAAAGTGAATGTGGAGGATGTTGCCCTTATGGGAACTCCTCGTATTGGTCATATCCTGGGGGGATACAGTGAGATACCCTTTCATCTATGGAAGATTCAATATTCTGATGTGAGTCCTTTACGGACTAGGATTGTCCCGTATCTTGCGACCCACGAGGTAGGCTTGGTAAGCCCTCTTGCGCGTCTGTTGTCCAACTGGTGAGTACTTGGGACCTGTCATTCAGTCAAGGACCAGATGTAGTTAGGCTCGTTTGATGGCTCAGGCAGCCATGTGCCAGGACATGCGCATTATGTCTCCTTTACGCTGGTACTGGCTCAGCCGTTCGACTGCTACAGTCCCTTTGGTGATATTGATCGGTCGGCTTCTGATCTGGGCGTCTGCTTCAGGTTGGGTGGATGACCTTCTAGGGCTTAGGCCATTCGGTAGGTCCCGTATATCCTAGTCCTTCCACCCGCACTGTTCATTTGGCATGTTTTTTCCGGTTGCATATTTTACCATAACAGTAGCAAGTCAGTTGAGTAAAAGGCACCACAGTTCCTCATTGTGTGCATTTCCTTTATTTATTAATTGATGCAAGCTTATGATAAGATGGCCTGGAGATGCACAATCACATGTAATCTGGTAGCAGTCACAATGTCTCATAAAGTGGATAGTGAGTGGCAATCCAAAATGGTAGGGTACAGAACTTTGTTGCCGTTGGAGTAGTTGGTGGTGTAGGTGGTGTTTGATGATGACGACAAATGATTAGCTCTAAGCTGGAGTTGAAGCTCTTTCTTTTTTAGAGAAACAGACTATTTGTTATCCAATAATATTCCCCTCTAAGCTAGAGCATAGAAATGCATTAGTTCCAGTCAGTGTCCGTTGCAAAGTCTAGGTCCAAGTGACATAATGAAGATATCTAACCTGCTAAATGGTAGAACAAAACATGGAGTATATAATTAACTTCATGAAGTTATACAATTGTTAATTGGTAGAATGGAACATGAAGTGGAATCCTTAGTCATCGAGTGACACCTTGTCCTCAAACTAAGCAAATCAACCCGTATACGGTTGATTCTCTCATGTTAAATGGAATACCCACTTGACAGATTTAAATTGTGATCTGATAGTTATAATATAATTTCACCCATCTCCACACCTCCACCCAAGAGAAGCTCCAATATATGATAAGCTAAAGTCGTTTGAGGTGGCATGGCCATGTTCAACAGGGGCATTTGGATGCTCCAGTACGGAGGAGTGATTTAATTTAGATTAAATAAACTAAAAGAGCCAGGGGCAGACCTAAAATGACCCTAAGAGAAGTGGTTAGGAAAGACATGCATAGCTTAGGCCTTGTATCAAGTATGATCAGAGTTTAAAGTATCGGTCTATATCGTACCATATCGGCCGATACATATCCATATCGGCCCTTACCGATACGATACGATAAGAACCAATACGATACATGGAATTTTTAAAACCCTTTTGTATCGATATGTATCTTATGATACATACCGATACGCACCGATACACCACCGATACGATACGATATGCACCAATACATACCAATACTCTATGAAAAATTCAAAATCGAAGTGAAATGTATGTTTCAGTATGTATCGGTACGTATCGGTGTGTATATGTATGTATCGACCGATACACACCGATACGTACCAATACGGTCATAAAATGGCCAAGATGGGTAATTTTCAGAAAAACACAATTTTTTTATGTGTTTTTGTTTCAAAGTTGCTACCAACCATTTTTCTCTCTAACTAAAGTGGAAATCAAGGTTGAGAACAAGGATTTTACATTTATGGGACAAACTACAAACCTTGGATTCTTAGTTCGATACTCTCAATTTACTATTTATGCATAATACATGTTATATATGGTTTTTTCAACTATTTTTTTTAATGCAAAAGTGTATAAAAGGTGTTTCCTATCAATTTATGTGTGTATCTTTAGCGTATCTCTGATACAATACGATACCCTTCGATAAGTATCTTAATTTTGACCGATCGATACGGCGACCGACACTAATACTTTAATCCTTGAGTATGATCTCGAATAAAGCTGAAGGGAGGGCAAGGATCCCTATAGCCGACCCCATTTAGTTAGGATAAGGCTGAGTAGTAGTATAAAGCAACCAAAGACACATACAAAGCTATAAGCCCAAACAACAATAGCTTTATATATTGATACTATAACAAATAATGACATATTTTCTCTTGATCATCTAATAATAGATGCAGACTCCAAAATTTATTTTCTCACCGTGACAATAATCCCACTAAGAATCCACTCATGCTGATGCTTGACAGGGTAAATTTTTTGAGAATCTTATAACATTGCATTTGTAAGAATTAATTATAGGAGAAAATTAAGGATAGTAGTTTTCGCCCCCCCGACCTCATACATGCAGGAGCCTTATGCACCGGATACGCCCTTCTTTTTTTTTTAATTAAGCATAGTAGTTGCAAGATAGATGTGCATATTAATTAGTTTCTAAGATATCTCAATTCCCATTAATTGGATCGATATAGGCTATGTTCTTGGTTTTTTCTGCGCACTCTGAAAATTTTTAGGTGCATTTAATGTCTTCAAAAATTAATGTGCCAAGGCCTGTTGTATAGCTTGGGGAGCCACAATGCTTGAAGTGACATATACCTTCTTAATTATATTTTAAGTAGAAATATAATCTAACAAATGCTCATATGTGGGAGGAGTCATATACTCCTTGCAACACCAATTTATTGGTAATTTTAATTTACTAAAGGGAGAGGGCGGGCCTTGGCGCAACAATAAGGTTGCTCTATTGCAACCTGGTGGTCATGGGTTCAAACAAGGAAAACAGCCTCTCCACAAAAATGGGGTAAGGCTGCATACATATGCCCCTCCCCAGACCTGCAGTAGTGGGAACCTCATGATTTCATCATTATTATTATTATTTTAATTTGCTGAAGGGATTGGGAATTATTTTATTGAAGAATGCCAATCACACTTTATTTAGTAAGCTATTAACTATGATAGTTGTATCCAGAAGTTAGAACAATGACTGTCAGAAGTGCAAACCTATCCCTAGGAATTCTCCAGATTCCTAGAACCAAGGAGAACTGAACCATTAATTGGTTGATAAAGAACAAGTTTGCAATTCACTGTCTGACAAGATTTTTAGGTGACCACTATATAGACAATGAGCTTCATAGTAACAAAATCCCTACAGAAAAACCAAATGAGATTGTTAAATGTTCGACTGGATTTCATGTATTAAGGCAACCTCTTCTTCAGTCATGATCTGGAGAACCTTGAGAAGAATTCCTATCAAGCCAACTATACTAAATGAAGCTGGATTTATGGTGGGGCTCACATAGGATTTTAAACTTCAGCTAAATTGTCAACATTTTGGTCAAAAGCCTACATTCCTATGAGTCGCACCTAGTTTCTTTTCAACTTCGTCAAAACAGAAATATTTTGCGAAACCTCAATGTTTATTACATGAAGTTGCTAGTTCCTTCTATGACCAAACTTCACAAGAAGATGTTGAAATTGAAAGCAACTGACAGAATTCACTTATAAGGACATCAAGAAATGCAGCATATCTTCCTAATTGAGTAATAGAATGAAGTGAGAGGAAACCTTTTAGAGCTAAGTGTGTGCACTCCAATGAACTAGTACAGCAGAAGGTGTAAAAGAGAATCGCATGCCCTGTCGCGGCAGCTAATACTCCAATATGGATTGTGAGAACAAAGTGATCTCCATATACTCTCACCAAGCATAAGCATAATATGTATCATCAAAACAAACGTTGACTTCCACAGACATCAGAGAAGAGAGTCTAAATAAAGCAACAATGCCATTATCAACCAACGAGCATGCATGTTGTGTTTGACCAAAGGATCTCCAATGATTCACATATATATGTTGCTAAAATTAACTGAGTCTTGTGGATATCTCATCTTAACATCATAGTTTAGAGATGAGATTTTCTCCCTTCATTTTCAACAGGCATAAAGGTTGCAATATGTTAACATAACTGATTATACAGTACATGAGCTTATACGGAAGGTTACACTGTCATTCTACTTATCAAAAAAAATAAAACATTTTCATTCTACATGTGTACTTTACAACTACTCTAAATAGTAAAAGGTTAACTGTATGGTAGGATGTCAATAATTGTCATTCTTCCTAGTCAAACATATGAGCATGAAAGTGAATTGATGTAAGAAAATTGTTCAGTTCCACAAGCAAATAGGCAAAATAGTCACACCTAGGCATATTGGACATTGCACTTCTTTGCGTATGTCTGACAATCTCACCAATACAAATCTGCAGACATATACCAAGAGACAATATTGATAAATAAATAATTTTGGGTAAAGATGGGATGGGATGGGATGGGATGGGATGGGGTGGGTGGGGAGGTGGGGTGGGGGGGAGCAAAGAGATTGGTTCATTGAGAAAAATATAAAGCATATACACACAAAAACTTACATCTTCAATTACAATGACAAAAAATAGAGGGAAAATAATCATTCTTCTGTTATGCTTGGCTTTCTCCCAATAACTCAATTGGCAATAAATTTGAGGCCTTCACGTTACAGAAGACACATAAGGATGTCAATGGGCAGGCCATTGTTAATGCATTTTTTTTATATTGCAATAGGTCTATAAGAACAATGTTCAACCCAATTTCTTTGATTCATGTCAAGTCATTTCATCAACCAGCCCACATACATCCCTTCTGCACATCAAGCATATGCTTACAAATGTGCTGCAGCCTGCAGATCAGTCTAATTGGTTTCTGGAGCCCAACAAATGATAGAACGTAGTTGTCAAGGCATTGCCCAGTCATCGAGGCGCCCTTTGTTGGAACTTGGAAGGGCACCGCCTAAACACCTTGCTGGATTTGCTTTGTTTTCTTCCCCCCTCCCCCAATGCCTAGGGTCACCAAGGAGAAAGAGTTGAATAATGTTGCAATACAGCCCTGGCCTGGATCCCAGGTCTGATCAGACGTCAAAATTCAAGCTTTCAAAGGGTCCTTGGTGGATGGAATTTCAGTCTCTACCACATCATTGTCCAGGGAGAGATACTCAGTCAGAATTTTAGAAGACATACCATGAAAATCTTTATAATATACACGCATATACAAATGTGTAGGTGTAAATAAACCTTGAGGATGCCTCGATAAAGTAGAAAAATTATTTCCCAACAAAAAAATATGTACAATAGCTAAAGGGATATCTAGCAATAGTCGTTTATAAATCATGCATTGCAGCAAGACAATTATCTTAGCACATCTGTGTTTTCACCTGAAATGCAATTAATGAAAAGAAAAGTAACAGCTCGTTTCTACATAGGAGGAGGGAGAAAGAAATTTTACTGGAATTCTAGAAGAATCTAGCATCTAACTAGCCAATATAAGGGATTGAATTCCAAAATGCATAATACAAAATTCACATCATGGTATTAGTCTCACCTGGAGGCAGTGCATGCACATGCTAGTGACAGCAAGGAGATAAAAGAGGCAAAACAACTCCTCTAACAACACAAACCAAGCACAAACTTTATTCGAAGAAGACATTTAGTAAACTACTTCCAGACAAATAAAACTCAAAGGATGCGGGGTGAGAGGACAAAGGAATATGCCCAAGCTCGATCACATTAAATAACTCTAAATAAGTTGAAAAATCTTCTAAAAGGAAAGGAAAGGAGAAAACCTTTCAATGTCCCACTAGACTATAACAGCAAAAAAAGATAAGGATCAGAATTTTGCCATAACAAGTAAAAATACCAACTAGAGTCCTTCGGTTGTTACTGAGAAGTTCAAAGTTGAAATGATGATGGAAAATAATATACGCAATAATATCCAGAGGGAAGGTGGAGATACGAGAAGAACAAAATGACCAACCATTCCTGGTTGACGGCTTATACAGAATTTACTCGATTATCAGTGGAAATGTGGAATAGCCCGAAGAGATTCACCAATCATGCCGGACCGAATAGGCAGAACAGGGAAATGAAACTTCCAGCAACACTGATCAAATGATTACGCACCAGAAAAACAGGTGCTCCTTAATAAGATCATAAGAACTACAGAGCACGGCAACCTCCAAGTTGGATTATCCCAGTAAGACCAAAATCGGTGCATGGCAGCGTTGGCATGAGCTGTTTCGAGCTCAATTGGTCTAATAACAGCACCGCCACCACGAAACATTGCAGCAACAGAGAGTTCAAAGAGGGGGCGGAAAGAGAAGGAATGCGACTCCATCGGTAGATCACAACATGCAAATGATCTCTTACGCGTAAAATCAAGCAGAGTCAAAACGAAGAAAAGATAGTCCACGATCCATAAGATCCAAACAAAGGAGATTCAAATGCTCGTAAAACCAAAAGAGGAGAGAGAACAACATACTCGGTTTCATCTCCGCCACTAGACGAAGGGCTTCCATCGGAATCTGAGAAATAGAGATGAAGATGGAAACGATTCTGAATGAGAAGGTAACTGAAATAACCAATTCAACAACACTAAGCTGAGATTACAAAGATGAGAACACGTACCCTCTCCTTCTTCTTCTTCTTCTTCTTCTTCTTCTGCTGCTGCTGCTTGTGTGTTGTTGTTGCTGTGGTGGTGGTGATGGCGTTGCTGGGATTCCTCTTCGAGATTTTCCGAGGAACGCTTCTGAGCAGGCATTGTTGCTTTTTCCTATGACGAAAGAAATGAAAGCCAGAGAGGCTCTTCTCTTCTTCTCCTCTTCTTCGGTGCTCTCTGTGTCTGTATCGCGTGTCCAGAGAGATTTCCCGCAGGTGACTTGGCTCCTCTTCTTGGTTTGCTTTATTTTTCTGCTTCTCCTTTAGCGCATAGGAGGCAGGGGAACTGGAGAGGGAGAGAGGGAGAGAGAGAGAGAGAGAGAGAGAGAGAGATGCAGAACTGGGAGAAGCGAGCGAGAGACAGAGAGGGAGGTTTTACTCTCACCGGGATTTTATATATCAATATTACGGCGACAAAGCACATGCACTCGATTTCTTCCATCTCGCGTGCCCCTTGCTCGCTCAACGGTGTCTGGGTTGCAAGGGGTAATTTCGTGATTTCAACGGCTTGCGTATCGAGCCGACCGGCTTGCCCTTACTTGTGTCTTTCTGTGTCTGCGTCAGCTTGGAAAATTTAGTTGGATAGTTGCCGGCGATCCTCTCCCAAGTCCCAAAAAAATTTGGCTGTGCTGCAAGAGTTGCAGGCAGCCAATGAAATAGAATAATAGGCCTCTTCTGGTTTATAAATATCTTCTTAAATTTTGATATTTTTAAAAATACCTTTCTAAATTTTATTTCATTGACTGCCAGCAAAGGTTGTGGGTGCAACTTAAACAACAGCCAAATTTTGTCTTCTAAGCTATTCTACCACCACCTTGGGATCTTTAAGTCATGCCAATTTAAGAGCCTAGGTTTTAATTCTGTTTCATAAGCACAAGGTTCAAAGATCTCAACTATTCTTTTATCAGTTGGTTGTAGCTTTGTATAAGTCATGTTAGTAAGTTCATGAAGACATTTCCATGAGACCGCAAGATTATGACTGTAAGATCTCATTTCTAAATTTTGGGTTTTGATCTTCAAAACTATTGAATCACAAACTGTAGGGTTTGTGATAGAGGCAAAATAGTTTGGTTTGATTTTGAACCAAATATAACCATGTACAATATTCGATTCCATTCCTCCTATAAGGGCTTTATAGGATTTTTTATAAATCTTTTATCAAAAAGGACAGTAATAATTGGTACGTCCATTCCCTACCTAAATAAAGATGTAATTTCAATTTGTATCAAACCTTGATGAATATATCGTAGTTGAGGGTGTTTCTTCTGCAATCTTTTAATTTGATTAATGTTAAAAATCGAAAATTCTAATGTATTTTCATCAGTTCCCCAAGTAGTGGTGTTTCCACTGGCCTGATAAAAAAATCTAGTGGTCCAGAGATTTAATTTTGAAGATTTGTAGACATCAAAATGAAAAAGTTTTTTTTTTGTTTGTTAAAGCAAGATAGTAAACAAGAATCATTGAGGGTAACATCTTCTCTAACAAGGTTTGAGAAAGTAATAGAGTTTTGTTCTTGTTGTGGATCTTGTTGTAATTCTGCTTCTTCAAAGGGTTGAGAAGCCGTGGTAGAGTGCATTATAAAAATAAATTCGACATCTGAGTCAGAAGAAGCAGAAATCGAAGTAGTTTCTAATTCATAAAGGACGTCTTCAGAATCAGAAATCTCTGTTTCAAAAATGATATCAAATTTATTTTGTTCCAAAAATTTTATCATGTTTTTATGCTTATTTTTCTGGTTGGGACATTCATTTGCGAAATGGCCCAATTCATTACAAAGGAAGCAACGACAATCTTTTTTAGATTTACATTGTCCCGTGAATTTGGATTTTGTAGATTATTTACGTACAAAACGCCTATTTGAAAATTTATTTTTTTGTTGAAACCTATTTTTTCAAGGCTTCCATTTTCTTCATATAAATTTTTTATTTATCTTATACCTTCTGGGAGGTTTATAATGAAAATGTGATTTACCAAACTCATAATTGGCTGAATAATATCTTAGACATAAAGTTGGGTTAACTTTATGTTTAATTGCCTTAACTGCTTAAGCTTTGAGGCAGTTGTCAATAATAATCCGGAAAATGAAATTGATTTGATTTCCTAAGGTATCTGAACTTCCTGAACTTGAAAAGTATTCAGAATAATTTTTTACGTATAATTCATCCCCAGGTGATGGCAGTTTGGGGAAGAATTGTTGTAACCAATGGTTAGAATGTGTGCCATCTAACATATGATAATAATGCATGTATGCTTTTGCAAAGTCTTCAAAAGCATTCATGTTTAATTGCCTTAGCTGCTTTAGCTTTGAGGCAGTTGTCAATAATATAGTCTATTAAAAGAAAAATAACAAAAGTCCATTAAATTATTTAAAGTACTACTAATAAATAATATGGTAGGGTCAGAATGAAAACTATGATTATATTTTCCTTGTGTGCTTGAAGCATAAGGGAAAGCAGAAGGATTCATAACTTCTGATTAAATCTGTAATTCTGGTAACTAAGACCATCTCTTTCTTACTGATCTGCCAACAACCAAGCTCTTTTTCAAACGGCAACTGACCAAAATTAGAGCCAAAAGATAGATACAAAAGAGTTGAGATCTTTGAACCTCTTGCTAATGAAAAAGAATTAGAACCTAAGCTCTTAAATTGGCATGACTTAAAGATCCCAGAAAACTGGCTTTTGACAGACATCCTGTCAAAACCTCAAGCACCGCCAAGAATTCCTCAAACCTTTGATATCTTGGCTTCTGGAGATACTCTATATCTCAAAAGAAGATTTTCTTTTTCTACCCCCGGTGAAGGATCTTCTTCGTCATCTCCTGTTCAAGGAAGGAATTCAATTTCTGAATATCCTCCTTATAATCCTCAACTTTTTAGAAGCCATGATCCCACGCAGTCTTCTAAACAATTAGATACCTAATCTGAAGCCGAATCAAATATGCTTGCTTATCATAAATATGAGTTGGAAGATAACAAATGAAAAAAAGAAGAACTCATACTATCATTAAATGAAGGAAAAAAACATATTTATGCAAAAGGTATCTTTAAGTTCCCACAATTTGAAGAATATAGCCTTGACATCCTCATTGACACAAGAGCAACACATGTTGTTTGTCAATGGAATGCAATCCCTGAACACTATTGGGAAAAGATGGAAAAACCAATCTATGTCCATGGTGTCACGGAACCTTTGGTTATTTTAGAGTACAAAGCTCATAAAGTTCCAATTTATTTGAATAATATACAATTTATTATTCCCAAAATTTTTGTTTTTCCTTCATGCATAGTGATTTTTTTCTTGGAAATACCTTTTTACAAAATCATCTTTCTTTAACAATTTTATATAATTCTATAAAAATAACTTTAACTCTATTGAGGTTACGATACCAATTCTCCCTCAACACAGTTTTTTCATCGAGAAAGGTTTTAAACCAAAACCAACTATTCGAATTCTAGAACCCACTCATTGGCTCTACCAAAAATTATCTAATAACTTTAGTGAAAACCCATTAAAGTTATAGGATAAAAGCCCAAGATTTTTCCATATCCAACTCGATGATCCACTAAAGATCATTAGAGTAAAACCAATTTTATATTTTAAAGATGATATTAAGGAATTTGATATTCAATTAAAAGAGTTACAAGAACTCAAATTAATTAAACCATCAATAAGTTCTCACACTAGTCCAGCATTTATGGTACGCAACCATGCTGAACAAGTCAGAGGAAAAGCCCGTATGGTAATCAACTATAAGAGGCTTAATCAAAACATTATTTTCGATGGATACTTCACCCCAAGAAAAGATGTTTTTATTCATAAGACCAAAACCGCTAAATATTTTAGCAAATTTGATTGCAAATCAGGGTTTTGGCAAATTAAATTGACTGACGAGAATAAACCACTCACAGCTTCTAGTGTCCCATTTAATAAACATTATCAATGGATAGTTATGCCTTTTGGTCTTAATACAGCCCCTCAAATTTTTCAAAGATGGATGGACTCTATATTTGGGGATCTACCTTTTATGACTGTATATATTGATGATATCCTCGTTTTCTCTTCAACTAAGGAAGAAATCAAGAACATCTCAAGCAAACCTCTCAATTATTCCAACAACATGGAATAATTTTAAATCCTAAAAAGATCAAATTAGAGAAAACCTCTATCAATTTTCTTAGACTTATTCTAACACAGAATGGGTTACAATTACAAGATCATATTTTAGGAAAAATGAAGGAGTTTTTTGATAAGCTGTATGATAAAAAACACTTACAACAGTTTCTCAGAATTTTCAATTATGGTTGAAATTTTATTAAGGACCTCTCTAAAAAAGAAAGACCATTACTGAAAAAAATTATACAAAGATAGTGAATGGACATGGAATGATTCTGACACACAGGTCATCCAACAAATAAAGAGGGAGCTAATAAATCTTCCTCCAATATATTTTCTTGCTCTAGGTGATTTCCTCATCTTAGAAAACGATGCTTCTAATGAACATTGGGGAGCAATATTAAAAGCCAGACCCCTAAAAAATCAAACAGAGGAACAAGTTTGTGGATACAATTCAAAAAAATTCATGTATACACAAATACATTATATTATATTTGAAAAAGAACTTTTAGCTCTTCTTTTTGGATAACAAAAATTCAAAATTTTTCTTATACTAGAAAAACGATTTTTAATACGGACCGACAATCAGGCAGTTCGAGATTTTTTGAAATCCAAAAAACATGAAGAAAATGGCAGAAGAATTAATTGGCATAATGAAATTAGTTAATTTAGATTTGAAGTAGAATATATTAACAGTTCAAAAAATTTTCTTACAGATTATCTCAGTAGACAATGGAAAAACAACAAAGCAATGATGGATGGATAACCATCAAAGGAAAAAAAAGCAAGGCAAAAGAGTCCTCAAGCAGACCTACTGCAAAGGAATCTTCTAGCAAATCAACAGCACAAAAGCTTTTTGAGAAAAAATCTTCAGCATCATATACTCGACTTGCTAATAAGATTGAATTATTACAAGCTTCACTTACCCCAAGTGAACCATTTCAATATTCTCCGACATCAGGAATATCTCAATGGACTCTACTATCTCAGATTCAATGGACACAAACTCCATTATCTCAAACCCCTTATTCTCAAATTCAGTGGGCTCAAAACATATATAAGACCCCTCTCACTTACCTACAAGTGACTCAGATGTAAAATAATATCCGACTTTGAAATCTCTTACAGAAAGAGCCTACATAAGTCTCTGAATTCAAAATCATTGAATTTCATAGACATTAAGGACTACCCAACGATGTCTATTATATGACTAATCAAGTATGAAAATCACATTATGGCAATAAGAAAAAAGCTTTCAAACAATAGTTACATACTCTTTCCACAACCCTTGCTTAACATTTTGCAAACCAAAAACGTTTTCAAGAATTGATTTTCAAAATCATTATCCAAACGAATTTTGACGATGATACTAAATATGAAAAAATAAACAATTTTCTCAAGCTCTCTGAATTTCTTGCTGATTTTCATAACAACCCTATTTTTGGACACCACGTGTCTTAGGAATCCAACCTGTTTGAGCCAAAATTCACACTTGCTGAATTTCACATACAACTGTTGCTCTCTCAGTCTCTGTAGTACCATCCTCAAGTGTTTTGTATGGTCTTCTTCTGACTTCAAGTAGATCAAGATATCATCAATGAAAACAATGACCCACTTGTCAAGAACATCGTGAAACGCTCGTTTCATCAAATCCATGAAAGCTGCTGATGCATTAGTCAACCCGAAAGATAACACCAAGAACTCATAATGACCTTACTGAGTTCTAAAGGCTATCTTTGGTATATCACTACTCTTTATCTTGAGTTGATAATACCCGAATCTGAGGTCAATCTTTGAAAATACCTTAGCACCTTATAGCTGATCAAACAGATCGTCAATGAGTTGCAATGGATACTGGTTCTTGATGGTTAACTTGTTCAATTCTCAGTAATCAATGCACATACGTAAGCTCCCATCTTTCTTCTTAACAAACAACACTGGAGCACCCCAAGGTGATACACTCGGGCGTATGAATCCCTTCTTAAACAGATCTTGCAATTGTACTTGCAATTCCTCTAATTTTGTTGGTGCTATTACGTACGAAGCCTTGGACATCGGGGCAGCTCTAGAAATCAAATCTATAGCAAATTCTAGCTCCTTGTCAGGTGTTAGCTGAGTGAGATATTCTAGAAAGACTTCTGGGAACTCCTTAACTACCTCTACTTCCTCTAGAGGTGTGACCTTTGCATCTAAATCAATCACCGATGCTAAGTACCCCTGACACCCATTTTCCAACAACTTCACCATTTGCAAAGCGAAGATAAGGACCTTTTTAACCCGCTTTATTATATCCGCTTGGTATATCAGTTCATTCCCTTCATCATCAATCACCTTGATCTGTTTCTCGGCACAAATCACGCTTGCTCGATGTGCTGATAACCAATCCATGCCTAGTATAACATCAAAGTTCTGCATGTTGAATTTAATGAGTTGGGCATCTAACTGCTTTCCACTGATCTCAATGGTGCATGGCCCATATACTCCCTTCAACTGTGTAATTTTGCCTGTAGGTGTGCTAACTATCATCTTATGTTCTAATATCTTAGGTGTCATATCAAGTTTCTAAGTAAACATCTTTGACGCAAATGATGTGAAGCCCCTGAATCAAATTAGACATATGCTGGTATACCTGATATAGGTAGGATACCTAATATAGCAATGGACATAAGTATAGTAGGTTATCAATATTTACTAGAAGGCAATTCTCAAATTAAATCATACCTACTACCACTTTTGTGCTAGCTTTAGCTTCCTCAGCTGACAAAGCATACATCCTTCCTTGTGGTTGACTCCCTTGAGTCAAAGCAAGTTTGTACCCAGAAGGCTAGTTGGTTGGTAAGGCTGGTCGAACTCGACAATCTTTAGTAAAATGCCTATATGAATGGAAATTAAAGCAATGGTTCTGTGAAGCTTGAACCGGAGCGGGAGCTCTCTGAGCCTGACCTTTAGTAAGTGGAGGGTGAGGTGGCCTGGTAGTTGTGGGCACTGTACTGGTATTTAGGCAAAAAGATGTGGTACCCAGCCCACTAGCAGGTCGAGGAGGATAACCCGATGGCCTATAGGGCTGCCTATATGAAGGACCAAATCCGTATGATCCACGAAAATTCTTACTTAGGCTGCCCGAATCCGCATACGGATTCGCTCTCTTCCATACTCCAGGTGAAAGAGATGATTCACCTTTCTTCTTATCTTCCCTGGCTTTAGCCTTCTATACAATAAGGGCATAGTCTGTGAGATCTAATGCCTCCAGTATTGTGCCAATGAATACCTTCAATCATTTTGGAAACTTCTTTCCCTTTTCTTCAGCCGATTTAATGTGAAGGGGTGCAAAGTAGAATAGGGCCTCAAACTGTTGCTGATAATCAAGGACAGACTTGCTTCCTTGAGTCAAAGCCAAGAACTCATATTTCTTGCGTTTTCTAAAACTCTGAGGGTAGTAATTTTCTAAGAACAACTCCTTGAATTGCAACTATATGGGTTCTGGATGTGTGGCAAACAATATGGCCTTTGAGGCTTGCCACCAGGAGTTGGCCTCATTCTTAAACTGTAACCCTACACAAATAATCTTTTGAGCCTCGATGCACTCAATCACTTCAAATATCTTTTCAATCTCTTGGATCCATCAGTCCGGTTCCAAAGGGTCACTTCCCACCTTAGTGAATGTAGGTGGTAGGTTCCTTTTGAATGACTCCACCACTCTTGTGGTATAGCCCACCGGCTGAAAATATGGTGCATATGCTGGATGGTACGGGTAGGGAGGTGGCATCATATATGAAGGTGTACCCTGAGGTAGTATGGGTGGTGTACCTCCAACTAAATTCCGAGGGGTGATGCCAAGTGGTGTACCTCCAACCTGTGCCCCAACACCAGGCCCTCCAGTTGGACCTTGTGGAATATCTACCCGAGAGTCATAAATGCCTGTTGTTGCTGGAGAATCTACTGATGGAGAGTCTGATTCGATTATTGAATCAAGTTCTCAACATCACCTGGGGTGAGTACTGGTGGAGGATCAGGAAGTGCAGCCATGGGTGGATTATCATGAGCCACATTCTGATCAGTTGTCTCTTGAGGTTGTGGGTTAGATTCTTGCCCTGTAGGTTGAGGCCTCCTATTGATTGGTGGCCTACCAATAGGATGGGGACCTTAAGGTGCACATCGAGCGACACTCTCAAATCTAGTGCATACTATTGCTAAGTGTACCTAATTTGTATGAAAATTTCATATAGGTTAGTATTGCAATTCATTAAACAATTGCTCGAATTCTTGTGCACAACCTTGTGCAATTGCACCTTAAAACAATCGGGGAAAAAGTGCACATTAAAATTCAAATTTCCACTTTGTATCCCATTATATGTGTCGGCCAAAATTCCCTTAACTTCATTTATTTTCAAAAATGACCCTAAAAGCCATTGATGCAGGCCATGTAGGACCCACTGGGGTCACTGGGCACCCACTGCCAAAACTGAAGGGTTTAAGACCGGTGGGTCTGGCTGGCTAAAACATGTCGGTTTTAGACCTGCTGGTCGTACCTGAGAAGGTGTGACCGAAAGGGTTTTAAACCCCTATTTTTTACCCTTTTTTACTTTGTTCTCTACCAGTCCAACTCAGGCAACTTGGGGTAACCTTTGGGCGATTCATTACGACTCAACTCACCTAATCAATGCGATGATCTGTCCAAGTTGCATAATCTCCCATCCAATCATCAAGGTGAGTTCTCAAACCCTCTTTTTCCTAAAAAAATATGGGTTTTTCTCTTTTTGAATGGAAAAATCGCCTATGTGGATAAAATCTTAGTTTTTTTTTTCCTTCAATTCTCTCCATGGAAAATAAAGTACATGCCATTGTAGAGTTAGATTGTTCTTTCCAAGCATTTTGATTCATAGAATCGAACCGTTGGAGCATTTTCTCCCTTTTTGTGCCCTAACTAGCCATTTTGGGGCTTCTATGGTGCATTTCTCTCCTTCTATGTTAATCTAGCATTCCGGTTGCGATTTTGGGCTTCTATTGTGTTCACTAATCATTCCATTGCATAATTTGCCCCAATTTGGATGGAATGGTTGTTTCTCAATTTATATGGACTTGCCCCCTCCTTTTGGGCAAAACATTTGGGAAATTTTTTGCCTAACCGTTCTTTAACTTGTTGTTTATATTTGAATCATAGCCCTTCAAGTATATTAGTATCGTCAATGATTGTTTCCATTAAAATGTAAATTTTCCATTTGGCTAGACTTTCAAATTTGAAATTTTCTACATGTTAGGTCTATTTTTTTACAACCATCAATTTCTTATTCTGGATCCAAGTAGTGATATGTTGTCTCTTGTTAAACTAATACCTCATCCCATGCTATCTTGAAAGGATTTATTTATTTTCTATATTCTTGGACTCTCCATGCATTAAGGCTACTTCTCATTGGGATAACTGTACACCTCAATATCACATGCCTCATCCCATTCATCCCTTTGCATCACTTGTGTTTACTTAGTGATTTCCATCACTTCAATCCTTCTTATTTTTACATTGAATCATCTGGTAGGGTTAGTTATCCAGGTTTGGTATTGGGTTTGATGCTTTGAAATAAGCTAGCTTAGATCAAATTTCCTATAGTCCTTTGCCATATGCTAAACATAGCTTATCATGTTCATTCCTTGGATCCATTTCTATTACCTGTCCCAACTTGGTATTCCTCATACATTGGCTCCTTGTTTTATACCATGTGCTTATCTCTTTTCTTTATATTTTCAGGATGCCACCCTAAAAAGGTAAGGAACCTGCAGATCCATCAAGAAAGAGGAAGGCTTCTAAGGCCAAGAAGAAAGAGGTGGGGTCTAGTTCTTCAGCTCTATCTCAGCCTAGAGAAAGGGAGGAGCCTGAAGACTGGACCAACTACGATGAGATGGTCTTCTACAGCTCGAGGGCCGCATCTTCATGGGATACCTTCCAGTCACTACCTGTGATGTTGGAGAAACAGGTGATGGTGGAGCATTTTGCCCGCATTTTCCTCTTGGAGAGGTTTACTACTCTAGGTTGGGAGTCTATCCTAAACATTGATCGACCTTGCTACAAGGGCTTAGTACGAAAGTTTTACTATAACCTTGAGGCCACAGAGGAGGATGGAGAGTTTGCCATAATTAGTATGGTGAAGGGTGTGGAGATTATCTTGACTGTAGATCGGTTGGTAGAGATCATGGGTATTTCCTCAGAGGGCATCTACTACTACAGTCCTCCTAGGACCAGAGGTATAGGCCCATTGATGAGCCAAGACATACAGGATCACATATACGAGGTAATCAGTGGCACACGAGCGAGGCATGCATCTGAGACAGACTTTTCTCTTGAGGGTAGAGTATTTGCTAGGTTGGTGCAGTTCAACCTGGCTCCTAGGAGTGGTCACAGGAATCTGGTGGGTTTTATATCTACCTACCTGGTCGCCTGCTTGTTGTCTTCTCTAGAGGGAAATGTACCCCGACTATGCCTACCCTACTTCATGTTGAGGTCTATGCACCACCACGTAATTCATCCGGATGATGCAAATCTACCCTATGGTAGAGCTCTCACTCGAGTCTTCGAGCATTTCGTGGTTAACTTATCTGGGGAGGCAGGAAAGATCCCACGGGACAAGTTCACTCAGAGAAACTTGAAGAAGATGAATCTACATGCCCTAATGGTAGAGCCACAAGTAGCAGACGAGCAGGGAAAGGAGAATGCAGAGCACGAGGAGGATGTGCCCATAGATGAGGATGAGCATATTGAAGATGACAGGAATTATTTCCCTTACCAGGAGGAGGATTCCCAGGGGATACACAGACATGAAGATATTATAGAGGAGGAGGTTTTGGAGGAGATGCCACTGGATGCTAGGGCAGTAGATCCAACCTTCCATGAAGCTGGTGGTTCTCGATCAGCCAGAGCCACTGGCCTAGATATCCCTAGTGCTTTTGACACACAACCCTCGATTCCCCACCTACTGGAGAGGTACCTGTCCTACAGAACATACTATCTGAGTTGAGGGCCTTGAGAGAGGGTCAGGCTGAGCTTAGGGATCAGCTTGGAGAGAGTGTAACCAAGGAGCAGGAGCTCCTTAGGAGAGTGGACAAGTACACCTGAAGAGAGCTCCAAATTTGGAGACAGTTCAGAGAGATAAAGTCCAGGTTTCGTCGACTCACCTGGGATATGTATCACTCCACTAGGGTGATCTCTGTTGATGTCCAACGCGTACAGAGGAGGGTGGTGTGCCTCCATGATCGATTTTCTCACTGGGACGCGCGTTTCAACCTAGACTCTAGGGTCCACATAGGAGAGCCCTACAATGTTTCTAGTGATGACTCAGACTAGTATGATTGAGGCTGATGACCTATCACCCTCTTCTGACGTTTTACTTATCATTCCTATTTTGACTTTATCTTTATCTGATAGTCTTAACTAGTGGGGGTTTTTTTTTTTGGTTACTTCCCTGCTTTTCTTGCGTGATCGGACTAGTATGACTTAAGCAATGATGGCATTTGCCATCCATTTTGTAATTTATTTCCATTTGTGTACTTAGAGTTTGAATTATGGTTATGGTAGTACTTATGAATTTTAGAATGGTTTGCTTCGTATTAGAACTGCGTGGTTTGGTGGTGGCAGTGTCGGTCACCATATGTTATTATAATATTATGTTTATCGTTTATCAGATTTTGTGTTTGAAAATTTTTGGTTTTCTCACTTTACATTGTTATGCTATCAAAATTTCGTTAAAATTTTCGCTAACAAATAAATCCACTTATTAAAAATTCAAAATTAATTAACAGAATTCAACCAATCAATGCATGCATGCAATGAAATGCAAAAGTTACAAATTTTACATTTAATTAAGGTTTTTTAACTTTTCATAAGGCTTTTATCTTCACCCACCCCAGACCTATTATAGTTTCTATGGGGTCTAAGCAGTATGTTATAAGTAGGTAGAGCATCGCACTCTGATACCACCGTTGTCACACCCCGTTCTCACAGAACCGTGCAGGTGACCGAGTGAACTCTGGTTAACTCACAAACCTATCAGGATCAACAATGCAATAACTACTATACAACATATATCTGCTAAAGTAAGATAAGACATGTATTTTCAGTGGAAGACCTGTTCATAATAATACCAGTAATTGATTCCCAAATGCTTGATACCCAAATTGAGTTATAAAAGTTATATACTTATGGGCCCGAATACTTGATATATATACAAAAATATAACAATTTAAGCATCAAGTCATCAAAAGGGTATATCAAAAGAATAAAAAAGAATCAATCTGGAGTCACTACTGTCATACAACACAATTTTCACACGTGCAATCAGCATCGTGCTCGAATTCATCAAGGACCCACCAATCCTCGGAGGGAAACTCCACAATGGGACCCGACTCCTGATCTTCAGGCGGGTAATCTGTAAAATCACCTAACAAGAGTTGTGCACATGGAATGAACACTAGCCCAGTAAGTGGAAAGGAATACCACACAAGCAGTCACAATACAAATGCATATATAAGTATGTAATTCATTTTAATCCTATCCACCTAAACAATATTACTAGGTCATAGGCTATGTGCTACTCACAACCACAGTGCACGTATGTCCTGGCTATGAGCCATGAACCCTATCCCGTGATACGCCTATAGGGTTATCGGAGAAGGCCCACCATTGCTACCAAAATTTAAATGTAAGCCAACTCCCAATAATTTAAATGACAGAAAGTAAATGGGTGACTCCACCCGAAATAAAAGCAGTACGATTGGCCCTCAAAATATACCACCGGGGTTACCGATTGTCCTAGCGATCAGTCGTGCATACTTCTATACCACTACATGAGTCTGATGATAACTGTGATCCGATGCTTCCCCCCAATGGTAACCCAACACATAAACCCCTGTTATGAAAGGTTGAGCACAAAAGGGTATATCAATTCTAGCCGCTTGCCTCTATATGAGCATAGTATGATTACACGATGACACCGCGTCCTATTCCACGAGCCACTATGCACTCGTTTCCAAGCTGACTACGACATCTAATCTAGCATACACATCATGTCCAAATGAGATTCCTCCATCACATACATCAAGACGTAATGAATATTCAAAAATAAAACAAAGCATAGCATATTATGTAAATGCACATACAATGCGTGATATGATATATGTGAGTCTAGTCTACACACAAGTGACATGATGACATGGCTAGACTAACACATGTTAAGTGATGCATAAACACTCTGAAATTAAATCAAAGTCCACTCCCCACTTACTTGTATAAGTACGCGGTGCTTCCACCCAGTACATAGGAGATCCGATATGTGGGTATACATATAACGAGTGTAACCTATAATAATCGTAATGATTTATTAGTTCACTATTTTGGGGTCAAAATCATCATGATTGAACACTCAAATCAGGTTTAGAATCATAAATGGGGGTTGCCTATCTAATTTGGGCTCATTCTAGGCATTCTGGCCTGACATGTGGGTCTGGGACTATGACAGATGGGTCTAAGACCTGTCGGTTTCATACCCGCCAGTTAGGTCAGAGACTCAAAATTGAGTTCTGGGCACATAGGTAAGTCTGAGACCCGCTGTTGTAACACCCCCAGTCATAAAATGGGAATTTTACTGTCATCTTCCCATCTTCTCTCCGGCTTGGGAAAATCATTTGGGGTCGATCCCGCGCGATGCCAATCCCTCATCTAAGGTTCACTCATACATCCACAACCTAGATCTAAGATCAAATCAAAAGAAAAAGGGGGATTCTTACCTCTTTTCTTAAGAACACCAATGAAACCTCAATTTCAGTCCTTTAGCTCAAGAACTCTAAAAAACTCTAGATCTTCACCAAAACTCCTTCTAAATCCTTTAAAATTATTGTACACACCTTCCATTATACCTTAGATTCGATTACCCAAGTAAGATTAGCAAGATTTAAGTGGGGTTTTTCCCCAAAAATCAAAAGAGGGTTTAAGAAAGTGGTTTTCCTAAGAATCCTTGGAATATGCACAATACCTACCTCAAATCGAAGATCCCGATGAGCTAATCATCATTCCGGCCTCAAAATGCTAAGACCTGGCTCCGGTGAAGCTCTATGATTGATTCCCTTCTTCTTTCTTCTTCCTCTTCTTTTTCCTTTCTTCTTTGTCTCTCTCTTCTTTACTTTCTCCCACCAACCAACTAGCATTAATGATGGAGGAAAACAATAAATATCTCCTTTTTATACCTGAGCCCCCAAAATATCTTTTAGTTATAGAATGGTGTCTCTCAGGTGGGTACATCTCAGGTGGGTATTTTAGCCCCCCAGTGTCATACCTTTCCAGTTAGCCCATTTGTTAGTGTTCTACTTGGGCTTCAATGGGAACAAACCCCCACACATAATTAAATTACGTAAGCATCCACAAATACTAGTATGTACCTTTACTCCTTGTATATGACCTCATGGTGCGTGCAAATGCAAGGCTTGGGTGCACATATTACACTTGGTACCTGCTCGATCACGTCGGGTCAACCTGAATTTAAGGTCACTCTTACTACCATATTCTATATGATCAAACCAAGTTAATATGGGTAATTAGATCGGGTTTAGAAAGTAAGGTATCACAAACCCTCTCCCTAAATACTAATTCAAATCACATATGAGTAGAATTGTATTGAAATTCAGGAATCCTTAAAACTAGAAATGAGGTTTAGCTTATTGCTAAAGCGGTAAATTATTACTAGAGAAGAAATCAAAACTACATCCAGAGAGGGGCATCATTGTTGAAGGAGAAGAATATAGTTGGAGAAATTTCTTCTTATTCTTGTTCTTCTTTTCTCTCTCTCTCTCTCCCCCCTACCCTCTTCTTCTCCTCCCATGCATTGTTCCTCTGCCTATGATAGGAAATACATTACAAACATGAACCATGAATAAGTTGACCATGCTCATTGAGGAATACATCTCTCTCCCCTACCCTCTCCCTCTCCACCCCACCATTGTTCCTCTTCCTGTGATAGAAAATACATTACAAAAATAAACCATGAATAATTTGAACATGCTCATTTGTGAGGAATACATTCCAAACATAGTTGTGAGAAGTTAAATTTTGAAATTAGAGGAAATTGAAATGAGACCATATTGTTATATTATATATACAAGAAAGTAAGTGGAATGTAATATAACCATATTTTTGTAAATAAAAAAATTAATTAGCAGAGAAAATTGTAGCTAATGAATAAGTGGAGTGAGATAAAATCCCACTATTATTACTATTATTATTATTATTATTATTATTAAAATAAATAATTACATCATATTATTAAAAGATCATATTATTAAAAGGGTAATTTACAGCGCCACCTCTTGAAGAATACCACAATTATAAAAACACCCCCTCTATTTCACTAAATTAGACTCAGACCCCCTACCATCAGTCACTATTAAGAAATATACCTTATTTGTTGATATCAGCAACTCTATTTTATTTTAAATACCAAAATACCTGTACAATAAATCAATATTTCTTTCGCCCAAAATCTTAATTGTTGGACCACCTACGGCAGCGGCGTCGGACGGATGCGTCTCGATTGAACTTGAGAACCGTGAGTTGCAGAAAAATTATTGCCCAAGTCACAAGCCCTAGAACTGATTCCATAGTTGCCATGGCTTCTTCCTCCAAGCAAGAATTTGTGGCCCAATACAGAGCGAAGCTCAACAGGTTCCCAAGATCTCACAGCGTCTGAGACGCAAAGATCGCTTCGAGGGTCGACGAGAAACTAGGGTTTCGTCTGGAACAGATTGGGGCTTCAGATGTAGAGATCGACCTTCATGAAGAGCTCTCCAGGCTGGTCCATTACAAGAGAATGGTTATGCCCCTCTTTGATTCGGTGAAGCAAATTGTGGTTGGCGTGTCAGGGGGCTGAGAAATTGGAGTCGCAGTGATCGAGGTGAGCTGATTCTTGGGTTAGGGTTTCAATTGGAGAGTATTAATTTGAGCACACAGGTAGTGATCTGGTCTGGTTTATCGGATCCACCAGTGGCCGAGCTTTGAAGTCGGTGGTCCAAGGATTACTTTTAACATCGGAGGTCGAGAAGCTTCACTCCATGAATCTGCTTCTCTTTATGGCTTCCATGGCAGCTCTATTCTACTTCCCTTCACTTTGTACATTGAGGGCAATGTGGCTGCAATTACCTTTGAGAAGGCCAGGGAGAATCGTTTTATTGTGATTCTGCTTCTGGAGAATGCTACGGTGGCTTATTTGGGCGACATTTCTATTCCATCAATCTCCATTGCTCTCTCTCAAAGGATCCTGTATCTTGGGGCTCCCTTTGCGCCTACATTTCAGAATCAAGTAATCAATCTAACAACAGATTTGCAGAGAATGTTTCACATTCAATCTGATAGTTTCATCGATAAAAAAGGTATCATCAAATCAGATAAAAAAGGAATAGCAGGGAAGAAATGTCTAAGAACGAAGAGCCGGTCGTCAGGATCCCTTATTCAGCGAACTACAAATATGAAGGCCCGGTGGTGCAACAGCAGCTGCAACAATACCAACAATATTATGTGGGACAAAACCCATATCAGGCTGGAGCCATCCCTCCCAACGCCATTTTCATGGATCCACAAGGAATGCCCTTGTAACAGACCATGTATAGAGATACCCCCGCACCCTTCAGCTGCCCCTATTGTGGCACTTCTGGCATCAACAACGTCAGGTAATATAAAACCATTCATCATCTCTTCCCCTTTTGTGCCCTTTTCTTAGGATTAAACCTATCTCAAACCAAAATTATTAATGAAATGAGGATCGTCCTCTCAATGTTAGGGGTTTTCAAAAATTCTGAAGAAACCCCTTGTGTTTCCATCGACGATTGTTAAATCAGAAAGGCCTATTTGGTTAACTTGACTAATTTCCTGGTGACCACAAGCATACGAGCCCATTGACGTTGCAGGTGTTGGGGACGCCAAATCCACCATGGCCGCGGTCGTATCAGTACTGATTTTCAGGAATCTGGTGACGGTGATGGGGATGGCGGCTTTGCTGTTACGATCATGGGGGTTGTTCTTTACAATGAAGCTAAGAAGAGATCTAGAGTTGCAGCTCATTAACCAGAGTACTAATAATTCAACAAAACTGCAATTTTTTTATCCGAGATTCAGTTTTTATCTTTCAAAATTTTCCCTTTTCCAACGGTGATAAGCACCGGTGAAGATCTGGACTCCTCTTCAGCGCCGACGTTGAAGTTGATGTGAATAAGGGAGGGATACGAGGTCTGAAGATGATGAACCTGTTTTAGTCAAGAGTCATTTCAACTTTTCACTTAACGATAACAGCGATTAATAGCAAAGGGTCTGAGTCTAATTTGGTCATAGAAAAGAAAATGAGTATTCCTATAATATTGGTATTCTTTAAGGGATGACATTGTAAATTATTGTATTAAAATATATTTTTAGGCAAATTCGTAATACGCAAGCAAATGTATTTTGTTTCCCAGATATTCACAACGGATGTGCCAGATGGATGTGCCAGATGGGTTGAAATGGACAGGTTGACCAACGCATAGAATATAATTGTATTAAATAACACTTCGACACACCAAATATAGAGAATTTCAATTGACATTCATAAGGCAAAGGGCGGAGAGACAAATGTCGCTATTCCTTAATACCTTGTAACTGGGAAGGAATGACATCTTCAGTCTCATAGTCTAACACAATGGTTCAGTGTACGGGTGTCAATTTTTAAATCGAATCGGAAAAATCGGTTGGATCGAACTGATAACAATATGGATTGAACCGAATTGAAGCCTTATTAGGTCGGTTTGGTTTGGAGTATTGTAACCCCAAAACCAAACTGAGTTGCACTGAAAACCGGATGAACCCTAAACCAAACAGAAATCGACTCAAAATTTGGACCGAAACTGAAATCAAACCGGTAAGAAACCGAAACACTTCAAAATTCATTAAAAAAAATCAAAATTTACATAGTTTTGTAAACATTTGTATGGAAAGTCGAATCCAAACTGGACCAAAAACCAAAATCAACCCGATTACAAATCAATTTAAGAAACCGAAGACAAACCGAAACCAAATCGCACCAAAATCAAATCAAAACTGAAATCAAACTGAAACCGGAATTTTCTTATTGGTTCGGTTTTGGTTTCAACTTTTCCACACCAAAACCGACTCAACCCGGACCAAAACCGATCTAGACCGACCGATTGACACCCCTAGTTCAATGCAAGAGGCATGCCAAGATAAGTAACAGCGTGAAACCAACATATGCATAACATTGAGAAAATGAAATGCTTACTATAAAACATTGAAATTTGTCAGCCAATAACATCCCCTCAATTTTTGCTAATGGTTTTGGGATCAAAACCCATATCAAGGTTTTTCTATATAAAATGACTGTTTTGCCTGTGAAGTCAATTGATTGCCTAAACATTATTAGAATGGGCTGAAACTTTACGGATAGAATGAAAACATGATTTTAAGGAATGTCTTAATGTGGGCTAACACAATTTAGCCACCCATCCATTAAACCTTAGTCCTATAGGCCATATTCCTTTAAGCATAGATCTAACTATGTTCTCTACAAAATTTGTAGTGGGTCTTCATATCATTGGATATTACACTCAAAATTATTTTCTTGGTGTTTGCATCGTCAAAATCTTAAGGTCGAATCTCCCACAATCAGCCCCCAGAAGTTGAGCATACATCATTGATTGGCTAGCACATGGCAACCTCCTATTAGAAACCCTAAGCGGTGTGGCCAAACCTCCATTTTATTATAAATAAGCATACGACCTTATATTCATACCACACTTCAGATTTCTGATGTTTCAGGCTCTTACCTCTCTCCTCTCATTGGCTTTTGTCCCTCATTATTCAAAATCCCTAGGAAAGACTTGAAATCTAGGAAATTCCATAAAAAGCCAACAGAGATTCAAAATCATACAAAAATCAGGAAAATCCCAAAAAATTCCAAATTGTCTTATAAGCTGCAAAGTGCAACCGGATTACCGTAGAAGTGCTGGGAATCACAAAAAAAAATCCCCCTCTAACTATGGATGTAAACGGATCAAATTCAAATTAAGTAGGGTATTATCCGAATTTGAATTCATTTATTAATCTGTAATTTGAATTCTATCTATTTAAGCAATTGGATATACAGAATGGCATGGAGTTCGAATTTGCTTTTCTAAACAAACACCAAATATCTAAATATCGATTATGTCAACCAATTTACATAAAATCCAAAGCAAGAACCAGAGTCAATCTCCACCATCCATATTAGGGCATCATCGCTTTGAGCGATCAAACTTAGGGTTTCAAAGAACATATAGGTAAGACAACGGCTATAAAAGGTTTTCGTCCCCAATTTAGGGTTTCAGAGATCAAAGGGGAGGACGAGGACTACAGGTGAGCTGCCGTGCCCGGAGACGATCGGGAAGGCAGTTTCGGCCCCCAAACAGTCAAGGAATGTTGGATATGGCACGACGATTACAACGCACCCAACAGACGAAAATCGAATGCCTAAAGCAGAACCAGCGGTTCCAAAATTAAGAAATGAGAAAATGAAAACAAAAAACCATCATGCATCTTCTGATGGTCCCTAAAACAGAACCAGTAGTTCCAAGATCAAGAGAAAATGAAAAAAAAAAAATTGAAGAAAAAACTCTTTTATTCCTTCTCTTTGCAAACATCTTCAACAAAAAGTCTCCACCGTGATCGTTGTGACTCACACTTCTTCTGCCTTCACCATCATCCTGGTTGGCGAGTAAATATCTACACCAACTCTGCAAGTTATCATCGTTTTCCACTTCACCATCCCCATCTTTCTAGTTGATGAGCTCCGCACAACCTTTGCAAGTTTGCATCCTCTTCCACCGTAATGAATAACAGAAGAAAGAATGAGCTTTGTTTAATGGAATACCCAAAAAGGAGAAGACAAAAGGAAAATTAAAGTATAGCAATCATAATGTATCATTATCAACTTACGAGGCATTTTATGTTTTTAAAATGAAAAGTTTATGAATACTTTTGCCACACTATGGCATAACAATAATAATTTTTATCAAAAAAAAAAAAAACCATAAAAATAATAATAATAACATATAAAACATATATAATAGTCAATTTTTTTGATGAAATTTATCAACATTGGTCACCCATTCAAAAAACCAGAGGATAGCTAAATGAATTGGATAATAATTGGTTGGAAACTAGGATTATCGTATTTGTATCTGATTAGTTTTCAATTGGATTCGAATAGTTTCTGAATAGGGATTTTCTTAATGCGAATACTTCTAAATGAATATAAACATAAATCGAATATGGATTTTCGACTATCCATTTAATATCCCTACCTCTAGCCCAAAATTAGATTTTCTCTCTCCTACCAAAGTTCATTGCAAAGTGACGAATTGATCCAAGGTTGCTTTGAAATTATCGAATTCTATCAGATTCCTTAAAAATCTGTTTGGACCACTAAAAAGGTAATTCCTTACCTTTTTGGGCACATTAGCTATTTTGCATATAGATTAGAAATATGTAGTTAATTTGTGCATATACACACATGGGTTTGGTTCTCAAGACCTAACCCAAGATTTTGCCGGCATGACGATATATGTGGAGATAATTACAATTTATGCAATTGTCATGCTATATTAGAATTATAAGCTTGCAGACATGCTTTTCGAACAATCCTAGCATATTTTAGGTTACATTCTTTCAAGTAAAGCTTATGGATTATACAATAATAGACTTGAAACTTTTGTGGATTATGAAAATGTCAAGGTTAATGAGCAGAGAGATATTCCCTCAAGTTCAAGTAGTGAACTTCAACTCTTTAAGAAACTTGATGAGAATGACAGAGTCGATGACAGGTCTAAAAGCAAAGATGAATGTGATGATAAGGGAGTTGATGCAGAGTCAGATGAGCAAAGAAGGCACAACAAAGTTGATTACTAGATGACAGATGATTTGATCATTTGTGACCCCATTACAGGTGTTCAGACTAGAAGGATGAAAATTAGCACTTACCCTTTTTTATCGTGTGTTGAGTCAAGACTTGTTGAGGAAGCTAGTAAGGATGAGAGATGGCTATAAGCTATGAATGAAGAGCTTGACCAAATTGAGAGGAATCATACTTAAGATTTGGTCAAGGTTGGACCAATTAACAAGAATATAATTATCACCAAATGAGTCTTAAAAATTAAGTTTAACAAAGACGGTTAATTTGTAAGGAATAAGGCAAGGCATGTTTACAACGGTACTCAAGTATAAAGCATTGATTTTCGAGGAGACTTTTGCTCTAGTTGTAAGACTTTCTGTTGTCAGGATATTCTTCGAATTGACAATACACAGATTTCAAGGTCTATCGGTAAAGTTCGCATTTTTGAATGACAACTTATAAGAGGAAGTTTACACAAAGCAACCTGATGGTTTCCAGTTGAGTGAAGACCCACACTTGTGTGTCGGTTAAGAAAATATTAATATTGGTTGAAGCAAACTCCACGAGCACGGTACTCTAGACATGACTCCTACTCATGCAAACTTGGATTAACGAAGGGTCTAATGGATAGCAATCTTTACATTAAAACTGAAAAGAGCAGTCAACTTGTAGTTGTTGTGATGTTGATGACATCATCATCTTTGGGGGACACAAGGATGAGCTGTGTGAGGATTTTGTAATGAGAATGCAAGATGAGTTCAAGATGTGTTGGACGAGCTCTCCTTTGACTTAGGTTTATGATGATTTAACTAAAATAATGTATTTTTATTTCTCAAGCCAAGTATGTGAGAAAGATGGTGAAAATGTTCACTATGGGGAATTGCAAACTAGTCAACACACTTGTAATGACTGGGTGTAAGTTGAGTAAAGATGATGACTCTTCTTCAGTTGATCACACTTCATACAGGTCAATGATTAGAATTTTATTGTATTTGATAGGTAGTAGGCTTTACATATTACAAGTATTGTGTATGGCGGCAAGATTCCAAGCAGGGCCAAAAGAGCACATATGGTAACAATGAAGAGGATTTTTTTATATCTGAAGGGGGGACCAGTGACTATGTGTTACCAAGAACTTCACATTGCCATCCTATTTGATGCATATTGGGCAGAATGTGTTGATGATAGAAAGAGCACTAGTGAGTACAATATGCATGTCTGGAATGTGAAGTTCTTGGTAGCTTAGCACCGTAAGAAAAATGATTTAGTTTTGCTTTGCACTGTAGGCCGAGTACATAGCGACAAGATCATGTTGTACACAGGGTGCAAATTTGGCTCCACCGGCCCGAACCAGCCCTTGGCCCTCCCTGATCCTGAACAAGTATCGACTTGAAAATTTTGGTTCTGAGGGCCGACTCAACCCTGGAATTTCAAACCCTGAGTCAAGTTCAGGGCGGGTAAGGGTTGATGTTTTTGGCTCGCCCAGCTCGCCCTAACCCGACCCTAATTTTTTTACCTTGAGTTTAACCTTGGTTTTGGCCCTCCCTGGCCCTGGTTTTTGCCTCTGATGTTGATTTTGGATTTTTCATTTTCTTAGGATGTTTTCCTCTTTGTTTAACATGACAAGGGTTTTGAGATCTTCGGATTGTTTGCCTTATTAGGATGATCTCTTTGTTTATCATGACAAATAATTGAATTTTTCTGGATTATTTGGTTTCTTAGGATGATCTCCTCTTTGTTACCATAATAGTTGGTGTTATTTATATTGTTTCAGTGTATGCTTTAGGATGTTCTCCGCATGACAAGTAATTTGTGGCTTTGTGTTGTTTATCTCCTCTTTATTATGAATATTTTTTATTTTTTAGTTATTTCATATTCATTTTGCAGGATCAGGGTCAGGGTATACCTAGCCCTTGATGGCAAACCAGGGTCAAGGTCAGGGCTAATCAGGGTCATCCTGGTCCGAACCTGAAAAATTAGGACCAATCAGGGCAGGTAAAGGTTGGGCTGAACCCTGAAGAGTTGGGTCTGGGTTGAAGTTTTGCGGCTCTGAGTTGGTCAGGGCGGGTTTGGGCTCAGTTAAGGGGACTCAGGGTTGGGTTAGGATTTTAAGAAACCTAGCCCAACTTGGCCCTATTGCACCCCTAGTTATACATAAGTATTGTGGATAAAGCAGATATTGAGAGATTTAAGTGTTTAGGTGGATCAGCCAGTGCAAGTGTACCATGACAACACTAGTGCAATCAACATTTCCAAGAAGTTGGCCATGTATTCCAAGACAAAACACATTACAAACTTGTATCACTTCTTGAGAGACATGGTCATAGAAGGAGAGGTTATATTAGAATTTGTTCCCATAACTGAGTAAGAAACTGATATCTTCAATAGACTACTTACAAAAAAACATTTTGAGTTTCTCAAATAGAAGCAAGGAATAATAATTCTTCCCAAGCACTAGGTGCATAGGGAAAGGGGGAGCATGTTGTTTATTGATGTTGTTCCCATATGGGACACAGGGGAGTCCAATTACATCCTTTGTATTTGTTTTGAAAGGGGGAAAGAGATTCCCCATCACTAAATGGGGAAAGTGAAACATGTTTGGGTAGAATTTGTTTGGAAATTCTATAGATAATGGAGTGTGTTCTCAGTCTGTTTCGATTAGACAAGTGATAAGAAGGTTGCCAATTACTCCAAAGGGGGATATTATTATATATTGGTTGTTCCTGTTTGCAACCTAGGCTATGTGTCAATGATGGGGTTGCTATAAATGATTACATAGCAGCGATGTGGCAACATACCATCACCTTGCATACTTGAAGATTCAAGTTCCCACTCTAAAGGGTAATTGAGGTTTGCATTTTGAAGAGGGGCTCTTAGATTCATCAAGATACCTCTTACTCTTTATTTTTGTATGAGATTTCAATACATTTTTAATATGTATATGTGTATGTTAGATTTAGGTGCATCAGGAGAAAAGCTATACTAGCTTGAGTTGTAGGGCATTTGTTGTCAGCCCATATTTACTTTTTACATTTGTATGGGAAATGGGTGTTCTCTCTAATAGTGGAAACTTTTTATAGTATTGATGCTAAATGCCATCTTAGTTCTATATTGAGAAAATTAGGTGTGGGTGCTCTCTACTGTAAGAACAGTTAAAAATTGAGTATTGAGTATTGAGTAGATATATAGCTTTTATAAGCATTATTCTGAGGACGTAAGACATTTTTCTGAACATCATAAGATCTTTGTGTTAAGGGTATGATTATTTTATTATTCCTCGTATTGAATTTAGAATGTGTGGGCTGTAGGATGGGTGTACACTCTTGGAAGTACATATGAGCGGACGAGTGTGCATAAAAATGTGTGTGTGTGTGTGTGTGTGTGTGTGTGTGTGTTTGCTAGAGTGAAGATTCGATTTACTAGTCAATGTGCACAATCAAAATAAGTTTTGGATTTGGTACATTAATTCACCCCTTCTTAGTGTCATTTAGGACACAACATGAGGTACTATGTATAACTTTTCTACCTTTTCTGTCATCCTCTACAAGAAGAGTATAATGAACTGGATGTCTAAGAGTCCTTCCACTATGCCAAGGGTTAAAAGATTGCTCTATAGTAATCAGGGTGTTATTTAGGTTGAGTTATAATGGTGGGGACCGAGTTACTAGATAATTTTTTGATGTCTACAAGATGAGACCTCGAAATAGCTTAGATCCTCTTCTAGAAACGTTGCATGCTCACTGAAAAAAACCTTTTGTTCTATATAAAAGTAATGCCTGATGGTAACCTTTGGGTATTATAGGCATGGAACGATTTATAGTACCCTCAGAGTTGTATTCCTTTCCACAACTCCAAAGATGTCCTGGCATATATTTATAGGCACCCTGTTGATAACATAGTTGTTTTTAGGGTATATCCCAAAAAATATAGTGACAAATCAGAGTAAATAAGCATGGAACGTACCATGTCCAATAAAGTATGTTTCCTTGTCTTTGAGACACCATTTTCTTGTGGTGTCACAAGGGAGTCAACTGTGAAAAAAATTCTATTATCTTTCATATAGTCCTTAAACTCATCAAACAAGTACTCCCCACCTCAATAAGATCTAAGGCATTTGATTTGATTGTCTAATAGGTTTTAAACATCATCTTGGATTGTTTGAACTTTTCAAAGGTTCCAAATAGAAAATTTTCGATTCAAAGTGATGGATTGATCCTCACGCAGTATGGATATTTGAATCAAACATCAACATAGGGTTTAACCTTATCTCTTAGTGATGCAAGCGATATATTTATGACTGTTCAAGTACAAATTATGACTGTTCACAGTACTTGAACATTGAACTCGTAGAAGTAGGAATCACACTCCTCTCGATTCTTGATGGAGCAAGAACGTAGAGGAATGCTCCTTGAGATGTCGGCATCCAACAGTTTGAGAGAGAGAGAGAGAGATTTTTGGTGAACTCTGATTCTCTCAAAATCGTTTAGAGCTAGAAATAGAATATCTTTCTCATCTCTTTAGGCTAAATATCTTAATTGGATTCTTTCCTTTTATTGAATTCTTTGTGCCAAGTGGGGCAATCCTATTGGTTTGTATACTCAAACAACTTAATTAGAGTCATACTTAATAAACTAATTAACATAATTATCTATAAAGATCCCTTAATATGGTAATAACCATAAAACGCAAAATGATGAAAAACATAACATGTAGATCCCTTTACTTCAGAATATCTTATAATGGACCTTAGGGCATGGAATTAAATTACTATTATCACCTAGTCCATTGAATAAGTAGAACACAACATCCTAATAGTTGAATGGAGAACAAGTGAATGTAATAAAATATTTATAAAATATAATTATTACAAATAATAACTTTATAAATTCTTTGCAAACAATTAATAATTGAACACAGAGCTTGAAATTTCATCCAATCAAATTTAGGATTCTCTCCCAAGATATTCTCTTTATATGTGAAGTGAAATCCTTATTAAATGTTACTTTCATTGACAGGCATACATAATAGACCCAATGAAGTGATGTACAGCCAATCGGATATAGGCATCAACCATATGTACATTAAAGTATATAATGTTGGTTTGCAATGATAACTTCTCAGATCAGGGGACCACACGATTTTCACGAGAACCCTATAACATAAAATATCTAATAGTAAACCATGCCGAGTTTTCAAATGATCGAGTTGATACATACACACGCACACAAATGTGTACTCTCATTTATGTTTGGAATCTCTATTCACAAAAGCACATAATAGTGTAACAACCATGCCAACAGAGAGCCCAACTCCGTCCCTAGTGGTGAACACTTTAAGGTCATACCTCTGGATGCATAATCGCCCATAAAGATAAAAATATGAATTAATTCTAATTCAATAATTTACTTAGATATGATGGAAACAATAGCCAACAACCCCAACTAACTTAGGCTCTGTGCTGTAACGATTCTGTTTTTTTAACATGATTTTGGGGCTAGCACACTTTTTTGCATTTCTATTTTTTTGGAGTGATTCTGCATCTTAAATGTTGTATGGTAATCGCAAAAAAAAATTGATTTTGTAACCTCAAAGAAACAGAAACATGTATGGTTCGTACTTAACAGAATCGTTTCTGTTAGAAACCAATATTTACATAACGTGCCATTGACAAGTTCCTTAACTAAGAACAACTTAACAAAGGTGAGTTAGGCCTGCCAGTGGGCTTTAAGATCAACAAATCAGTTCAGTTAGCACTTTGTAAAAAATCTAATATTCCAGATCTACTTCCACTTTATTGTTCTGAATTGAAGGATTGGATGCATAGAGCTTCTTTCCGACAAGAGTTGCAATGCCATTTTGACAGATTAAAACCCTTCAAGTTATTTGTAGGTTTAATTTTTGCCTATGTACCCATTGTTCTGCAAGAACTCTCAGAGTTCTTTTTTGCCATTCTTAGCAACCTGTTGTGACAGAACAGAATATGTAATTAATTACCCCTCTCATTGTTATTCTGGTTCTCAACAAATTAAATAGTTCCATCCAGCTGTGGAGATCTGTTAAAGAACCATATGTTGAATACCGTTGACTGAAAAGCAACCTTTTCTGATCTTGTTATTTCATCTCCCAAATCCCTGCTTTCTTTCTTTCTGATTTCTTCTTCTCTACCTTCCTAATTCTCTAAAACCCAACTCCAAACCCCAGTACTACTCAGGAGTCTCACTCACACCTGACCACCTCCAGGGCTTCTGCTCCTCTATTTCTGACTTACGCTCATCTTAGAGAAGCAGAGGAGATATCAAGATAAGCAGAACTGCGGCAGAGAGAGAGAGAGAGAGAGAGAGGATAGGGGGTGTGAAAACGAAAAGGAATCGAAACATTCAGCAGTCATGGAGGTTGATCTCTTCGGATTTCTGCACCTGGTTGCCTTACCTTGTAGCCCACAGAGAGTGAAAAAGTTTATATTTTTTCAGAGATGAAGGCACAGAGGAGGAGGGAGAAGAGATCAAGAAAGAAAGGGAACGAGAGTGAGAGAAAGAGAAAGAGAAAGAGAACGAGAAAGAGAAAGAGAGAGAGAGATCTTCGTTTACCTTGAAGATGGTAGATCGAAGATGGCAGAGCTACTCGCCTCTCGCCTCCGCCTCCTTCTTGCCTCGCGTCTCCTTCTCGCCTCTCGCCTCTTGCAACGAAAATGGGGTTAGGGTTCTTCAAACATAACAAAGTTATGTTTTGAGGGTAATTTCCCAAATTACCCCTCATAACTTATAAGTGATACCTATTTCGGCGCCTTTTGCTCAGAATGAATTCTAAAAGTGAAAAGCAAGTATTTTATGCTCCAAAAAATGGATTCAAAAGTCTCATAAGTGCCCCGTTCATTTCAAAAAAACAAGCAATTGAACCGGGCTTTCCATACAGGTTTTACCTTATTTCTGTTTCAAAAAAATAAAAAAACATCAGAACCCATTTTTTAGATCGGTACAGTACAGAGCCTTAGTTTCTCATCTCGCTTTTGATGTGGGATTGAACTCTTGTCTCTAGACTTGGCTCTTAAGTGTGGATAAGGTAAACTACTTGGTAGTTTTTAGAATGTGAAGACATGTCTTTGATACCCTTTAAATTGTTTCTCTTTTCCAAGCAACCCATTGATCTGAGAGTCGTGTCGTTACCTAAGGTAATGAGCCTTGAACAAATCGTAGAATTATAATGAGTCACCATTTTCATATTTTGAATATATACACCCATATAGGACCATCAAAAGGACAAGACTTGGGTGGGCTAAGATAGTCCCAAAATCTGGCTCTACAATGCTATGTCAAAGCTCAAGAGTGGCCTCAACCGAAATGTTTTTCAAATCCAAGCCAAACCCAACATTCTGTAAAATTGGAGAATCAAGCCTAACCCTGAATTTGAAGGAAGATTTTTGGTCAAAGGACTTTCCTTGCACCTACTAACTGTCATTTCAAATGGATCTTGAAACTACATTGTGTGGCTCTCACAAATTAAACACATTTATTTCAAATTATATAATGCATATAATGGGAGAGATAAGATGCAGGGTATTAATTAGGTAATAATTCCTCAATTTATGTGTATATTACCCTTTTTGTCCTGTATTTGAAAAAACAAAACATTTCAAACGCATAATGTTCATTTTCATTTTTTTTTTTCCGTTCTCAAAACATTTGAATATTTTTTTTTTTCCGTTCTCAAAACATTTGAATTTTTTTTCTCTGCCTTGTTTAATTTTCAATCCCTTTTAAATAAGGGTGTCAAACTGGAATCGGAACTGAAAATCAAAATTGAAATCGAACCAAATAAGCTGAACCAAATCAAATAAATTCGGTCTCAATTTGGTTATGGAATTTAGGCTATGTTTGGTAGCCAAGAGAAGAAAAGAAACGAAAAAAAAAAAAAAAAAGAGAAGAAAAGAGAAGAAATGATGAGAAAATAAAAAGAGTATGTATGTTTTGGTTACCAAGAGAAGAAAAGAAAAGAAAAGAAAAAAATTCAAAAAATTTTGAATTTTAAGAGAGAGATAGACACATAGGAAATCATTGTGTAATCATTCATTTTTTGTCTTATAATGTTTTCATGTTTTCTTGTGTTTTTGGCAAGAAAATTTTTGGGGGAGCAAAAGAAAATTTCACAATTCCCAAGAGGAATTTTGAATTTGAAAAGGGAAATCTTCTCTTGGGTGAAGATATACCAAGTGCAAAGAAAAATTCTTAACCCAAGGAGTACGTTTTTTCTTTTCTTTCCTTTTCTTCTCTTGGCTACCAAATACAACCTTAGTATTTCAATAGGTTCAGTTCCTACTCTAGCATAAGAATTGTCGGTGCGAACCAACATCAAACCCAATTGGGATTTTAATATATTATAGTATACTACTATATGATAATATTAATGTATTGTAGTATATTAATAAAGGGATAGGGTTCCCTAAAAGGTAGGGTGGCTCCTGCACCAATGCGAGGGTAATGTAAGCACTAGTAGAAGCATCAACAAGGGCGGGATTTCCAACTTCCATGAGGTGTGGGGAGGTCATTTTACCGCCTTCCATGTTTGAGCGTAGGTGCCACGCTACCTGTTATGCTTATTTTTTCATTAATAAATTATAATACTAATATTAGTATTAGATAATATACCACATATATATATATATATATATAATATTAATATTTTATAAGGAGAGGTTCCTGAAAACCAATGTGGTTTCACAAAATAAAATACTGTGAAAGAGACGTGGATCTCCAAAAGTCTCCAAACTAGATGGAGTTTTCCAAAGAAACCTATTAGTGGAGGAAGACCTCCAAGGGATAAGAAACATAGGCCCGAAGAGAGAGCCAAAAAATGATCTGTTGTGTATGTCATTCATCATTCTAAAGATAAAGGGAGAAAAATAATATCTCTCCTCTCACCTCCGTAATCTTCTCTTGTGGGGTTTGCGATCCCCCTCTTCGTTTCTTGGGGAGTGGTTTCTTCTTTATCTTTCCTCACTCCCCCTCTTCCCGAGGTTGTTGCTTGTTAGGGTTATGTCCTTCATCTTTTAGATGAAATGAAGGGGATGGGTGGAAAACATGATATTTTGAGTTGTCACCTAGGATTTGAGGGCCTAGAACCCTGTGAGTGAGCTCGACACCGATTGAGGGATCGAGATCGAATAGGGGGTTTAATTCTGGTGAAAGGATTGAAGCCCCCGAATTTTGTTTCATGTTTGATTTTTTATAGAGATATGGGTCAGTGTCAGGTTAAAAAGTGAAAAGGTGTTAGGCACCCACCTCGCTCCGGAATTCTGATCTTTCAGCTAGATGCATGAATTTCGATAGATTCTCCCTGAAGAATTTTGATAGCCCTAGGCCAATATGCTTGTTATGTGTATGTGGCTGATGGATATGCATGAAACAATAACAAAGCAACTTAACTTATCCACATGACATGGTATTACAACTATTCCACTCACGTAATAATAGAAAGTTAACTAAAAAATAACCACGTGAAATGATGGAAATTACATCTATGCCCTTCACATGCAATAATAGGAATTTAACCTTAAAACGATCACATGGAATGGTAGAAATTATATCTATGCCTCTCATATGAAATAATACCCTAAAATGACCACATGAAATGATTGAAGTTATAGTTATGCCCCTCAATGCAATAATAGGAATTCAACCCTAAGCTTGTGGTAATTTGGGTAGCATAATGGTTGTATGAAGCTATATCATATGCTGATGCGAACAACATAACAGTTGTACGAGAGTATATCTTATGATGATGCAGACAGCGTAACGGCTATACAGAGTTATATAAGGGTGTTAATCGGTTCGGTTTCGATTTAAACAGTGCAGTTCGGTGTGGTTCACATTTATTTGGCTGAAACCAAAACCGTAATTTTTACTAAACGGTCGCACTTTCTGAAACTACAATCATTTAGTAAACGATTTCGGTTTCACAGTTTTAAACGGTTTCGATTTTGGTTTCTTCCATACGGTTTCTAAACGGTTAGCAATCAATTTGTTAGTTTATTCGCATATTTACTAAAATTTGTTTTTGATGATAAATGATTCAATCTTGAGAATTTGAAAAGCAAGCCATTATGTTTTATTAAAACAACTAAACAACAAAGTAAAAGAAAATATTATATTGAGAAAGTGAAATGCAAACAAAACTACTAAATACTAATGAACTACCGGTGGATGATGCTAAAGTAGGAGTAGAAGGCTTTGAAAACACATCTTCCAAGGCTTCAATTAATTCCTCTTCATCCGTCTCAGTTATATACAATTACTTAGAATATGAAACTAATGTCCAAAGAATTTCATACGAGGTTAAAGGAAAAAATATTACCTCCAAAAGTTGCATCGTACATCCAATCATGCAAGCGTACCGAAGCTTCAAAATCCCAATCGTTTTCACTTTAGGGTTTTTATCTTTTTGGAAATGATAACCGATTCTGCCATTGCCTTATTTAATAATTAAACGGGTTAATCAGATCGATTTTGAGGGTTTAAACGGTTCGGTTTTCATGGTTTCAATTCAGTTTGAAACCAACGGTTAAACGACTTGGTTTAGTTTCAACCCGTTTAGCTAATTGGCCCGAAACTTGAAACCAGAACCGAACCATTTACTAGACAATTTTACGGTTTTAGTGTAAACGGCTCGATTCTATTTCGATAAACGGTTTCGGTTTCAAATTCACATCCTTAGGGTTATATCACATAATCATGCGGATGACATAATGGCTGTATGAGGCTATATCACATGATAACACACTCAGTGTAGTGCCTGTATGATGCTATTTCACATGAAAACAATTGAAATGATGAACTCTATGCAAGCCAGGGTTAGGAAAGTTACCTGTGCTCAGAGTCAAATTATGGTTGATGATTCCCTCAACTTAGGTGTGAAGACGTCGCTTTCTTCTCACTTTTTTAGTGGATATGAGTTTTGGCAAAGATTCGGAACTTTCTAGGCTTCTCTAGGGTTTCTCACAAAAATTAGAATTTTTGGGATTTTTCTAGTTTTTTTTTTTTTTGGAAAATTAGGGTTTCGACAATATTCCGGCTTATTTGGGGTTTCCGATAGACTTCTCGGGATTTGTATAGAACTTTAGGGCTTTTCCGGAGAATTTCTTTTGGTTTTTTTTTTTTTTTTTTTTTGAGAGAAATGATCCCCAGTTGTAATTTTTCCAAGGTGTGTGGCATTTTTGTAAATAAGTGGGTCAAAAAACCTGGGCAGATATGCCTAGGGTTTGGCAGTTCGGCCTAAGGGCCTTAGGTGGATTGGCCTAAGATTGGGTAGATCTTCCCAGAAGTAGGGCGGCTGGAACCTTTTGGAAGGGGGATTTGACAGGTTTAGGATTTTTGTACTTTCGAGTGATCTGGGTATCGAAATTTTATGAGATATCGACGGAATCTTCTCGATGATTACTATCTGACAGGCAAGAATTTATCTCCATTTTGGCTTGAAAATCCATAGGAATCGAGAAAACAGAAGATTTGCCTTGTTCTAGCAAAGTTCTAGGAAGATGATAACCATTTTCGGTCACCCCCACATTATTGGTTATCACTTTTAGTGACTATTGGTCAATTATTTGACACATTATCATTCAAGACCCAAGTTTTAGGGTTCAACTTGATTTGAAACAAGTATTAGGATTTTTCTGAGAAAATCGAATCATTCTGGAGAGTGAGCGCAATAGCTTCATCTTTGCCTGTAATTCATCATTGTCAGGGGGGACAAAATTTGGTGTCTATAATCATCTATTCTTTTCTTACAGAACACCTTATTTTGACTGTATCACCCTATGTATCATTTGATAACCCAATAAATTCTTGGCCTTTGGTTCAAATTTCATTTCAAATGGAGAAATTACAAAAATACGTAGAAATAGATCCCGACAACAAGACTTCTTGTATCCAATTTTTCTTTCAGGAATATATTTATACACTTTCTCATGGAAGCGATGTTTTTCTTAGCAACATGACTTGCCTGGTGCGAAACTATTCAACCCGTTTTGAAATAAATATATTATAGTGCATATTACTAATATTAGTATTATTAATATTTTGGAAGAAAGAATGCTACCCGCTTGCATGTATATATGTCTAGACACAACTAGTGCAGAAAGACCATGCTGCCCCCACATTGAAGATGCTCTTGCGCACTGGTGTGTACTTGTACCAGCATTCTCTTGCCCCAATATTTTATAAAGAGAGCCAGAGAGGGTTCCTTAAAAGGCAATGTGGCCCCATGACAACGTGGGAGCTAATGGAAAAGTGTGTGAAAGCATCAATAAGGATAGGATTTTCCCCTTTTATGAGGGGTATGGTGGTCATTTTCACCCCTCTTTTATCTGGGCGTAGAGGCCACGTTGCCTTTCAGGTTTCTTTTTCTCTATTTTGTATTACTAATATTATCGTATATGAACTCAATACAAGGACCAGAATCTGAATCAAATTGAATAAGGACCGAATGTTGAAAATGAATAAGAACCAAACGCAGGAAGTTCGATTTGAATATTGATTTTTAAAACCAATTCGATTTTCCGGGTTTTGGTTCACACCAATACGCTCTTGGAACCAAACCAAAATGGAATTGAATACCTGAAATCGAACCGATTTACACCCTTGCTTTCGAACGGTGTACCGAACAAATTTTTTTTAGCCATTCTTGTTCATTGTTTTAGGTTTTGGTATCAAATCGGCCATATTGTATTGATATCGGCTGAGACCAATCATGAAACCTGGCCGATCCAGGATCAGGTAAAATCGTAAAAAAAACCTATTTTTCTATGGAAGCAAGGGTAAAATTCACCGATTCGAACCGATACGGGCTGATCCAGCATCAGTATCGTTCCGGTACCCGATAACACTCCTTGACTTGGGTGCCCGTACAGGTCATCACGAGCAAAGCAGGTGAGGTGGCTCCACGGATTGAACCGTCATTTGCTATTCCACGGGTGCCACTGAGTACTGATGCAGAGTTTCCGCCAAGGCTTGCGTTCCTTGTTAGCTAAAGCCATGCTCTGAATCCGAAATTGCAAAGCCGGAAGCAGAACCTACCAACTCAGCCACTGTTCCTCTGAGAAGTGAGAATCATCGCTCCCCCGAAGCACACTTTTCGCATATGGAATTGCCTGAAATCGTCGAAAATGCCCGGAATTTTGCCGTCATGGTTAGAATCCAGGGACCTGTAAGTCTCTCTCTCTCTCTCTCTCTCTCTCTGTTCACCTCTTCCATTCTCTTTATTCGTGATTCTTCAATTTTCTTCTTTCTTTCGATATTTTGGATTTTGATTCTTTATCAATTTCAGGATCCAAAAGGTCTAAAGATGCGAAGACATGCCTTCCACCACTACCAGTAAGCAAATTTTTTGTTCAGTTGGTCTTTAATTGATCAATAAATTGTTGCCTCTGAGAGTTTGAAAGATGTTGAATTATCTCCGATTTGGTTTAGGTCCGGTAAGACAACCCTTTCGGCATCTGGGCTGTTGTTGCCCGATTCCTTCAGCGACTCTCCCATTTTGAAGTATGTCCGGAAGTCTTCTTCGTCTGTGATGGCTATTGTTGTCACTGTTGCATCAATTGTGGAGCCATTTCTATCGCAATCACATCGAGAGAACGCTGCCCAGGTTGAAGTGTTTTATCTCTACGCCTTATGGATGTTCTCTTATGTATTTTCTAAATTGTTATCCCTGTTCAGGAGGTTAAGGGTTTCTCTGGGGATTGGATTGATTGACTTGTGTTGTAACAAATTGATTGGGTTATAACAAATTGCAGCCCCTCCCGGAGTTGATTCCTGGAGCACAGATTGATGTTATGGTAGAGGTATAAAATGCCATTGCTTATGATGTTGATGCCAATCCCTCCAACCCCAACACCCCCCCCCCCAACTGGCGCGCCTGCTAGAAGAAAAGAAAAGAAAAGAGGAGAAATATTTAGTTTGACGTTTTCTGATTTGCAGCCCAAGATAAAGGCTGGAAGTCAGGTAGATGTTGAAGCAAACGAAACTTCCCACTGGCTCCAGGCACAGCTTCTAGCATTGGTATGCTTTCACTGGCTATAGTGTTGCTTATATTCATGATGTAAGTTTCTAGTTGAGTCGCTTGTGTATGCGTCGTCATGGCACTTGCACTTGCACATGCATTAGGGTGTAGGACCATGCTTAAGATGTGGTTTGCATTTTTATTGCGGCAGAATCCACCATTATCTATTAATACCTTTTCTCCGAATGTTTTATTTTTTATGATTTCCATTGATCTAGGCTGTGCTTGTGACTTTTAATTCTTGATACATATTGAACAAGTGAATCATTTTGTTAAGCTGCAAACTGTACTCTTCCATAAAAATCCATTTTAACCTTCATTGAAAAATTTCTTTTTTAACTAAAAAAATGTTGTTATAATCGCATAAGATGATGTTAGTGCCTTTTCTGACGTAGATATTGAACTTCCAACATGATAATTCTGAACTTATATATGCAAACAATTTGATGGCTCTTTCTTCTTTTTCTTAAGAAAAGAAATTAGATGACTTGAATGCATTAGGTGTACTGTGTATTTGCACGAGCATCTCATGGACATATTATACTCTGATATTATCAGAATAGATATCACAACCAAATGTCTTTTTCTTACAGTCTTTGAGTCCCTTAATGGAATTTAGTGTGGTACCCCAATACAGATTTTGCAGTAATATACTATAATATTCTTATCTATGTATTATAAACACTCTAGTTTTCTGCTTTTAAGCAAAACAATAATATTTATTTCAATATACAAACTTATGTGCTTCACACCATTGAGCTTGATAGTCTTATGATAGATCCTTGGATGCATTTATCTCTGGTCATGCTGTTCAAGTGTTGCTTAAATTCATGATAATTGACTTGGATTAGTTTGTGATGGCTGCAGCATTACTATTCAGCTATAACATAATAATACAATGTGTTTCATATAGGTGGATGTTCCTGCATCTTCCCATGCTATACAGTCATTAATTGAAGCTCCTAGTGGCACAATTGAGCAAGGCTTATGGGATCTTGGCTGGTCTTTGTCCACATCGAATAGTGGTCCTTGGGTTTCTACAGATGCTCTTCGAACAAAGGTTACTCCCAGATGGTTTATTTGTAGCTCTCAGTCATCAGATGCTTGGCGTATTTACATTTTAGTTGCATCTTTCTCCTCTCTATATAGAGTAGAACCAGAATAGATAAAAATGAACTGAAAAAGAGTACATGACTGAAGTTTGCTATATCTGGATTTTTTTCCCCCTTAGGAGTCTGTAAGCGGACATGAAAGTTTAGGAAATGGTTGGTCAGTCTGGTTTTGGTGTTCAGTTCTTAAAGCATGGCTTATGGAGTATGACAGCTCCTTTGATTGAGGTCATTATGGGACATATGAGCCACCAATGAAACTATAGTGTAATGATTTGTAACAATCAACATCACTTCCACTCCATTTATGGCTACTTTGTCAATGCAAAAGTAATTCTAAAGGGATATGCTGTTTTTTTTTTTTTTCTGGCTAGTATCAGTTGGTCAACATTTTTCATGAAAACCTTTGGCCGAAGCATGCTGCAATAACATGTTTACAGGTAAAGTTATGCAAGGAATATATCCATGATGCTGCTCGAGTCAGAGTGTGGCTGATAGTCATTGTAAAGTGTAATAGCAGGAATTTATTTTAGGTGCTGCTGTAATTATCTTCTTACTCTTAGTAAATCCACTCCTTGCTGGTGCTGTTGTAGTTGTCTTTATTGTTATTTCCAGTTTATTTTCTCTTACACCACTTACCTCATATTGAAAAGATCTCCTAGCAAAGGTAACTGGCTGACCAACATAGAAAACCTCTTCCCTTTTGTCATGGCCACGTGGCCCACGCTACTTACCTAATGTAAGGCTGAATATGGATATACTCAACCCCAATTATGAATCAAAATTCCAACCTGAACTGATATAACAGTAGGTCAACACCTAGGCCAGAAACAATCCAATAGGACTGTTGGCCAGCAATAAACAACCAGCAAAATAAGGGCTTGATATCACCCCCGCCCCATGTTCAGGCAAAGATAAGGACTAAAACTTCTCAGAAAATAGGCGTTAAAACTCAGAGATTAAACCCGGATTTCAGATCAGAATAGGTTACTTCAAATCACGGAGAATAAGGTCAAATAGAAGAAATTTGATAACTCACTGGTCTGACCTCTGATAAAGTTGAGACTAAGGTTGGGTGGGGGTATTAATACTTCCAACAAAACCCAGAAAGATCAGCCATAACTGATGGTTGATTGATGATATGTGAAAAATCTTGAAATTTGGGCAGAGTTGGCAAGATCCTGAGATACAGGTCTCTGTTGGCCAATCTGTGCTGGTCGAGTGATGCAGACACGGCTGCGCTTGCCTGGTTGGACCAGCATGACTGGCATTGGAAGCCAAGAGCCAAGAAGATTTGGTCCAACCTAGGGTTTTGGTCCAACATGGGTTGGAAATAATTAGTAATTTATTTGTCTTTATTTCACGCCTTTTATTTTCAGACTTGAATGTAGGAGTTAGGAGTCAGTCAGGATTTCTTTCCCGTTGCATTAGTTTCCTTTTATGGGTTGTTTCCTAGTTAGACTAGTTTCTATTTCAGTTTTATGTCTCTATTTTCCCTATATATAGGCTGTAATCGATGGACAAGTTACAGTGAATTGAAGAATGAAGTGAGAAATGGTTTGGTTTAATGCTCTGTGAGAGTGTGTGCTTCCCCTTTCCTCCCTGCTACTCTGATCTTCCCCTTCTTCTCTAGAAGCCCCTCCATCAACTTGGTATCAGAGTTGAAGGATCCCATTCCTTCCCTTTCATCTCTCTTCTTCCCTCCCCAATCTTCTCTTTGCTTTTGCAGAGAAGTCTGAGGTTTAAAAAAAAAAAAAAAAAAAAAAAAAAAAAACCATTGTTGCTGTCCTCCCCTTCGATTCCTCACAATCCCAGTGCTGCAACATCTCGCAGCAGCCCCAACCACTTCCGACTCCACAATGAACCTCGCCAACTTTTTCCCTTTCCCTTCTCGGTTTTGTCCAGCACAAAAGAAAAGGGCCATTGTCTCTCACCACCCCATCCCTTTGCCCCAACTGAAACCCACAAAGCAGCACCTCCACCCTCTATTTATTTTTTCCCTTTGATCGAAACCCTTCTTCGGGGGTTCTGGCTTGTGAAAAAAAAAAAGAAAAAAAGAAGACGCAGCTGTACCACTAGTCATCAAAGACCCTCCTCCTTCCACGCATCAACTCTTCCACTAGTCGCCCCTCCTCCCTTGAGGTTGTAGACCCACCACTGGTCATCAAAAACCCTCCTCCTTCCACGCATAGAGACCTCCCACTGGTCGTCGCAGCCCCTGGAACCACCGCTGCTTGCCATCGTCAGATAATGACTCCCCTGGATCTCCTTCTCCATCTTGTGCCCTGAGATCCTCTCTACCTTTTTCATGTAGTCTATCCCCTGTGGTTTGAGTTGATCAGACAGAGGAAGACTTCCCCTTGTCGGTTACGGTACTCCCCATTCCACAAAATCCTCTTATTTCTTTTCTTCTTTCATTTTTCCTGATTTTCCCATACTACCCCTCCCTATTACATCTTATTCTTCTTGGTCCTATCTTTATCTCTGTCCAAATATGCCCCTACCCACATGTGATATATTTGTGGATTGCAATTGAACCTCATCTATTTACAATTCTGCCATCCTTTGAAAAAAATAAAAATAAAAGAAGTTATTTACTATTTTTCCATTACCGTCTATGTGCTCTATGCTTATCTCCACCATGGTACCCAACAATAAAGTTCTCCAACAGCTCGACACCTATAAAGGTGAGACTTGACTAAAAAACTGACACCCTCACTGAACGTGTCAATACCCCTCACCACAATTGTCACCTCTATTCAAACAATGATGACAACCTTGCAAGCTTCTCTTGACCAATTGGTGGCTGCAGATAAAGGAAAGAGTCCCATTCAATCTGGGGATTCTTCCAACACCACCCCACGGGATCCATCACTACCATCACCGCCACCACATCATACACCACCACCACCACCACCATATGAAATTGGTCGATATGATGATGGAGCGGAAAGAGCAAAAAGATTGGATGTCCTTGATTTTTATAGAGATAACAATCCAAAATTGTACCTTTACTGGATCCACAACTTGGAAGCCTTCTTCAAACAGTATGGATTGACTGATGCCCGAAAGGTCCTATTTGTAGAGGCTAAATTGAAAGGCACGGCCTGAGTCTGGTGTGTCAAGCAACAATAACGAAACCGAACCCGAGGCATTGGATTAGTTACTACTTGGGCTGAAATGCATGAAGTCATGAACCGGAGATTCTTACCTCCTGATTACAAGCAACACGCATATCTTAGATTTGCATAGTTGAAATAGGAAAACTTGACCGTTGAAGAGTATGTTGCTAGATTTTATTATTTTGCTACTCATTTTGATTTTGAGTGGGATGAAGAAATATTGGTGGCACAATTCCTTAATGGTTTGCACCCTCAAATTAGTGCTGCCCTTACATCCAGTTGATTGCTTACAATGGAAGATGCTGTTCAAGTAGCGTATCAGGTTGAGGAAAGTCTAAAACGCCTATAGAGTTGGAGAAATTTTGCAGATACTTTTCCTCAAGGTATGAGTTCCATTCTGCAACAACCTTTTACCCAGGAAAGGTCATTTAGCAAACCACATCTTCATGACCTAGTCGGCCGTATTCTCCACCTCGTCATGCTTCTAAAATGTCATCGTCACGGCCTACTCATCCATACTATCCCCTTCAGTATGGTTCAGATAAACCTTCTGAGGTGACAAAGCTTACTGTTCAGTGCTACTCGTGGAATAGATTTGGACATATCAGTGTTCAATGTCCCAACCGAATGGTTGCTTTTATTAAAAAGGATTCTCCCATACCTAATATTCCCGAAGAACAACTTGGTTATGTCACAGTTGATTTAAGGGAAGAGCGTGCATTAGGTGGAGTCCATGACACTCCAAGTAAGAGGATCCACATCCTTTTTATGTCATTCGTCTTGTGTTGACCACTCAGAAAGTCGTTGACAATGAAGATTGGTGCCGTAATAGTATTTTTCAAACCCGTGTGAAGTGCAATGATCAACTGTTAACCTTGGTTGCCGATGGAGGTAGTTGCACTAACGTTGTTTTTGAAGACGTTCGTATGCTAGGATTGAAGATAGAGCTACATCCAAATCTTTACAAGGTTATTTGGGTGAACAACACTAATATCAAAATCACAGTGATGCAGATGCACAATGGATTTAGGAAAAAAAAAATCTTTTTGATTTAATTTTCTTTTGTTTTAGAAACAACTTTGAAATTAGTTAGTTTCTAATTTTAGATTAGTTTCCATTTTAAGTTAGTTGCCATTAATTTTTGATTTTTTTCCTTATATTGGACATGTAAACGATGAAGAAGTTCAGTTTTAGATGTTGAAGAATAGAAATTTGAAAGTTATTTTTTGGTTTTGAAACCATGGCTGCTGATTTCCCCTTCTTCCTCCTCTGAAATTTTCCCATCTCTTCTCTGTTCATTCTCTTCTTCCTTTTTATTATTCTAGTTTCCTTTTCCTTCTTTGATATTCTTCTTCCTTTCCTCTCTGTATTCTGGTTTTTTTTTTTTACCCTGTTCTGGGCCACAGTTGCAGCCCTACTGAGGCACTTCGAACTCAGCTGTGCGTGAGTTGTTTGGGTCAAGCTGTTGGTCGAAGGAAGCCCTCCCCAAGGCGACCCTAACCCTTGAATCTCAGGTCTGAAAGTGATCCCTGCTGTGAGAGATACATCTACAACCCTACCCAGACCTGTACTTGCCGCCCTTGTGATTCCAGGAGTTGAATCTGAACCTAATACTTGATCAGTTGGGTTAATGTTGGTGGGTTAGATAAATCTGGGTTATGCGATCCTATACCTGCAATTTCAGCCCAAGCCTAGGCCTAACCTGTGAGATCCTTCACTTGGAGTAGAAGCAGCTCTCGCTGGTTCTGAATTCTATTGTGCGTGTTGTAGGTTGAAGAAAGCTGACTCTCTAAATTTACAAGTAAGGACAGTTATTTATAATTACAAGAAAACCCCCTGTCCTCGAAATTATGTTATAATATTCCCCTATTCTGTTAGTAATTCCAGAATACGGGCTCTTCTAATTTTTTTATTTCAGTTTGACCCTAGTATCTATTTCCATCTTTTCTAAGTGCTAGAGTTGTGCCTGAGGTTACAATAATGCCCCTACTTTGCAAACTGTTTTAGTTGTTAATTGTGGGCCCATAAGCGATCCGATTCCGACTTTTGGAACCTGGATCCGTATCACACAGGTAAGTGTTTGGTCACATATTCTATTGGTGGATTTAAGGATACAGTCCAATGTGATGTCCTCCATATGAAGGTGTGCCATATTCTTCATGGTCGACCATGGTTGTTGGACAAGAAAGACAGTATTATGGTTATGCCAATACCTATGTCTTCAAGCACGACGACAAGACTGTAAAGTTTCATCCTGCCGAAGATCTCCTTAGAATTAAGCTCAAGAAGATGATGGGTTCGTTCCTCATTCGGCTTATTCCTTCAGACGCTCTCCTAGGTCCTTTGCCTAACTCGATGGAGTCGAGTTCTTTTCATAGGAGAAGAGTTGATGCAGACACGACTGCACTTGCCTGGTTGGACCAACATGACTAGCTTTGGAAGCCAGAAGCCAAGAAGAACTGCTCCAGCCAAGGGTTTTGGTCCAACAAGGGTTAGAAATAATTAGTAGTTTATTTGTCTTTATTTCATACCTTTTATTTTCTAGACTTGAATGTAGGAGTTAGGAGTCAGTGAGGATTTCTTTCCTTTTGCAATAGTTTCTTTTTATGGTTTGTTTCCTAGTTAGACTAGTTTCTATTTCAGTTTTATGTCTCTATTTCTCCTATATATAGGCTGTAATTGATGGACAAGTTACAGTGAATTGAAGAATGAAGTGAGAATTGGTTTGGTTTTATGCGTTGTGAGATTTGTGTGCTTCCCCTTTCTCCCCCTGCTACTCTGATCTTCCCCTTCTTTCTCTAGAGGCCCTCCATTATACTCTCTCAGCCTATGGAAGAAACTCTTCAATTTTCATTAACTAAAAACTCTGTCCATAGTTGCAACTGGCTGGCCTTTAAATAGGCTCAGCTACAACAATAGCAAAATCAGCCTTATGGGGTCGGCTACATGGATCCATGCAAAACAAAGTATGGAAAACTGAGGTTCAAACGAAAAAAGGGGCATGAAGAGATGAAGAAATAAGAGATGAAAAATGAAAGTATTGCGAAATTCGAAGGTTTTTGAATAGGCTCTGCTATTCCTTCAAAATAGAAGGTTACCAAATTAGAAACTAACTAAAAAGAAAAGTAACTAAATAGGAAACCAACCAAATTCCTAAACTAAGTTACTTGTTTAACAAGAAGCCATAAAACAGAAAAGGACAAATCCCTGGTCTAACAGGATGGTCGATCCTTCTCTAATTTCCTCGTTGATTAAGTTTCACAAAGAGACACAACTTCAGCCAAAGTTGAAATCAATAGGGAAGTATTGGCTTTTACAGCTGGCAAGAGACCTTCTAGAAGTTGCTGACCAAGATAGGAGACAAATCTCACTTGACACTTGACCAAGGATTAAAGTATCGGTATCGGTCGATCAAAATTAAGATACGTATCGGAGGGTATCGTATCGTGTCGGAGATACGCTAAGATACGCTAAAGATACGCACATAAATGAATATGAAACACCTTTTTAAATACTTTTGCATAAAAAATTATTAAAAACAACTATTGATAACATGTATTATGCATAAACACTAAATTGAGGGTATCGCACTAAGAATTCAAGGTTTGTAGTTGTCCCATATATGTAAAATCCTTGTTCCCAACTTTGATTTTCACTTTAGTTAGAGAGAAATATGGTTGGCAGCAACTTTGGAACAAAAACCCCTCAAAAAATTGTGTTTTCTGAAAAATACTCATCTTGACCATTATATGATCGTAGCGCACTGTATCGGTACATACCGATACTCACTGATACGTACTGATCGATACATACCGATACTCACCGATACGTACTGATGCTCATCGATACGTACCAATCGATACATACAAATACTGATACTTACCGATACATACCGAAACGTATATTTCACCTCGATTTTATATTTTCCATAGAGTATCAGTACGTATCGATAGTGTATTGGTGCATATCGATATGTATCGTAGGTTATATATCGATACGAAATGATTTTAAAAATTCCATGTATCGTATCGGTGTGTGTCGTATCGGTCGGCTAAATTTAAGATACGTACCGGAGGGTATCGTATCGGTATCGGAGATACTTTAAACCATGTGTATTATGCATAAACACTAAATTGAGAGTATTGCACTAAGAATTCAAGGTTTGTAGTTGTCCCATAAATGTAAAATCCTTGTTCCCAACCTTGATTTCCACTTTAGTTAGAGAGAAATATGGCTGGTAGCAACTTTGGAACAAAAACCCCTTAAAAAATCGTGTTTTTCTGAAAAATTATCCATCTTGGCCATTATATGACCGTAGCTCACTGTACCGATACTCACCGATACGTACCGATCGATACATACCGATACTCACCAATACGTACCGATCGAGACACACCGATAGATACCGATACATACCGAAACGTACATTTCACCTCGATTTTATATTTTTCATAAATTCATATGGTGCATATCGTATCGTATCGATGTGTATCGGTGGTGTATTGATGCATATCGGTATGTATCGTAAGATATATATCGATACAAAAGGATTTTAAAAATTCCATGTATCGTATCGGTGTGTATTGTATCGATCGGCTAAATTTAAGATACGTATCGGAGGATATCGTATCAGTATCGGAGATACTTTAAACCATGCTTCTACGCCACCAACAACCATATCTGGATGGAGAAGAATCTTCGTAGATGGACTTCCAATTCTTGTTCTTCGAAAAGATTTGGAATGGATCTATTTTAACATCTCCACCAAGATAGCCTCTCTTTGTCACCGCCACAGTAATTGATACCCCAAGGAACTGGCTCATTGTTGTATCCTGGGGCCTCTCCAAGCCTTTCCTCTCCCCCCCCCCATCCCCCATCCCCCATCCCCCATCCCCCATTTAGCCCTTTTGCTCCTCTTGGCTTGCAGCCTTTATGCTTTGTTTAGTACCCCCCTTTTTCTCTTCTCAGCAACCTTGTTGTTTGGGCTTGCTCCTTTTGGCTTGTTCCCCTCCCCCATTTTTTAATCCCCTGTAAATTCTTTCCTCTTAGTAATGAATCTATTTATTCATCCAAAAAAAAAAGCAAGGCACATGATACTGTAACGGCCTAAACTATAGATGTACATGAACTATTGCAGTGGCCTCTTCTTAAGTTGTAGGTCAAAAACCTCACACATGAATCTTTTTAAAGAGTTGCTTCTGTGGAAGGTTATGCGCTCAAACGAATTCGGCAGAGATGGAAATTTGCCTCTGCCTTGGTATCAACAACTGTATGAACATTTGTAGAACCAACACCATGCAAAAGAGTACCATTTTGTCTAAAGAGGGGAGCTTTATCAACTAACCTATTGGAGAATGATGTAAGACTAGCAAAGTAAGCTTCAACTTCATCATCTAAAGGATAAGGGCATAAATTAGCATCATCATCATCTTCATTCTTCTTTGTTGGTTGTTTCTCTACTACATTCATGAACGAGTCCTATTAAGGCATATGTTTGTGTAGTGACCCTTCTCGCCACCGTTTTGACATATGATGTTTTTCACCCAATCACTACATCTATTAACTTCAGGCTTCTTTGCTTCCACTCTGCAAGATTCAAGCTTCTGTTCTTCTATACATGGTGGAGGCTATAAACTAAAGGAGTCTTGATCATATTCTTCCAATAACTGGACTTCTCTTCAGTTGTCTTGGCATGAGCTTTTGTCACATCAACGGACCTGAAATCGGTGTTAGCCAACTCTAGTCGGATCTCAGTACTTAGCCCGTTGATATATCTTATAACCCAATTACTGGTCCATCTCCTGAAGTCAGCACCTTGAAGATAATTTGTGGAACTCTATGGCATCCACATACTTATTGCCTTGCTGAAAATTGAGAAAATTATCATACTGTACCTTCTCATAATTAGGAGGATGGAACTTCTCATTCATAAGTTGCTTGATAACCTCCCAATTAGTAATACCTTCAATCCCAATTGAGAAGAATAGAACTTTTTCATCTTCACGATAGAAGAAAAAGGGTGGAAGACCTGAACTTGTTTCAGTTGAAGGAACCATGGTTCGAGAACTCAGTCGAAACCTGCAAAATTTCGCAGGTTTCAACAGTATCCCCAAGGGTCGAAACGATATATCTTGTGACTTTTAAAAGGCACAGGTTTCGACCATTTCAACATGTTTCGACCAAATTCGACGAAATTTCCCATGTTTCGGTCACCAAACCAATTGGTTCAACCCTATGTAAGTTAGTTTGAAAAGAAACCTAAGCCTTATTTAGCAGAATTCAACCCTCTCTTAGTTTTTTCTCCTAGGAGTGGGAAACTTGGGCAAACAGTGGAGATTTTCATTTTTGCCTAACAAAGTTGATTGTAAGGGTGGTTCTTGCTTCATCTACATAAGAAAGACAGTTTGGACCAAAAAGGTAAGTCCCAACTTCCCCAAAAATCTTTTTTTTTTTTTTTTTTAATATAATTATACTTGTAAATAGAGTAGAATTATGTAAATTTTTATATATTACTTAGGAGGGCCCGATTTACGCATTCACGGTGGCCGATTTTTTTTTTTTTGCATGTTAATGTTTTTTTTTTTATTTTCTGTTTTTGAAAATGCATTTACCTACAACATATTTCAGTCAACAACTCAGCGTAATGATTACCGAACCTTTGGTTACCACACAAGTATGACTTTGAGTTTTTTTTTTTTATTTTTTTTTTTATTTTTTTTATTTTTTTTATGAAACTAATGATGTGAATGTGTTAGAAATGTCTAAAATAGGATGTACACAAAAAAACACTGTTTGGGGGTCGAAACCTAAGTTTCCACTAAACCGGGAAAAATTCCCTGTTTTCCTTGACATTTCCCAAGTTTCGACCAAAATTTCGGTCTCCCCAAGGGTTGAAACCTGGTCAAAACGCGATACCTTGAACCTTGGAAGGAACCCACTCATAACCACAAATCGATCCTTGATTTTAGGATGAAGCGACTATCCCACAGTACTTTGTTACAGATCTTGATTCTCACCACAGGTTGGAGGTTAGGACAGGGGATTCAAGGGTTTAAAACGCTTTAGGGTAAGCTACCTTTGACCTGAATCTCTGGGTCAATCGACTGGAAATAAAGTTTCAACAAAGCTTTCTTTTAGATCTGATAGTACTGCCCAAAACAGGGAGTACTGCATAGGCTTTAAGGAAAACTGAAATAAAGGGAGATAAAAGGGGAAGAAAGAGATAAGAAGATTTAGTATGAGTAGAGGAAAGAAGTAGAGAAAGGTAGGGAGAAGAGAGAACATTCACAACAGCAGTTGAGAGGTAATTCTCGCTTTCTTCAATATTCCAAAACTCAAATCTAATTTTAATCATTGGTACGAGAAGACTATTTAAAGACTCAAAATAACCCTATTCCTATTCTGAAACTAAAATAAAAGAAGCATTTAACTCTAAAATGGAAATAATTTTTTATTTAAATAGAAACAAAATATGACTTTAACTCAACTCCCAAAATAACATGACTTGTTTCTTACTCTGAAAATGGAAATTAATAAATGGGTCAAGTGTTTTCTGGGTGGGATGTAGAGGCCACACCCAGACACAGGGGCGCGCACCCACTGGAGAAGCGTATGGGTCATTTCGCACCCCCTATGTCTGGGTGTGGTCCATATGTTCCACCTGTAAAACTTTGTTTCAAATAAATGAGTCAAATTACAAAATTTAACCCCAGGTAATCCAACGCCCAACTGCATCACTAACATATGCCACACATGCATGACCTATGTATCACTGACTATATCATCTACCATTGTTGGACTACGGCTGTTGTTGTTATCATTGTTGTCAACACAGCCATTTGCGCAACACACTCACATAGTGATGTGAATAGGGCCGGCAAGGATTGTACAGATGGAAGAAATAGCACAATGATGTTTGGGTCCCTTAGGTCAGTATCTAACTTAGTATCTGATGATGTGGCATATGCCAAACGATAGTTAGTGATACGTAGGTCATGCATGTGTGGCATATGTCGGCAGGTGCACTGACATGGTAGATGTGTCAGCTGATGAGGTGGTAGCTTATCAGGGTGATGTGGCTCAGTGAGATGTTGAGATGGCTATAGATCATGGTTTGGATAGCTTGATATAAGCCCCCACAAAATGGCATGATGTGAAGATGTTTCAGTGTCTTAATGTTGTTTATGTGTCCATGATGGTATGATGGTTGGCATGAGGACGTAAGATGATGATTCATGAGATGGCATGCATGGTAGATGAGGTGTGCATGGCATGCATGATGATGAGATGGCATGCATGGTAGATAATGTTTGCATGGCATGCGATGATGCATGATGTGTGATGGACATTGTAGATGTCTATGTATGCATGGTGGCATGATGTGAATGGATGCATGGTATGTCTGGGGTCATAGTGATGTGGCAGGGATGAGGTGGTTGCCTAGGTGGGGATGTGTTTGGCTTGATGGCAGCCAGGTAGACCTGGCATAGGGCCATGCAGCTCAAGCCAGTAGCGAAGGCATTAGCTGTGGCCTCACAGATGCAAAAGGCTTTGCGACCACGCTCGCACATGGTGCAACAATAGTTGCAGCAGCAGCCACCCTCGACTGGCTTGCTGCGCACATGCGCAAGGGGGTTGCATGGCTTGGCCTCAAGCCATTGGATCAATTCATGTAAAAACGGCCAAGGCATGGAACACTTTTCAGGTGTTTGACGGAAGGTCCTAATGAAGGGCATTTAATGGGTTGGTCTTAAGGGAGTTTCAAATCTGAGATGCAAAAGTTTGTTGTTTTTAATGTTCCAGAGGCTTCTCACCAGTTAGATCCGAATCTTCAAATGGTAAAGATCAAGGCGCTACATGGTGAGTAGTTGAAGCGGAGGAGATTTATGCACAACACCACCTAATGGTCGAGCACACCGTCGAACTGTGTACCGTGGTTCATGTAATCGCGTCTCGATCGCATATATCACAGGCATACGGATCATGCACCAGAGATTCCAGATGATGCAATCCTAAGCCACTCGCACTTTCATCAGTGTTGACCTAATGATCATTGCCACCAATATCTGCCAGGTTCCAATCAGAGGGCATCTGGCACTGTCCCTGCCAGGTCCAAGGGTCAGGTTGATTTGGGATTTAGGGCCTTATTTTAAGTCCAAATGAGCGCCCTAGTTTGTTGCAGTCTTCTCCAAAATGAGCGAAGAACGAAAAGAAGACGCTTGTAAGAGAAGAAGAGTTGCAGGAAAGGGCTGAAATGCAGAAATACATAATTGGGGATCATTGATCACATCTTGGGTAATTTGAGGTCATTGATGATGATGTTTGGACTCCACTGGAGCTGCCAGTGGAGGGTTACTCTGGCAGAAGTAATCTGAATTTGCTCAAACCATTGTTCATGGTGGTGAAAGTTGCTGGTGATATTGAAAATTGCATTGATGGTTGGAGAGCAGTTGATTGTGGGATTATTCCCGTGGGGTAACCTACACTTTGTCAAATCACCAGTTGTATTACATGACTGTAGGCTAGGTCTTTGGGAAATTTCGTCAGTTAGGATTTGCTTTGTGTTAGGGGGATTTGAATTTATAATTGTGCTTCTAATCAGGGCATTCGGGCATTCATATAAGCTCATTATCTATTGTAGTTGGGGTATTCCAATTGGGGCTGGACACTACAGGGGTTGTAGCGCCTTGACTGTAGTGGCATTATAAATTTGGGTGTTTTAGCACCCTCACAGTTGTAGCTGTGAAAACCCTGGAGTTGTAGCTGCTGATAGTGTTGAGTATACATACACTGAGCCCACCAGTAAGGGCATTGCTTCTTGGATGTAGGCACACTGCTGAACGATGTATATTTGGTGTTGTGAGTGTGTGCCTGTTTTACTTGTTATTTGTGCATTGGAGTGTTGTGTATGTTTGCAGTGGGTGTGCACAATCTGATAGACATGGCCACTTGTGGTTGCAGGTGGATGTGCATACGAAGTGTATGTGATTGGTAAAATTGGGATTGCCCCAGCCAATCACTGTGAGTGCCTGTGTCAGTTCCAACAGTCTATTGTGGGAATGTGCCAACAATCAGTGTGTTTGCAAGTGTATGCCGACAGTTTAGGGAGTGCCATCAGTGTGGGGAACACCAAGGAAAGTCTTGGGAAATTTTAGGAGAATTTTTGAAGACTGATTCCCCCCTCCCCCCGGCCCCCCCAGTGTCAACCTGGGAACAACAAGAATAATTGTGGGAATAGGAGCGGATCATACACTGAAACCAGAGAAGATCCGGGAAGAAGAAAGTAGCAGTACTTGTGCACTCACAGCTCTTGGTAGCAACACCAGTGAAAATTTTCATTCAATCTAAATCTGAATTTCTTTGATGGGCATATGCTTACATATATAAGAGAAAAAGGAAATAAAATTTCCTAATCAAACTCTATTAACTGAAATAGAATTAAAATCAAAGTCTACCTCCTAGTTGCTACTAACGTATCCAACTTCAACTAGTTACAATTAAAAGAGAAAAAAAAAATTACATATATATATATATATCTGTAACCATAACTGTATCAAAACCTTTCTGTTCCCATCATATCAACACAATCTACCACCATAACATACATGTGCCATTTTTGGACCGGAATCCTTTATAAACTTCAGGGATTCACTGAAATCCATTCAATAGATCTGTGACCATCAACCATCCCTCAAGACTCTTGTTCTATGCTACCAAATCCTTCGCTTTGGTCCTAGAACATGCAGTTAGAAACAAAATCACTAATTAATCTACTGATATGAATTCTCTTACCCAAAAAAAAAAAAAAAAAACTGATGTTAATTCATGCCCATGTTCTGATTTACCTACTCTACAAGTACTATCCATTTATCTTCAACCTGAACCATACATCTTGCTTACTGGTTTTACTCCATCCAGTAGGTGTTTCATGTTTGATCAAGTCGTTGAACCAAATTCTCTTGTTTAAAATTGCCTTTTTGGTCCTACATCACATGCATGCACTTGATTTGGCTCTCAATATTTTTGTGAACCTTGGGGAATGTAATACTCCAGTAAAGGATGCAATGGTCTAGCTAACTGATGAGCTTACTAAAGTGGCACCACTGGAGGTATTATGTTTGAATGACCATACCCTATAGATCTCCCTGTTCAATGGGCTATGCTCTTATGCTGTATTATATGTATCCTACAATTGGTTTCCATTCAATAAATTTGTCATATATTAACGAAAATGATACTAATAGAGTCATTACTTCCTACATTTAGCAGTTCTCCTCTCCTACTAACTTCTTGCTTTCTGTAGGCAAAAAAGGAGCGATCCAAATCATTATCAGTGTTTGGGAGTTTGGTTTCTCCAAAGCTCCGGGGTGCCCAGCATTCATTTGAGACAGGTGAAGTAGCTTGGCTTAATTTGGTGCATGAAAAAATACTCGACTAGATCATGTATGCAAGCACAGATTCTTCGTTATCTTTATTGCATGTGTTTACTCTCATAACTTAATGGTAGAGATGAAATTGAAACTGTAAAAAGCTAATAGCTATTTTATTCTGATAGAAATCAATATTTAGAAACTATATTATTTCTTAGGCAAGTTGTTATACTGTTTAGAATTGAAGGTAAATATGTGGGTGTGGAACCCACTTCTATGACATTAAATAATCTGTTAGTTGCCTAATGCCTGTCCCTTAACATGACCATTGATAGTATATCATGTGGACTAGGAAGGCACAAGAAGGGCAAAGGGCGACCTAATTTTTATCGTTGAATAATGAGATAGGGCTAAAAATGTGATTTTATTCTAAGAAGGAAGTTAAAGTTGATAGATTTTGTGTACAAACAAAAATAGATGGGAAATGTGAAAAGAAATTGGCACCTAAATTTTTATTGTGAAGTGACAGAATATGCTTAACAACCTAATTTCACAAGAGAAAATAGCATTACTTACTCTCTTGATATTATGACTTGTGGTCACGCTACCTGCATAATGGACCTGTATTTGCTAGCATCTACAATACGTTACAAAGAACATGTTGGTCATCAGTTGCATGCAGCTGAAAGACCATACATTCATCTGATGTTAATTTTGGTCATCTTAATCAGAGATCTGAGGCTTGTATAGGGTGTTCTGTGCTAGCCCATGTGTTCGCTACATGGAGATTATTGTGGATCACATATGGGGTTCTTCATGCTAAAATAAAATCCACCTTCACATGCATACTTAGATGAGTTTCACACCTAATTCAGAGCTACATTGCTGCAGCCTTGGAGATAGTTCTCGAAATAGCAAACAGGCGGTCTTTGATGTTATCTGCCTTTGCTCAAGTCCGGAAAGAAATGGAATGTAACTTAGATTGATATACATCTTTTCTGGTGAGTCTAAACATCATGACTTTTGAATCCTAAATTTTTATTTATTTATTTGTTTTTCAGTGAACATAGAATGCCCATGAAATTATCTTCCTTTTCTAGTCCCCTTGATGTTCATAAACGAGTGAAATTTGCACCAGAAAATCCTGTACTACTCGAACCTGAATATGACAAGAAAACCATGCATATTTTGGCTGAATCATGTCTCTGGTTAATTGTTTTACTTCTCCATTTGTTATTTTATTTATTAATTACCAGCTAATAAATTTTTGTGAAAGGAATCTTTATGCTTTTACTATCAACTTACATATTGGCGATTTTGAAAACTTCCTACTGTTCTGTGCTTTCAGATCGTCAGAATTGGCCAATGTGATCCACTTAATGACACTGATTTTTCTCTCAACACTCGAACCTGTCAAACAGATTGGGTTTTAAATCCATCATCAGGGACTTGTGGCTTCATGTGTCTCCTTATGTCCCTCCCTTTCCTGTTGGTACAAAGTGATTTTTTTTTGGTAGGACAAAGTGGATTCGCATGTGCTTGATTCTTGTTGCTCATCCTCCAATACAGCAAAAAGCAGGAGACTGTTAATTGGTCTATTGACTCATAATTTAATAATGTTGCTTATCAAAAAGGCAAAAAATAATATGTCATTTCGTTA